>NC_133648.1:213056288-213656288 GCF_009905375.1 Apium graveolens
TTTGAGCAGATCAAAATATTTCTTTTTGTAATCTACTTGTTCAAATTTCTTCTTTTCAGAGGTTGGCTTTCTGCACTCACTTGCAAAGTGTCCACTCATACCACAATTAAAACACTTGAACTTGGATTTGTCCACCATGTTCTTATGGGGTTTAGTGGCTCTAGTGTTTTTCCTGAACTTCATCTTTGCAAATCTCCTGGACAGAAATGCAAGATGCTCATCAATACCATCAGAGTCATCTTGACTGGAGTTGTCTTCATTTTCAGCAACTTGCCCTTTACCCTTGTCTGATTCTGGATTTCTTACACCATCTTTGGAGCTTGATGTAGATCTCACAGTTTCTTTTCTGCATTCTTTCTCATTTTCAGCTACCAATGCAACTGAACCTCCTTTCTTTCTCCCCCTCTCCAATACCTCATCCTGTTCCAACTCTAGTTCATAAGTCTTCAAGATTCCATATAATCTTTCAAGAGTAAAGTCCTTATAATCTTGAGAGTTTCTTAAGGAAACAGTCATGGGTTTCCATTCCTTTGGTAAGGATCTCAAAAATTTAAGATTTGAATCCTTCACCTGGTACACTCTACCATACAGCTTCAGTCCATTCAACAGTTTTTGGAATCTATTGAATGTGTCATTTAAAGATTCATTTTCTTCAAAATGAAAGTGCTCATACTGTTGAATGAGAAGCTGCATTTTGTTCTCTCTTACTTGTTCTGTACCTTCACACAGCAGCTGAACTGTGTCCCAAACCTCTTTGGCAGTTGAACAATTTATCACATTATCAAACATATCCTTGTCAAGACCATTAAACAAAATGTTCATAGCCTTCTTATCCTTGTGGACTTCTTCTGTGTCTTCCATTGTCCATTCTGCTCTGGGTTTTGGAATGGATTGACCAACAGCAATTGTGGCCGTAGCAACTGTGGCTACTTTGTGGGGAATGTGAGGACCATTCTCAATGCAGTTTACATAACCTTCATCTTGGGAGAGTAGATGAAGGTGCATTTTCACCTTCCAGTGGTGATAACTGTCTTTGTCAAGAACTGGGATCTTTACTCCAATATCCTTCTTACTCATCTTTGTTAGATTCCAAGATCTTTAAACTCTTTGTGTGTCAAGAGCCTGCTCTGATACCAATTGTTATTCCTAGAAGACTAACAATGAGATTTACAGAAGGGGGGTTGAATGTAAATCTCAAAACTTTTTCAAGTTTTGAGCAGTTTATAAAGTTGTGTGTTCAAGAAGAACAAGTGTGTGAATTGCTTTAAGCTAATACAGACAGATATATATTCAAGCACAAATGTAAAGAACACAACAGACTTTAAAAACTTTTCTGGTGGATTTGTTGTTCCACCAGAGATGGTATATTAGAAAATCTGTGTTCAACAATGTTGATCACAGCTGCATCCTAGTACAAACTAGATGAATTTTCTCTCAAGATATTTCTTAACAGCTCTGGAAAAATCTATCTAATTACTAGCTTCTTCTTGGTTCATATATATTACCAAGTGTACAAGTGAAAAACAATATAAAATTACAATAGTAAAATAAGTTCTTCACTTGCTTCTTTTCCTGTTCACTCAAGTACTTTGTTGACTATTGCAACTTTGTACAAAAGAAGAACGGCTGCTTTTTCTGTTGATCCTGAAATTCGGCTACCACATCTCAGTTTTCTCTGTCAACCCACGTGCCTCTGCTTGTAGGTACAACTACCACTTATCAACGGCTGATTAGCAGAACATCCGTTGAAGCTTTCATCCGTTGATGACTTCATCCGTTGAAGGATGTTATCCGTTGAAGCTTTCATCCGTTGATGCTCTCATCCGTTGAAGGATGTTATCCGTTGAAGCTTTAGAGACATCCGTTGAAGCTTAGCTTCTCATCCGTTGAAGGTCTTTTAAGTCATCCGTTGATACCACTTCATTTATACAAAATTACAAGGCATGAAATATTTACAATTGGCCTTCCTATCTGCATATCATCTAGTAGTCAACATGACTCATAGTTTCTCTCAACTTCTAAGAATTACAATTTTAAATACAGAGACTGAAATATGCTACAATACTAGACTTATTTCTAAGTAAAGCTACACCATCAACGGATAGCCAAAGTGGTCTTATCCGTTGAGGCTACAGACACTAAATTTCTACTTAAGTGTTTTGTTAAACATATCATCAAACTAATGCACATATATTCCTAACAGTATTATATGGATTTTATATCAATAAAAATGTTTTACCATGCTTCCATGATAGATAAAATCCTACATATAGGGCATGGGCAATCTTTGTGTCCGGCTCGTGTGAGGTCTTTGAACCGCTTGGGTTAGAAGACATCTGAGGAGTTGTCGAATTTTCTTGGCTCTACTGTTAGGTCCCAGCCTGAGGAGTTCATAGACACTGGGTTTTTGGCTAGTCTCTATTGTAAGATCTGTTACTTTCGTTTTGGCATACTTGCTTTTTTATCCTTTTATTTGGCGACTTATGATTTGTCTTTTTTTGTTTCAGTTGTTGGGCCAGGCCTTCGCAGCTTGTTTGATTAGTTTGCCAAAATGCCCATTGAGGAATTTCTTACTCGGCTTGCAAGGAGTAAGGCATCTGGGTCATCTGTGGTTGTTGTAGGTCCCGAGGAAAAAGGGGCTGAGGTTGAATTCACGATTTTTCCCGCTTCAGAGGTTGATGACCTGGTTGACCCGATGCCTATAGCTATTCTAATGAAAGATAGGTAAAAGATGCGTCATCGTGATGGGCATTCATTTTGTGGTCATCATTCTAAGAAGTTGAAAGAGTCGGTGATCTGTAAAACGTCGGTTGCGGCATCTGCTGGCCAAGGTGGTTCGAGCTCTGTGGCTCGTGATGTGATGCATGTTGGTGGTTCTGCGGACTCTCTTAAGATTGGATTACAGAAGTGTAAGGCGTATGCTGAGAAGGTACTTTAATATTCTCATTTGTCCTACTTTTAATGTAGTGTTTCATCCTTTTTTTTACTTTTGTTCTTTCTTTCTTATTGTTTGTTAGGTAGCTGGAGACCTTAGTAAACTATTAGCTCTAGGGGAGGTCGTCGATGTTGCGGAGGTGACCAAGCTTCGCGAGGAGGTCCAAGCGCTGAGAACTGAAAATTTGGATCTTAAGAAGAAGTCGGATGCTTTGACTAAGGATAACAATGCTTCTGCTGATAGGGTCTTTTCTTTTTTGACCGAGAAGTCTGAGTTGATGAGTGAATGTGGTTCTCTGAACATGAAGGTGGCCGATTTGAAAAATGAAGTTCGTGGTCTTGAAGCCGCTCTGAGCGCTTAAGGATGGGCTTGTTGAGAAGGAGAATCAATGGATTGCTGACAAATCTGATTTGATTAGTAAGCTAGATGATATGGTGGCTCAGTTAGCACGTCGTGAGGCCGAGGCCCTTGGATCTTTTGAAGAAGGTTATGGAGAGTGTGTGAAGCATTTTGCTGGAGCGGGATTTGAAGTTGCAGGCCATAGCTTTGAGTGTTACCTTGCTGATCTTCAGGGGAAAGCTGAGGATGGCAAAGCTGGACCTTCCACTCTCCTTGGTGGTGCTTAATTTAGTTTCTTTGACCTGGGGTATGCCCCGAAATGTTTATATAATTTGACCTTAGCTGTCTTGCTTTTGTATTGCTTTACCATTGAACCTTTGAGTTATGTGGAGTATTTGGAGATAAACTTTCATGAATCATATGTTAACTTGTGCCTTCTTTTAGAGAAATATTACTTTGTCATCTGGATATATTCTTCATGCATCCTTTATTCTTTTTGGAGTTTTGCATCGTTGGAGTATTGTGTCTTTTGGCTCATATAACTGCATACTTTTTCTTTGTTTTGTATGTACTTTATAAATGGAGATTTAACTTGTATTTGTGTGTTTTGAATACCAAGGAAAATAAAAAACATTTTCGACCATAAGGTTTTTGATTGAAAGCTGAATTTTTATAAAACTAGGAAAAAATGAGCATTTATCGTCTTGCATCACAGTTTTGATCGAAGTCGGTGTTTCTCACTTGTGAAAGCGACTTGATTACAAGCATTGAGACCTATCTTAAATAACTTAATAATTTAAATTGGAGACCTTGATCGATTTCCTTGTCTTCTTAAGGATAGAACTTTTTGAGGTGTATGGCGTTCCAAGTGTTTGCTATTGAAGTTCCATCGAGCTGAGCGAGGCGATAGACATCTTGCTCATTTTTGACGGAATTGAAGCTGCAGCCTCTCTTAACACTATGTCGTTGATTTTGAAGCCTCTGGGCTTGATTTTTGCGTTGTATAGCTCTGTGACCCTTTCTTGGAATTTGGAGACTTTGAACTGTGCGGACTCTCTGACCTCTTCCAAGAGGTCGTTGTTTAGGCGTAGACCCTCTTCTGAAGCTTTGGGGTTGAATTTTTCAACGCGCAAAGATTTAGTACCAATTTCCATTGGTAATACCGCCTCAGTACCATATGCCATTCTGAAGGATGTTTGCCCTGTTACAGCTTTTGGAGTGGTTCGTAAGCTCCATAACACATTTGGGAGTTCATCGACCCAGTTTCTGTTGGCATCCATTAATCTTTTCTTGAGACCTTGCAGAATTGCTTTATTTGTGATTTCGACTTGGTCGTTGGCCTGTGGATATGCTACCGAAGCTTTGAGGTGTTGAATTTCAAGTTCTTCAAGAGCATTCTTCCAACTCTCTTATGTGAATTGAGTGCCATTGTCAGTGTAACAGCCCGCACTTCCGGACCATTAGTTCTAAATCAAAACTAAAATACAATACAATAAATAATCCAAAATTCTACTACAATGGTGACTATTACAAAAGCGCAGCTAACGGAAGTATAAAAGTCAATCTACTCTAATACTAAGTCCTCGAACTTGAATGCTATCTAACTCGAATTCTTACCCGAAACCTGAAATTGTAAATAATGAGCTACGAAGCCCAGCAAGAAAATAATCGATCCAACTAGGAGGCCAAGTAACATATACACATATAACAAAATACGATAATCCATACTATACGATATACGAAACAAACACTTTTGATATATATTCTTATTCTTATTCGATACACACAATACACAACCACATAAACAATAATAATTCAAAATCCATAATTCATGCCACGACCACTCCTAAATTTTCAGAAAACTGTCACTACAAACCGGTGACTACGGTCCTAAGTTCCTATTCAATATTTTTACAAACCATGGCAGAAATTAGAGATTTCAAAATTATTATCTTGACACCACATATATACACAACAATACGTATAACTCAAAATATATCATCACTTAGCCCATGTTTTGATAATTAAATATACACACATAACACATAATTTTGAAAACACTAGCAAGATCGATCAAAAACTTACCTCTAAACCTGATTAGATCTGAATTTAACCTTTTTGACCCTCTGAACGACGTTTTCTTGAAAAATATGAAACACGAAAGTTGTAGAGATCGAAAAGTACTTTCCGAAAAGTCCAGAAACAACGAATTCTGACTTACGATGAGTTTTCTACAAATTTTACAAGACTTCTGATTTATGTTGAGGGTACGAATTTTAATAATACAAACGAGGAAGACGAATAGGATGTATTTATAATGATACAAAACCATATATCTTAACCTGCAGTTTATTCATATTAAAATCTGATCCAAATTTAAGGCCCATTAGTATCGTTCAATTTTTAATCCTAGTCATTATCTAATTTTAACACTTTTTATTCTATTATTCTATTATCAATCTAATTTTAAAAATTACGAATATTACAGTCAGTAATGATGATTCTAGGTACTCCAAATCTGAACACTATATTTTTCATGAAGAACTGGATTGCATGTACTTCTCTAATTCGAGCTTCTCTAATTCGAGCTAAGGGCTTTGCCTCTATCCATTTGGTAAAGTAATCTACTGCCACGATGATGTATTGATATTGTTTGGAGCTTTTTGGTAGTGTTCCTACCAGCTCTATGCCCCACATGTAGAATGGACAATATATGGTGGTTGGGTTGAAGGGCATGGAGGGTCTGCGATTCTTTGAGCTGTAGAGCTGGCAGGGCTTACATTGCCTCATGTACTTTTCACAGTCCTGACACATCGTAGGCCAAAAAACACACTGTCTTATAATCTTTAGGGCCATGTTTTTGCTAGTGAGGTGACCTCCACATATGTCGGAGTGGATTTCTTCCATGACTACTTGTGATTCACTTTTGTTGATGTATCTGAGCAATGGTTCACCAAAGCTCGTCTGAAGAGCTTATTGTCAATGATACAGTTAATGTTTGGCTTTTATTTCTATCTTCCTCAACTATTGTTTATCATTTTCTGTGAGATTTCCTTGGATAAACTTGATTATTGGAGTTCTCCAATTTTCTTCTCTCAATATGCAGTTGATCTTATGGACCTCTATTAATGGGTGTGATAACTCCTGAAGTAGGTGGGGTCTGAGACCTTCTGAATATTTATCGTAGCTAATTTAAAGAGGGCATCTGCCTACTGGTTCGTTGATCTGCCAATATTGTTGATGGTCCATGAAGTGAATGATTGTAGGATTTTTAGAGTAACCTGCATGTATGTGGCCATTCTTTCGTTGATTGCCTTGAGTTCCCCTAAGACTTGATTGACTACCAACTGAGAGTCACTGAATATGTCGATTACAAATGATTTTAAACTGTAAGCTAACTTGAGGCCTTCTATCAGGCCTTCGTATTCAGCTTTGTTGTTGGTGGCAGGAAATTTGAACTTTACGACATGTTTTACCACGAAGCCTTCAGGGCTGGTGAGAACTATTCCTGCACCTCCTGCTTTCGAGGTTGACGACCCGTCTGTGAAGAGTACCCAAGCTTTGCTTTCTGAACTAGTGATCATTTCCCCTGGTTCAAGGTTGGAGAAGGTACATTCTTTAATGAAGTCTACCAATGTCTGAGACCTCATGGTCATTCTTGGCTAAAACTCAAGGTGCAACTAGCTTAGTTCCACCATCCATGATGCTAATCTACCTGTCATATCTGGTTTATGCAAGATTCTTCGTAGAGGTTAATTTGTCATACCTACTATCAGTCGCCCTTGGAAATATTGTCTCAATTTTTTTCTAGCAATTACAAGTGCATATGCGAGTTTCTCGATGTTAGAATAGCGAGTTTATGCATCCTTCAGTGTGTGGCTCTCATAGTACACGAGCTTCTGATCTGAGTATTCCTCTTTGATGAGCACAGCCACCACGGTGAGATCAGCTGCTGATAAGTATAGCTTTAATGGTTCACATGGTTCTGGCTTCGCCATTATTGATGGTGAAGTGAGGAAGTTTTTTATCTGCTATAAGCTTTCTTCGCATTCTTTCGTCCATATGAAGGGATTGCTTTTTGATGCTTGCTTTATAGCTTCGTATATTGGGAGACATTTCTTTGATGATTGAGGTATGAAGCATCTTAAGGCTACGATGGAGCCTGCGAGGATTTGGAGCTCTTTGAGGCATTTCGAGGCTGTCATGTTTTGGATAGCTGATATTTGGTTGGGATCAGCTTCAATTCCTCTTTGGGTCAAGAGGAACCCCAGAAATCGACCTCCACTTAGAGCAAAAGAGCATTTTGCTGGATTCAACCTCATGTTGTAATTTCTTACCCGTTCGAATGTCTCTCTTAGATCATTCACATGTGCTGATGCGGTGGGTGACATTGTCACTATGTCATCCGCGTAGACCTGGACATTTTTAATAATTTGAGGTTCGAAGACTGTGTTCATTGTCCTTTGAAAGGTGGCACCTGCAGTTAGGAGTCTGAATGGTACTACTTTGTAAGTGAAGACGCCTTTATGAGTGATAAATGCAGTGTCATCTTGGTCTTCTTCCGCTAATTTTATTTGATTATACCCGGAGAAGGTATCCATAAATGACAATATTTTATTTTCTGTCGTGGCGTCGATGAGCTGGTTGATATTGGGAAGCAAATAAAAGTCTTTGGGACAAGCTTTGTTAAGATCAGAGTAATCAATACACATATGCCACTTGTCATTGCTCTTTTTGACCAGGACGATGTTTGCAATCCATCTGGGGAACTGTACGGGCTTGATGAAGCCCGCCTCGAGAAGTCTGTCCACTTTCTTTTCAATTGCCTCTTGTTTTTTTTGAAAAAATCTCCTTTTTTGCTTTACAGCTTTGATTCCTGGCTTAAGTTTTAGACGATGCAGGGCAATGTCTGCCGGAATACCTGGAATTTCTTTTGGGGCCCAGGCGAAGATGTCTTTGAACTATTTGAGAAGAAGTACAAGAGCTGCTCGAAGCTCTTGGGAGATTTTTATGCCTATTTTTATTGTTTTGTCTAGTTCCTTATCATCTTGCGGTATGTCTTCCACCAGTTCAACAGGCTCATAAGTTGAAGGTTTTGGTAACTCGATGATGTCCCTGGGGTCAACTTTTACTATCTGATTAATTGAGGTTTCTGTTGCGAGTGCTTTTTCGGAATTGCTGAGTTTATAACATTGTCTCGAAGTCTTCTGATCACCGCTCATCTCCCCGACTCCAAAGTCTGTGATGAACTTCATTTTTAGATGAGGAATGGAGATTTTGGTTTTCAATGATCCTAGAGTAGTTCTGCCAATGATAGCATTGTAACTGATAATTGCATTTATCACATGGAATTTAACCATTTTCCATGTCTGACATGGGGGGGAACCAAATAGTACAGGCAGGTCTATCACGCCTACTACATGTACCTCATTTCCTGTAAATCCATAAGGAGGTGCATCTCGAGCATCGTTTAGCTTCCTATCGCCAAGATCCATCCTTTTGAAAGCACTATAGTAGAGGATATCCACAAAGCTGCCATTATCAACAAGAATCTTTTGCACTGTATTTGTTTCTACTTTTGTGGTAATTACCAACGCATCTTGGTGATCTTCAATGATTCTATCACCATAGTCCTTGTCTGAAAACGAGATGATTGGAGATGGGTTTCGCTTTAGTTTCTTGGGCTTAATTCTGTATACTTCTCTTGTATATAATTTTCTTGCCCTGTTAGAGTTTCCTCATGTTGAATGTCCTCCAGATTTTAAGTCAATGACCCTGTCTTGATCATACTGTTGTTGATGAGATGAGTCCTCCTTGACTGCGAAGTGAGCGAGCTCTCCGCTTTGGAGCTTATCTTCTATCAGATTTTTTAACTGGTACCACCTTTCAACTGTGTGCCCCGTATCCTCGTGAATGTCACAGAATTTGGTGCTCGGAGGTCTGTTTGGATTCATGGGTCATCGAGGTCGGTACCCTGGACATGCTTTGAGGATGGCCATAATCTGAGTCTTGTCGATACTGAGCTTTGTGAAGTCCCGTTCTTCACGAGGTCTAGGAGGCCATGTTTTCTGCTTTATTGGCGACGTCCGTGTCGTTGGAAGTCTGTCTGAGATTTTCAGGGGCTCTTCATCTTGCTTACTCGTGGTAGGTGATCTTCTATACGGCTCTTTCTCACCTCTATGGCCTCCTCTTTGGTAGTCCCATTGCGACAAATGTTCAGACGACATGTTGCTCTTTTGCCTTGGAGACCTTATTGCTTGTATGCTTCCTACTGCTTCTTATAGGGTTAACATGTGTTCAAACAGGTCAATGGCTTTTTGGAGTGTTACGGGGCTTTTTTCAAAAAATTCTTCAAACAATAAGTTGTGTCTACTTCTGTAAACCCCCGCTGCGAGATATTTTAGAGCCAGATTTTCTATTAAGTCTGGAATTTGAATAGTCTTAGCTCGAAATCGATTGATGTACTCTCGAAGACTTTCATTTGAACTTTGGAGAATGTTTACGAGTTATGCTGTCATTTTTTGTCCTTTCTTGTTCATGGAGAACCTGGATTTAAATTTATTCTTCAAAATGGTCCACGACTCTATTGACCTTGGAGGGAGATTGTTATACCACATAAGAGATGGACCTTTCAAGCAAGTTGAGAGGTATTGGCATTTTGTTGTATCTGAATGTCCATGGAAGGCCATTCGTCCATCAAAGAGGTGGATGAAGTCTGCGGGGTCCATGGATCCCTCGAACTGTTCAATTGGCGGAACTTTGAGATCTCTATTTATTCTGGCCCTTTCAATTCTTCGAGATAGAGGGCTCTCTGAGGAAGTTTCCATTTCACCTAAGTGTGTTCTTATGAAGTCTTTAACCAAACGCACATCATCTTCAGTAAGATTTGTTACACCTCTATCTTCTTGATTGTCCTCCTCATCTGCAATTTCGCCGTCCTCGCGCCTTCGCCTATGCCTTCGAGACGTCAGCGACCCCGTGGAGTCTTCTGTCCTTATGTATTTGCTTCCCATAGAAGATCTCCATGATGATTCAGAGTCTTTGTTTTGGCACTTTATTTTCTCTAGATGGAGTCGTGCATCAGTTGTCAGCACCTGTTTACCTTGTGGAGTTAGAACCCGAGCTCTTTTGTCTTCAGATCTGTGTGCCTCGAGCTGCAACGCATCATCCTTGTTTATTTCTTCTACTTCCAAGAACAAACTCTTTGGAGTTAATGGAGTTTTATTCTTCTCCATCTGTTTGACATTACCAATTTCACGAGTGTTGAGATTTTTACTTATGCTTTGCTGATAATTAGCCATTTTTGTTATGTGTGTACTATTTTTAGAAGGAGGTTAGAACTCCTTCTAGCGCCATTGTTAAAGTATATTATTTCGGATCTCGTCCAATGTCTGTTTACAAGTTTATTTATAACTAGCATAATAACTCGTGCGAGGCACGAGCCATTTTCTAGAGTTTTTTTATGCATCATGCAATTATAATGTTTGTAGAGCAACTCCAACAATATCCTTATATAGGCTCTTGAGTCAAATTTTGAAGAAATGGAGATAAAATTTCTCTCCAACAAGCTCCATGTCCCCCTCTATAACATTAGGAGCTTCGAATGCTTCCTCACTTTTAGGGGTGAATATCCCCTCAACTATTATTATATTATATATTTCTTACCCGTTATTTTATATTTAATGAATAAATATAAATAGGGTAGTATGTGTACGTTTAAAAGGAAACGATTAAACTTAATATGTAGAATGCCGTTAGTATGTTTACAAATAAAAAACTAAAAATTAACATATGTGTTGAATATAGAGTTGACCAAAATCTTGAATTTTATTTATATAAACTATATGTACTGCTCTATATTATTATTGAGTTCACTACTAACTTACAATTAACTTACTCAATTTAAAAAGATAAAAATTGCATAACTGAAGTCAGAATGACTTGCAAACATAATATACAATAATGTAAAATTTACATTATTGTTAATATTAAAGTTGATTTTAATGAAAAATATTAGTTTTTGAAATTCAACGTATGTATGTAAGGGAAAATGTTAGTTTTTTATTTACACTACTGTTAACAAAATAAGATTAAATTATATGTGTATTTGTGTTAGTATGTAAATTATTGTATGTTACATCTCTTGGTAAATTATGATGGTTTCAATTATTTATATGCAAAATATCTGATTTATGTACATGTATAATCAATATTAACATCTAGTGAGATAATTGATTACTTAAATAACATGCATTTATAATTATTCAAAAATTAAAATTATGTAATAAATAAATTGCTATAATTTATATATGGTATTCACATTATCACTGACAAAAAATCCATATTTATTTTTTACGCAACTGGGTATCAATCATGGTTGTAACATAAAACTGAATTATATATTTTTAAGACTTATTATTGATATTCATGATTTTTTCAAGAATTCGAAAGAAAAAATGTATTTATATCGTTATTTAAACCGTTTTTAAGTTTTTTTCATTATGACTCTAATATTTCTTCATATAATAATTTGATAACATTTTATACTATTCTTGTAAAATTAAAAAAATTTCAGTTCGATATAGTTTTATAAATATCAGTTGAACTTGTTAATTACTTCAAATTATTGAACAATAAATATTTTTTCCTTAAATAATATAAAATGCATTGAAACAAATGCTACAATATAGTATAGATATAACTTTTATTTGAAAAATTTAAAATATTAAAATAATTCAAAATATTTGTACAATATTATCTTAATCAATGAATATTGCTGATCTAAAAGAATTCTTTTTAAATAGTTAGTTTTTTTAAAGTGAAAAATAAAAAATAAATTGATTTAATATATCATCGTAATTCTAACAAATCTAGTGAGATCTCATTTTAAATTTCAAATATTTTTAAATTTGGGACATATCCCAAAAATAATAATGCATTACTAGTGAAGTTAGTAATTTTAATATAAATAATCAGTTGACTTGATCCTATAAAGATCTCAAACACATTAATTTATATTAATATAAGATATTAAAAAATTTCACATTATTGGTAAAATATTCTCACTGAACTTGTAATTTAAATTTACTAAACGTAGAATATAATGATGTTTTTCGGCCGGGTCATGTAGTCAAATTTCGAGTATTTTTTGAACAACGGGACAAGTTCTAAAATGTATTAACTCATTATAATTCGAACTTATCTAAATATGTAATACCAATATAGATTCTTTATATATAAGCGATTTTATTTTCAATATTTTTTTAAAAATTATATATGCACATTTTAATTTACTTTTATATTAAAAAAATATGTTAAAAATATATGAGATATATTTTTAAACTAAAAAATGATTAATAAATAAGATAATAATCCATTTATGTAATATGCCTAATTTTATATCTGGAATTTAATTCTTTAAAATTTATTGTACAAATATTCAACTAACTATCTTTTTTTTGTGGAATTCAAGTAAGTATCTTTAAACATATGTATGATAAAAAGCACATGTGACAATATGGCATTGTGATAAGAGGTTGAATGAAATAACTTGAGTTCGATTCCCACAAATAACATCTTTTATATAAATATTAAAAACAGAGGTAATTTAGTCTTTTTAATAAGACTTTTTAATCTCATTAAATTATATCATTTTTAATCTCATGAAATTATACATTTGTTCTCCTATTATATATAGAAGAGATATCTAAATGAGCCACTTAAATGGGCTTTCTAATATATGGGCCTAGACCCAACACTTGAATTGTAGTTGGGTCACGGGTGTTATCAGCAACGTACTACCTACAGTTTTCCGACCCGACATACCATATCTATCTATACAATACTATTATAATTATATCCTATATATAATTGGAGTAAGGGGGTTTGGATAGTATAGTTTGGTCGTCCTACAGTTGGGTTGTAGTGCTAAAGTATAGTATAATAAAGACTATATTTATTCATTTATTATATTATTATACCACAATATCTAATAATATGTATAACAAACACAATAGTTATTTAATTAAAAAATGAACTATAATTATATATTCCTAAATGATATAAATAATATTAGAAGTATTATATTATATATATAATACAAGAAACAATTATCTTAATAAAAATA
Organism: Apium graveolens; assembly: GCF_009905375.1. Lineage (NCBI taxonomy): Eukaryota > Viridiplantae > Streptophyta > Magnoliopsida > Apiales > Apiaceae > Apium > Apium graveolens. Next base: position 213,069,689 of record NC_133648.1, read on the forward strand.
AATATAAGTAATAAATAAAAATCATTTATAATCGGTTTAAAGTAGTACCATTTTTAAAAAAAATATTGCAATGGGTATATTTGATTTAAAATATTTTTAAATGGATAATTTTCATTAATTTCTTATAAAATAAGGAAAATATTTAGATTATATTTAAGTACAAATATTATATTTTTTTGTTTCATTTTGTAAAAGGGGAAAATTACGGATTGTCTTCTAAAAAATTTAGAGCACATGACTCCTATAAAACATAAAAATGAGGAATAAATATAATCATAATAAATATAAAAAAAAATCAAAATTAAAATACATATCTAATAAAATACATTATACATTATATTTATTTAATCTATTCTATTATTCTATTATAATATTTAATAATATGTATAACAAACACAATAGGTAATTAATTAAGAAATTGAACTACAATTATATATTCTTAAATGAAATAATGTTAAAAATGTTATATATATATATATATATTTATATAATAAGAGAAAAAATTATCTTAATAAAAAATAAATATAAGTAACAATAAACAAATCAATTGTAATTGTTAATCAGGTTAAATAGTACTCCCTCATTCCCTTCCAATAGTTTACATTTGTGACGAAGTGTTCGGCATGTATTTTAAGGTGCATAAAAAATATATTATTTAACTTATTTTTACAATTTTCTTTTTCTGAATAAAAGTTGAATATTTTAATTTTTATTCAGAAAAAACAAAATTGTAAAAAAATATTACAGAACTATACTATGCACCTTAAAATGCGTGTTGGACACTCTTTAAAAAATGTAAACAATTGAAAGGGACGGAGGCAGTATCATTTTTTTTAAATGAAATGGGCAATTTTGATTTAAAATATTTTTAATAGATAATTTTAATTTTTATCTTATAAAATGAGAAACACATTTACATTGTATTTAGAGATAAATAATTATATATGTATTGTTTCATTTTATAAAATAAGAAACCTACGTATTGACTTTTACAAAATTTAGAGTACATAAATCCTATAAAACATAAAAATTAGGAATATAATAATAATAAAATTAGGAATATAATAATAATAATAATAATAATAAATTATAAAAATTCAAAACTGAAATATAAATCTTAAAAAATACATTTAAAAGTATTATGACAAATAAATGTAGTATTTTTTTTCAAAATCACTACACAAATATTTCCAATATTTAAGCTAAAATAATTAAACAAATATCAACAAATCAAATGTAAAATTATACAAATTGATATTTAGATTTATTGAAGTTAATATTTATCAAAAATATAGTTGTAAACAAGTTTTAAAAAATTAATTTCACTAAAATAAACCAAAAAATTATTGTATACAGCATAACAATGATATTAAGAAAGAAAAAACTACAAATATTGTTAATTTCACAATTACAAAATACAAAAATACATTAAATTCACATTATAAAATAACTAAACAAAATTATATATATATATATATATATGTATTACCACCACTAAAAGTAAATTAACAAACATAATAATTTTTAAAAGAAAATTAAAAATTATAAAAATATTATAATTTTTTTAAATCACCCGTGCATCGCACGGGTATAAAGCTAGTATATTATTATAAGCATAACACTCTCTATTTGGTAGTCAGTTACTCGGTACAGTTGTTTGGTACGGTAAATAATAACCGTCAAATTTAAAGTCAGAAAGATGAGAACGGTTGGATGCAATAATAAAATATTATTATATTAATATTTAAACTGCTTCATGGATTCAGGGTTCGAATTCGGTCAACAGCTTATTATATTTAAACTTTTATATTCTTTAATTTACCAATTTCTACAGGTTTAGGGCTCGGGTCCCGTGAACAACATATTATATTATATTATTTATTTTCAGTCAAGTCTCAAATTATTATAAAACATATATTATTATAACTTATCATATTTTTCAATTTATTTTTCAACTATTGAAAATTATATTATAAAATATATTAGTAAAAACTATCCAATGCTAGTAAATATTAAACACGGGGTCAAAATTTTACAAAGACAGCATGTGTATGGCCAGCTGAGAAGGAAAACAACCGTGTTGCCCCCTCACATAATATATTTGAGATGTGTAACAGTCCGCACAATCTGCCACTATTATTCAGAAATGTCAATCAGCGGCTGCGTCATTAGGAACTCAACAATATCTCAGATATGCAAACATCTATGAGTTGTGTTGTTAATGAACGGCCTTTGTGAGAATAGGTGCAAATTTAACGAAAATGTGATAATTTACAATGCGACCCAGACCTTCCTTAGTGGGTACGTACTAGTCATGAAATTAGATAATTTACATTATGCAACTGCAACGGAATTGTACTGTCCTTGAAATCAGTAAGCGGATTTAAGCATCTGGACTGGAGGGTGCCTTGTATCAAAGTGGATTGCTTAGATGGCAGTAATCTATAGTGCAGACGAATTATGATTAGACTAGGGTACAAATTCGTGAAACGCTTGTTCTGTTTTGGAAACAAATTAGGCCTACTGCTGAAAGCAGTCAAGGGTTGCCAACATCATTTATCAAAAGAAAGATAGGTTCTCACCTTGTCATTGGCTACAACAGAACAGAATCCTGTAAGTATTCTAATTAGAGCACCTTATCATTGCTTTTTGTATATTAACATATATATATATATATATGCATCTCTTCTGGTATAATAATATGGCTGGTAGAGAGTGACAAACTATTATGCTTTGATCTTTATAAACCCAATTATTTATCTATACCTCCTCCATTCCATGCATAAATATGGCACTAAACTCTTGACACTTAATTATTCATCTGCTCTCAATCTCTGTCCTTATTTTTTAGATACTGAGTGAGGATGTGGTAATCTGCATCCTGAGGTTTAGATGAGTTTGTATATATTCGTCGTTTCTAGTCCTTGGGTTGCAGATTACCTCTTCCTCACTGCCAGTGCAACATATCCCATCTCAAATAAGTATATAGGTATTCTGGTTACATTTATCAAGCGCTAGGTCGCCAAATTTACCCACAAATTCTCAAGGCTGTACTCTGTGTAATCGAGCTTGACTAGTGCTCTACTGAGTCAACCTCACCTTCCGAATTTTGTTATGCTCATTTCTAAACTCTTGTACTCCTTGTAGATTTCAACTACAGTTTTTCATCAACCTAATTTTCTTGTCCTAATCTTTACCTATTAACGGATTTTGTTTTTTGTTTCTTCACTTCTTTTTCAGTTTTTTCTTTACTAGTTATTTTTTTCCCTAATCTTGTACTTTCTGATGTCAGATGCCAAGGAGTTCAATTAGAGCTATTCACGAATCGAGCCGAGCCGAGTTAAATTTTTTTTTGACGAACCGAGCCGAGCTTTCTTAACGAACAGAAAACAGTGTTCGAGCTCGAGCTCGTTAACAAACGAACTGAACACGAGCTTTTATCGAACAAAATCGAGTTGAGTCGAACCGAGCCGAACACGAGCCGAACACGAGCTTTTTCCATCAAAACGAGCCGAGCTGAAATAAAAAATTCTGGTCAAAACACCGGTTGACTGTTAAAATAAAAAACCAAATACTTTTATATTTTTCTAAAAATTTTGTCATATCACTAAAATATATAGATCTTAACGTCCGTACGGTTGGATCATTCATAAATATTTTTTAAAAAATTGAAATATTAATATGAGACTAAACACTTGTTATAACTTATAAGTACTGTTCAAACGATTTGTTGATTGTCAAAATAACAAACAAAATAAATTAATTTTTTCCCAAAACTTTTTGTCATATCACTAAAATATATAGATCTTAACATCTGTACGGTTGAATCATTTATAAATATTTTAAAAAAAATCGAAACATTAATACGAAACCAAACACTAGGTACAAGTAAAGGTCAAAACACTGGTTGACTGTTAAAATAACAAACCAAATATATTTATTTTTTTTCTAAAAATTATGTCATATCACTAAAATTAATAGATCTTTATATCCGTACGGTGTGATCATTTATAAATATTTTTAAAAAAAATCGAAACATTAACACGAGACTAAACACCAGTTACAAGTAAAGGTCAAAACACTGGTATACTGTTAAAATTACAAACCAAATACATTTATTTTTTCTAAAAAAAATTTCATATCACTAAAATATATAAATCTTAATATCCGTACAGTTGGATCATTTATAAATTTTTTTAAAAATATCAAAACACTTGTTGGGAATATGTTGTGAACTTGATGATTATATTAACAAAACACCTTAGTAGATTCAATTTAGTATAAATGTAGCACTCGACGGATAACCAAATATAGTCCCGACGGATGACTCAATATAGTCCCGACGGATGATGATTTGACATTCATCGAGTAAGTAGCTTATGTAACAATAAGTCATGTAGCACATTTCTGCAAACACATTTGTATAGATTCTGTAGTAGCATATAAGTCATGTTGACTTCAATTAGATATGCAGAATAGATTGATTAATTGTAAATATAAGATGTCTTGTAATTCTGCATAAATGAAATGAAGTTAAGTGTCAAATAGCTACCCGACGGATGATCAACAAAGCTACCCGACGGATGATCAACAAAGCTACCGACGGATGATCAACAAGGCAACCCGACGGATGATAATCATGTACCAGACGGATGATCAATTCAAATATCTGTTGACAGTGATAACACAGTCACATGCGTCGAGTGTTTGCAAAAGGAATGTGGCAGTCTATTCAGCTGGGTTTTTGAGAACAAAGAAGCATTACCATTTCTATGCTATTATGAAGATATTCAAAGATGTTGTAATAGAGTAGTGAAGCAGCATAGTATTAGACTTGATAGGTTTTGTTTTATTATTTTATCTTATTACTATGTAATCTTGGTGATATATAAACCAAAAGTAGCAAGTAGAACAAATAAAAAAGACTAAGCAAATACATTCTCAGAGAAACAATTGTAAGTTGTATCTTGTAGCATTTCTCTGTAAGTTTAGTTGTTCATATTTGTAAGCAGCTGTGAGCTATTCAAGCTTCACAGGGTTCTCTCGATATATATATATATATATATATATATATATATATATATATATATATATATATATATCTGGTGGTTACATTCAAATCCACCAGAAAGTTTTTAAAGACTTGTGTTTTCAATTACTTGGGTTCTGATTTATCTAACTCTTCATTCCGCATTATGCAAATCAAACACTTATACATTATTAAGTTAGAACCATTTTTCTTTAATATCAAAAAGTAGCCAGAATTACATTCAACCCCCCTTCTGTAATTTTTGTGTATTGTTAGGGACTAACAATTGGTATCAGAGCAAGCTCTTGAAGCATAAAGAGTTTAAAGATCACAACAAACAGCAAGATAAACAAGAAGGATGTTGGAGTCAAGATTCATTTTCTGGACAAAGATAATTACCATCACTGGAAGGTAAAGATGCATCTTCATTTACTTTCTCAAGATGAGGCCTATGTGGATTGCATAGAGAGAGGTCTTCACGTATTAATGAGAGCTGCAATTGGAAATGAGTCATCTGTTCCCAAGCCAAGGCATGAATGGTCAGATCCTGATATTGAACAAGTCAGGAAAGACAAGAAGGCCATGAATATTTTATTCAATGGAGTTGATGGTGACATGTTTGACAACATCATCAATTGCAAGACAACCAAGGAAATTTGGGACACCATTCAAATAATCTGTGATGGCACTTAACAAGTTAGAGAAAACAAGATGCAGTTACTAATTCATCAATATGAGCATTTTCACTATGAAGAAGGTGAAACTCTCAACTGATATTTTTAGTAGATTTCAAAAGCTACTAAATACTCTGAAGCTGCATGGAAGAGTCTACCAAACCAAAGACTCTAACCTCAAATTCCTGAGATCCCTTCGAAAAGAATGGAAACCAATGACAGCCTCCTTGAGAAATTCACAAGAATACAAGGAGTTTACACTAGAGAGACTGTATGACATTCTAAAGACTTATGAGCTTGAAATAGAGCAAGATGAAAGAATGGAGAAAGGGAGAAAGAAAGGAGGGTCCATTGCACTGGTTGCTGAGTTAGAGAAAGAGAAGAAGATGAAGATAGAAGCTGTTGAGTCTACTTCAAAGGTCTGTGAAAACAAGGGCAAGGGGCTGGTAGCAGAAAATGAAGATTCTTTGAGCCAAGATGATATGGATGATATTGATGAACTCTTGCATTTCTTTCCAGAAGATTTGCCAAACTCAATTTCAAGAAGAACTTTGGAGCAGCTAAGCCAAATAGAAACATGGTGGATAAATCAAAATTCAAATGTTTCAAATGTGGCTTGGCAGGGTACTTTGCCCGTGAATGTAGAAAGTCAGATTCCAGCAAGAAAAGGTTTGAGCCTGTGGATTATAAACAGAAGTATTTTGAGTTGCTCAAACAAAAAGAAAGGGCTTTATTACACAAGAAAGTGACTGGGCAGCAGATGGTCTAGATGAGGATGAAGATGTCAGCTATGTCAATCTAGCCCTAATAGCCAAGTCTAATGAAACAGAGACAAGTTCTTCAAGTAATCAGGTAATCACCACTAACCTTGCACATTTATCTAAAGCTGAGTGTAATGATGCAATAAATGACATGTCTACAGAATTATATCATTTGCGTGTTACACTTAAGTCCCTCACTAAGGAAAATGCTAAAATCAAAGAAAACAATTTGTTTTTAAGTGAGAGGAATAATGTGTTAGAGTCTCAGTTTATTGAATTTGAAAAATTGAGAATAGAATGCAAGACTGCCAAGGAAGAATTAACCGAGTCCTTGAAGAAAGAAGAAATTTTGAAGAAGCAACTTGATCGTGAATAGGAGGTGATTAAGGCATGGAAATCATCTAGAGATGTCCATGCTCAAATCACCAAAGTTTAAGGTATTGAGTCTTTCTGTGATGCAGCCTGGAAAAAGAGTAAAGAGAAGTTAGAATCCAATTTAGTTGAAGGATTGCTAACAGATGTAGACTCGACGGATGATGAGGGTCATCCGTCGGATAATAAAAAGGGTTATCCATCGAGTGACATAAATCCTCATCCGTCGGCTATGAGCAAACCTATGAGTAAAGTCAAACTTGCCAAGTTAAATGAAAAATATGGATCAGTTTCCAAAAACTTTATTTAAGGAGAATCTAGTCAAGTGAAGAAGGAGAAGAAAGTGAACGTTGGTCATCTGTCCATCAAGCAATTGAATGACAGATTAAAAAATATTGAGGTTAAAACAGAGGCTAAAAGGAAAAATAATAGAAATGGGAAGTAGTATTTAACAAATATAACAACTACACACCTGATAAATATGCTCCTAGAAAAATCTGTGTTAAGTGTGGTAGTGTTAATCATCTGTCTGTTAATTATAAACTTGACATGCCTACTTCCATGATTATACCACCTTCTTTTCCCAACATGAGTGCTATGCCTTCTATGCCTTTGAATGCTATGTCTACACAGAATATGAATGCACGATTTGTTAATATGCCAATTGCACCTAATCCTTATTATGCTGTATTTAATATGCCTCAAATTCCATTTAGCATGCCCTACTGGAATAACATGTTTGCAAATAGCATGCCATTTCCTGTTAATCAAAATGTGCATGATAATTCTGTTTTAATGAATGGTTTCAAAGGTCCAACTCAGATGACTAAGGATGAATCTGAAATCCTCAAGTCAAATGAGATCAAACCTAAGAAACAAAGAAGAAAGCTAACAAGGCAGGACCCAAGGAAACTTGAATACCAAAATTAACTTGATTTGATTTTAATGTGTGCAGGGAAACAAAAAGAATCTGTGGTACTTGGATAGTGGTTGTTCAAGACACATGACTGGAGATTCTACCCTGCTCACAGAGTTCAAGGAAAAAGCTGGCCCAAGTATTACTTTTGGAGATGACAGCAAGGGTTATACTGTGGGATATGGCTTGATTTCAAAAGACAATGTCATCATTGAGGAGTTGCCTTAGTGGATAGTCTCAAGCTCAATTTGTTGAGTATCAGCCAGCTTTATGATAAAGGCAATTCAGTAACCTTCACTACAGAAGCCTGTGTTGTGACAAACAAGAGGAGCAACAAAGTGGTTCTCACTGGAGTGAGAAAAGAAAATGTGTACTTAGCTGACTTCAACTCATCAAATACAGAGTCTGTTACTTGTCTTCTCAGTAAAGCAAGTCAAGATGAAAGTTGGTTATGGCACAAGAAGCTATCCCATCTAAACTATAAGACCATGAATGAGCTTGTAAAGAAAGAACTGGTTATAGGTATTCCTCAAGTGGAGTTTTCTAAGGATGGACTGTGTGATGCTTGCCAAAAGGGAAAATAAATCAAAGCATCATTCAGAAAGAAACTTGATTCAACAATTAAAGAACCCTTGTAACAGCTACACATGGATTTGTTTGGACCAGTCAATGTGTTGTCCATCTTAAGGAAAAGATTTTGCCTAGTAATTGTAGATGATTTCTCAAAGTTCTCTTGGACATATTTCCTAAAGTCTAAAGATGAGGCTAGTAAAATCATCATCAATCACATAAGGTAAGTCAACAATCATCCTGATTTCAAAGTTAGAAGAATCAGGAGTGACAATGGAACTGAGTTCAAGAATTCTGTTATGAGAGTATTTTGTGAAGAGAATGGGATTATGCATGAGTTTTCAACAACAAGAACTCCACAACAAAATGGAGTAGTAGAAATAAAGAACAAATCACTTATTGAAGTTGCAAGGATAATGCTTGAAGAATCAAAATTACCAACATACTTCTGGGCTGAAGCTGTAAATACTGCATGTTACACTCAGAATATTTCTTTGGTTAATCAGGCAAAATGCATGACTCCCTACCAATTGTTCAAGAACAAGAAGCCAAATCTAAATTTTCTTCATGTCTTTGGATGCAAATATTATATCTTGAGAAATCAAACTGATCAAAATGGGAAGTTTGATGCTAAAGCAGATGAAGGAATTTTTGTTGGATATGCTGTTGGTAAAGCATACAGAGTCTACAATCTGAGAACCAACATTGTTATGGAATCAATACATGTTGTGCTTGATGATAAAAAATTTGAAGGACTACATGATGGAGATTACCATGAGAGCCTCAAGTTTGACAATGCGGAGATGGTTAGTGATGACAGTGATGATGAAAGTGATCAAGAAACTACAACTAAGGAAAGTGCAGAAAAATCTACTACCAATGAAGCTAATAAATCATCATCCATCGAGTTACAAAATACTTCATCCATCGGTAGACAATCTGCATCATCCATCGGGAGACAATCAGCTTCATCCGTGGGAACTCAAAATTCACTATCCGTCGGGTCATCAAAAGAAGCTGAAAGTCAGAATAGATCACTTACAGAAAATCTCTTTTTTTCAAATCATAGATTTATAAACTTAGGGGGAGTTTCTATAATCAAAACTCAATCACACATCAAGACAACAATGAGGCATCTTCATCTAGAGCTAATCTACCTCAACAAAGAAAATGGACAAATGATCACCCCTTTGAGCTCATCATTGGTGATGTATCTTCTAGAGTTCAAACAAGGAGAGCAACTCAAGAAGAATGTCTATATAGCAGTTTCCTATCCAAGGAAGAACCAAAGAAGGTAGAAGAAGTTTTGTTGGATCCTGATTAGATTTTAGCTATGCAGGAGGAGCTAAACCAATTTGAAAGGAACAATGTTTGAAAGCTGGTACCCAAGCCTAAAGGAAAGAATCCAATAGACACCAAATGGGTATTCAGAAACAAGATGGATGAAAATGGCATAGTAGTCAGGAACAAAGCTAGATTGGTTGCTAAAGGCTACTGTCAACAAGAAGGAATAGATTTTGATGAAACCTTTGCTCCTGTTGCAAGACTTGAAGCCATCAGAATTTTCTTTGCCTATGCAGCCCATGCCAATTTCAAGGTCTATCAAATGGATGTCAAGAGTGTTTTTTAAATGGAGATTTGGAGGAGGAAGTCTATGCTAGTCAGCCTCCTAGTTTTGAAGATCCAAATCTACATGATCATATATACTATCTTTTGAAAGCACTCTATGGATTGAAGCAAGCACCTAGAGCCTGGTATGACACTTTGTCAAAGTTTCTTTTAGAGAATTACTTCACTAAAGGTACTGTAGACAAAACTTTATTCTTTAGAAATGTTAATAGCTCTAGCATACTTGTTCAAATTTATGTAAATGATATTATTTTTGGTTCCACAGATGAAAAACTTTGCAAAAAGATTGCCAAATCGATGCAAAGTAAGTATGAAATGAGCATGATGGGAGAACTAACTTACTTTCTTGGTTTGCAAGTTAGGCAAGTTAGTGATGGAATATTCATTAGTCAAACTAAATATATTTATAATCTCTTAAAGAAGTTTGAACTAATGGATTGCACATCTGCAAAAACTCCCATGGCCACTGCAACTAAACTTGAATTAAACACTACTGAAAAGTCTGTGGATATTTCAAGTTATAGAGGCATGGTTGGCTCACTTCTATACTTAACAGCTAGTAGGTTAGATATAATATTTGCTACATGTCTTTGTGCTAGATTTCATGTTGATCCTAGAGAATCACATTTAATTGCTATTAAGAGAATTTTCAGATATCTCAAAGGTACACCAAAACTTGGCATTTGGTACCTTAGAGATTCTGGTTTTAATTTAACTAGTTATTCAGATGCAGATTATGCAGGTTGTAGAATTGATAGAAAAATTATTACAGGAACCTGTCAATTTGTAGGAAACAAGCTTGTGTCCTGGTTCAGTAAAAAGCAAAATTCAGTTTCTACTTCTACAGCAGAAGCTGAATATATTGCTGCTGGCAGTTGCTGTGCATAGATTTTGTGGATGAAAAACCAATTGCTAGACTATGGTCTGCAAGTGGAAAGAATTCCTATTTTCTGTGATAACACAAGTACAATTGCCATTACTGAGAATCCAGTACAGCACACAAGAACAAAGCACATAGACATCAAGTACCACTTCATAAGGGAACATGTAATGAATGGTACTGTGGAACTATATTTTGTTCCAAGTGAAAAACAACTTGCAGACATATTTACCAAGCCACTGGATGAATCCACCTTTTCAAGGTTGGTAAGTGAGTTAGGTATGTTTAATTATTCTTGAATCTTTTCAGATATTTTGCAAGTTGTAATGCAGCCAGAAATTTAATTGATTTTTCAGTGTTGGATGAAATTTTGGCTAAGTCAAAATTTACATCCCGACGGATGATCATTATCCATCGAGTCTGATCATCCGTCGGAATATAATTTGTTAATAAAATCAATTATTTTTCTGGAATATTTTATATCTCGACGGATAACTGATTTATCCTCATCTGTCGAATTGTCCCATTCCTAGCCGTTGATTTTCTGAACATTATTCATCGAGTATACTTACAATTTGTAAGCATAACACGACGGATAAGTGATGGAATTTTTATAGTTTATTTTTAAACGGCTATTTTGGGCAATTTTTATTGGTCACTTTAATTTACTTTATTACTTTTGACAGTTATTTTTTAGATAGTATAAAAGCAAAATTCATTTTCATTCTTTTATCATTCTCAATTCATCCGCTCTAACTTCTTTCTGTCTCAAAAGCAATTATCCTCTTTCTCTCTGCAATTTTTTACTCTCTAACAATAGCACAGTCATCAAAATCATGTCCCAAACTGGCTTTATTTATGAGAAGAACAACTTCACGGCTCTGGTGAACAAGGGGATTCAACAGTCTGGCGACTACCACAAAATGATGGATTGTGTGCAAGGCTATAAGCTCAAATATGCCATGTTGGAGTCTCCCACTATCTACTGGGAGGTTTTGGAGGAAATATGGACGACTGCAGTGTACAACTCAACTGACAAGACCATCACTTTCACTATTAAAGGTAAGAAATTCTGTGTTAATAGTGACGTTGTTAAAGCATGCTTTAAAATTCCTGATAATACTGTCACTACTCCACACACAGACACTGATATTGTTAACATGTTAAACTCCATAGGTTATGCACTTATCATCTCTAAATTAAGTGAAATTAGGAGATTGGGTCTTAGGAAAAAATGGAGTTATCTATGTGATGTTGTTATTAAAGTATTTTCTGGCAAAATTAGCAACTTTGATTCTGTTAATATATCCATGCTCAACATGCTTTACATGCTAGTAACTGATAAATACTTCAATTTTAGTGATCTTGTCTTGTTTGAGTTGGGGTTTAAGTTAGGGGAGCTTAATAAGAGGGGTAAGAATGTTTATTATGCTAGATTTCTAATGATGCTCGCTAACCACCTCTCTGAGGATATTGTGCTTGAGAACCCAACCAACAAGTTAGATTGTTGGGTTCAAGAAAGGAGAACTATTGCAGATCTCAATAGAGCAGATCACCACAAAGAGGTGCCACTCTTCTACTTTCCTGTAATTGAGGCACCTCAGGTAAGTCAGGTAATTTCAACTGCCTGTACTCTTCCAACCTCAACCATTTCTTTGTCTTCTAGTGTAGCAATGGCATTTGTGTCAATGACCAGATAGATGCCTACCCAAGCTACCAAAACCAAAGTTTCAAAATGAAAGACAAAGAAAGCCCCCTCTGGTATCTCTCAAAAGATACCAGTTGTAAAATCCACTAAACACAAAGAGGGGAGTGTGAAGGTTGGAAAGACAGGTGAGGGACAGGGTGAAAATCAAAGAAGCCCTAAGGATAAGGATGGTGAGCATGGTGTACCCAAACCAAGCCACACCACAATTTCCCAACAAACTGTGGTTGTTAATAAGGATAAAAGCTCAATTCTAGTTTCATCCTCCCAAAAGGATGTAACTATTGAAACAAGCTCTCAACCAGGAGCACAGAACAAAAGGGGTAGGGACACAAGTTCACCACAAACCTACACAAGAAAGAAGAAATCTAAAACCCCTGGGGATGCACAGGGTACACACAGTGCAAACTGGAGCTAAAAACCCAGTCACTGCACCTTCTCAAAGTCAAATTGATGTGGCTCCAATAAATGTGGAGTCACAGCCAAAATCTGTACAAATTGAAATACCTCAAACACCAAATTCCCCCACACACTCTTTGGATGTTGACATGATTCAAACATCACAACCATAGTCTCCATCTTTGACTCTGTTGGAGAAGCCAAAAATCCATGTAAGTGAGCATCATCTTTTAGATGATTTGTTGGCTCACTTGCCATTTCTTTCTGAGACTGTTGAGACATTTGTGCCAAAATTTTCATCAATCTGCACAGAGTCCATAATAGTTTCCAATCCAAACTCATTCATTTCTACTCACTCGATGGATATTGTTCATTCGTCGAGTAGTGATTGTATCCCGATGGATGTGCCTAACAGCAGTCATCCGTCGGACAGTCAAATTACTACCCCGATGGATATTTCTCATCCGTCGGGTGTCTATGCACAACTCCAAAGTTCAACTACAGTCACACGTATAGATGACTTAGTAATTGTGCAATCACTATTAGGATTGAGGGAAGGTAGTGACATGAGTGAGAGTCTGGGTTGCTCCTAGGAAAAAGGAGAGAAAAAGAGTGATCCAATGCAGTCCATTTCTTCAGAACTGGTAAAAGTGAGTGTGAGGAGTCCCACCTTAGATGGTGAAGGTGAGGGTGTGAGGGTGGGGAGCCAAGGTGAGACCTTGATGCAAGAAAAGAGAGATTATAAGAGAAATGCATGTACATGGGATATAAGGGTGAATGTCATTGTAAGTGAGTTAATGAATGTCCAGGATGCAGACAGGGAGGGACTATCTCAGCAAACTCAAGCTGTTATAGATTCCACCTCCTTAGATGCTGAGACATTTACTCACCCTGGTCCAGCCTATCAACTTCTAGCTGGATAGGGCAATGACAATACAGAAAGGATGTTAAACTTAGTGCACACCACACAGTCCATGCAAAAAGCTAAGGATGCCATCACAGTTTTGCCTTCAACAGCTGGTGATGTTGATTATGAGACTGGTGGTTCAGAAGAATTCTTTGGAGGTGAGGGTGGAGATAGTGAAGAAGAGCCATTGGACATAGGGGGAGAAGTAGGCCCTAGTTCAAGATCAGGCATGCCATCTTGGGCATTTTCAAAGCAATATGATGAACACTACTTCAAGACAACCCTAATTCAACTTATAAATCAGACAAATTCTGCTCTTCAAACCACCACAAATGCCAACACCTAAAAGCTCCTTCAAGCACATCTTGCTTCTCTGCAACTACAACAAATCCAAGGTCTTCAACAAGCTCAAGATACCAACACTATCAAAGGTGATATTGATCAGATAAAAAAGGATATTTCAGACATGATGGACTCTAAACTTCTAGAAGCTACAATGCTTGACATTAAGAGACAACTCAGAAAAAATTCTGATCTTGCCACAAAGATAGATGCCTTGGATACAAGAATGACAGCAATAGAAGTATCTCTTACAATAATCCATTTATACTAAGCTCAACAAACAGACTTGCTTCAGAAACTGGTGGCTGCACAGACCTCCTCCTCTACTCAGCTTGATGATAACAAAAAGGGGGAGAAAGAGAGCTCTAGGAGTAAGGGGGAGCAAAAAGTGCTCAACATTCAAATGAGTAAAGCAATTGTGCCAACAATTGCTTTCACAAAGCCACAAGCCAAAGATAGCATTGATCTAATTAATGAAGCAGCAGCCACTTTGAGAGCAGCTGAGAAGAAGCAGTTTAGCACAATAAACTGGGATACAGTGTATGAGACACCAAAACCTGATGAGAAGAAACTATTGTCAAGATCTATTGCATTATACAAGGATCCAGTTGATTCAGCATTGAAAATGAGAATTGCCAAAGTTTTCAGAAATGGTAAGGAAATCTGTGTGGTGGCTGGACACCCTCAATTTGCTGAAGCAAAAAGGGGAAAAAGGCAAGATTAAAGCAAGAAAAGAAGCAAGCTGCTCTAGATGCTAAAATGCTCAAGCAAAAGAAAGAGCAAGCTGCTATCTTGGCCAAGCTGCAAGCTGTGAAACCCACACAACAAATTCCTGAACAACCATCTGGAACCACTGGATCTAAGGATCTGGAAATGTAAGAAGAATCACAACAGAAAAGAAGGTTCAGATACAAACTTCACTCCAAGAGAAAAGTGAACTTTGATGAAGAAGGATTGGAAGATCAGTTTCCCAAAAAGTCTACTTTTACATCAACTCAAACATCCATGCCCTCTGTGGCACATGAAGAATTCAAAATAGATCAATACCAAGAATTTCCATGGTGAACCTATCATTCCAAAGGATGAGCCAATAGACTGGGACAGTCTACCAATTCCTGAACTCAATCTACCTCATTTCATGAAGCCAAAGAAGACAAAGACCAGAGCAGTCAAGAAAGTGAAGCCCTCAACTCTCAGATCTAAGTCCCTAACCATAGCTCAAACCAAGGTCAACAAGGGAGATATCATGTACATCTGTGACATCAAGGAATTCTCTGAACTAAATTTTTATCTAGATGAACTGGAAGAAGTTAGAGGGATTGATGCTTATAGGAATCTACCTGAAAGGTTAGTATTCAAGTACAATGGAGGAAAAGAGATATCATGGCCACTTCACAGGATTTTTCAAAAGAGCCAATCTATACTGATAAAAGTTTATTCATCCTTCAAAAAGAACTTTGGATTCAATATGACAGCTAGAAGATTAGTTCTAAAGAAGATTGAAGAACTGAGAAGTATTAGAGTCAAAGATGCACTCCCAAAGATTTTAACTATTCCTTACACAGGGAATAGAGTGCATTTAAGGCCCTACTGGCTAATGGAATTCATGGATGATAAGGGAGTTAAAAGATTCTTCAGATTAGAAGACCAGTTGAGCATCTCTAGCAATGAGACTCTTCTGGAAATGCAAGGAATGCTAGATCTTTCAGAATCTGATGAATTGAATTCCACATACAACTTCAAAATCAGATTGAAGAAAACAACAGGAGGCTTGGAAAGAAATCCAGACAATCAAGGAAATAGATCAATCTGCTCAGACTAGAGGAGCACCTTGAAAATGATTGTGAGCAAATCTTTGTACACTTTGTCTTGTAAATTTTTCAGTAACTAATGCAGCACTTTTTAGTTTTATCTACTACTTTTTAAATCTGTATTTTTAGAGTATTTTGTTAATATCAAGTTTTTCTTAATTTATGGCTACTAAAATTTATGGCTACAATTCTAGTAGACATAAATTGGGAGAGATTGTTGGGAATATGTTGTGAACTTGATGATTTCATTAACAAAACACCTTAGTATATTCAATTTAGTGTAAAATGTAGCACTCGGCGGATAACCAAATATAGTCCCGACGGATGACTCAATATAGTCCCGACGGATGATGATTTGACATTCATTGAGTGAGTAGCTTATGTAACAATAAGTCATGTAGCACATTTCTGCAAACATATTTGTATAGATTCTGTAGTAGCATATAAGTCATGTTGACTTTAATTAGATATGCAGAATAGGTTGATTAATTGTAAATATAAGATGTCTTGTAATTCTGCATAAATGAAATGAAGTCAAGTGTCAAATAGCTACCCGACGGATGATCAACAATGCTACCCGACGGATGATCAACAAAGCTACCGACGGATGATCAACAAGGCAACCCGACGGATGATAATCATGTACCCAACGGATGATCAATTCAAACATCTGTTGACAGTGACAACACAGTCACTTGCGTCGAGTGTTTGCAAAAGGAATGTGGCAGCCTATTCAGCTGGGTTTTTGAGAACAAAGAAGCATTACCATTTCCATGCTATTATGAAGATATTCAAAGATGTTGGAATAGAGTAGTGAAGCGGCATAGTATTAGACTTGATAGGTTTTGTTTTATTATCTTGTCTTATTACTATGTAATCTTGGTGATATATAAACCAAGAGTAGCAAGTAGAACAAAAAAAAAGACTAAGCAAATACATTCTCAGAGAAACAATTGTAAGCTTTATCCTGTAGCATTTCTCTATAAGTTTAGTTGTTCATATTTGTAAGCAGTTGTGAGCTATTCGAGCTTCACAGGGTTCTCTCAATATATATATATATATATATATATATATATATATATATATCTGGTGGATACATTCAAATCCACCAGAAAGTTTTTAAAAACTTGTGTTTTTAATTACTTGTGTTCTGATTTATCTAACTCTTCATTCCGCATTTTGCAAATCTAACACTTATATATTATTAAGTTAGAACCATTTTTCTTTAATTTCAAAAAGTAGTCAGAATTACATTCACCCCCTGTAATTCTTGTTGTATTGTTAGGGACTAACAACACTAATCCGAGACTAAACACTAGTTACAAGTACAGGTCAAAACACCGGTTGACTGTTAAAATAACAAACCAAATACAATTATTTTTTTCTAAAATTTTTGTCATATCACTAATATATATATATATATCTTAAAATACTTACGGTTGGATCGTTCATAAATATTTTTAAAAAATTGAAATATTAATATGAGAGTAAACACTAGCACAAGTACAGGTCAAAACACAGGTTGACTGTTAAAATAACAAAACAAATACATTTATTTTTTTCAAAAAAAATTGTCTTATCATTAAAATATATAGATTTTAACATCCGTACGGTTAGATCATTCATAAATATTTCTTTAAAAAATGAAGCATTAATTACAAATATTGTTCAAACCATTGGTTCATTGTTAAAATAACAAAAAAAAATTCATTTTTTCGTTAAATTTTGTCTTATCACTAAAATATATAGATCTGTACATCCATACGGTTGGATCATTTATAAATATTTTTAAAAAAATCGAAACATCAATATGGGACTAAATAGAAGTACTGGTCAAACTTGTAGTTAACTGTTAAAATAGCAAACCTAATATATTTATTTTTTCTAAAATTTATTATATCACTTAAATATATAGATCTTAACATCTGTAAGGTTGGATCATTTATAAATAATTTTAAAAAAATCGAAATACTAATCTAGGAATAAATGCTAGTTACATGTAGTAGTCAAATTACTTGTTAATTATTAAAATATTAAACTAAAAAAATATTTTTAATATCTTATTTTTTTTTCAAATTACTAAAATATATATTTTGATATTCATATTTTTCAAATTATTAAAATATATATCTTATTACCTCCCACGCGCATTTCCCTCCACCAAACCAAAAGAAATTTCAAAATTTAACATTTCAGGGATAAACTAACGCCCAAGGTCACCTATTCGTGTGTCTCTCAATCTCTAATCCTTGCCACCCATTAATATCCATCAACGGTCATAAATCATTTTGACAAACTCGCACGGATCGAATAGAAAACTCGCACACTAAACATGCACAACTTCAGATCCACTTCTTTCTCATTCTTCTTTACTCACTCGCAAATCTCCATCTCAATTTTCAGGTTTGCTTTCATTTTTTTAATTGTTCTTGATTTTTAATTTTCATTCTTACTCTGAATAAAATTCATAATAATCAAATATATTAAAATTAAAAAAAAATAAAAAAAATTCGAGCCGAACCGAGCCGAGCTCGAGCCGAGCTCGTGTCGAACATGCCAGAAACTCGGCTCGAGCTCGTTTTCTTAACGAACACATTTTTGTGTTCAAGCTCGAGCCCTTAACGAACCGAGCCGAACTGAGCCCTTAACGAACCGAGCTCGAGCTTGTTCGCGAACAGCTCGGTTCGCGAACAACTCTAAGTTCAATCTCCTTCCGCATGTAAGCTTAAATGTTTAATTTAACTCGTGTGCTGCTGCAGATCAACATCATAATGCTGCTGGCATCTGCATTGTTGAACAAATTAGGTGAAAATCTTAGGCTTAAAAGGCTCCAATCCTTAATCCTTAATCCCTAATCCTAGTAACAGACTTGTTTATCTTGCTTATAAAACAACAAAACAAGCAATTCTCTGCACATATTAGAACAGGCTTATATTAAATATTCCTTTCAAATCCTGTGTTTGCTGAGTCCTGAAAATTGTTTGCGAGGTTGTGCAAGGGAAATATAGACAATTTAGACCTTGTTTGGTTTAAACAGAACCTAAAAATCTGCATGCTAATTTAAGTACTTTCTCCCGATGACAAAAAAGTAAGATGTTTCAATACAAAAAATCTTACACATGTAAATAGAACCAGCCATTCAATTGTTTACCAAGAAATGTCAGGGCCAGGAGCTAAATCATACCTTCATTGTTGCTTGCGGATGATCCAATATTTTCCGAAGAATTTGCAGTATACCAAGAAAAGAACTGTTTAAGTCTCTGGGATAGGGTCTTACATGAGGATGTTCGGAGCCAGGAGTTAAGAATAACAAGTTCTTAAATACCCAAAACTGAATTATATATACACTTAGCCAAATAATAAATAAAATAATCTTAGTTATATTTACTAAGTAGTTTATTCTAATTAATTTTGTCCTCCAAAGTTAACATAATAAATAGCTAGGCTTAGTAACACAATTAGAAGCTTTAAACTACTAAAAAATAATTTTAAATATTCTCTCTGATGGGTTCCTGGTGATATGTACTTTAATTCCATAAAAAATACAGGATTTCCGAGTAATGGTAAATATTATCTATCATTACTCATCTAAGAACAAGAATAGGGGCGGATCAACTCTTCTTAAGGCCAGAAGTCCATAAAAGAATTACTGTACGTAAAATTTTTATAAAAATAAATGGCAGGGGGAGAAATTTTTTAATATTTACATGACAGCTTCCTTTTAAAATCAAGTTTGGGATTGCTGACCACCGCAGTTGGGATGAACCATCTTCTGAGACCTGGAATGATTTTGCCTGTTTTTAAGGACATAAATATATGTTTGCAACCTATAACGGTCTGAGTTTGTAAGAGAGAAAGGAAAAAGGAGAAAGGAGGGTTTACTATGAGGGAGGGACCCTCAACAAGTAGAAATTTCATCAAACGCTGTGCATTTGAATAGAATTCTGCTGCCTTTTCTCAGTTGCCACTGAACTCATAGACCTGCCAAACATGCATAAAAACACAAGAACTGACTTATTAATCATCAAACAATAATATAAGGTACTTGTGCATGTGAATACAAGGAGTTCAAATCTGGTTGCACAGTCAATAATTTATGCTGCTACTCATTTACCCTTGTTTTCTTTCAAAGATGCTTGTTTACCTTCTCAATTTATCGCAATGCGATAGGTTAATTACAGGTATTCTGTTCCAGAAGACAACAATATATATTAAAATGGATGTTTCTGCTTAATGATGATGATTAATGTCTCGCAAAAACACATACCAGACCTTATCGTTAGACAACTCACACTCGTTGTTAAAATATTAGCTGTTGATTAAAACAATAAGGTTTGAAGTTGTACACTTGGGTGCGACCTGTAGAGTGTAAAATTATGTTTATACTCTTAAAGTTCAACAGGCGTCATAGCCATACTATTCCTCCCCCAAGTTTCCCTGTTATACCAACACCAAGTCCTGGAGCTGGGGGTCAGGGAATTTAAGTCCGAGAGCACATAGGATTATGAAAAGGAGATGCATATATATATTATTGCCAATCACTTACATGCCCTCTGTATTAACGGAACACTTATCATAAAATCAAAACAAAAAGTTGTAGGTACTTGCAGCCCCATGTCTTCCCAAATCAAGGGCAGTCTTAAATATAATTTCCATTGCATCTGGCATCTCCATATTTCCTGAATGACAACAGAACTAATATCAGAGTTCCGTTCCTCGAGTTCTTAATCAAGAGAGCTAGAGCTTATGAAAATTAACGTAAGCATTTACAAATGAAACCAAATTTGTTAGTCGAAGAAAATTAACTTCTGAAAACTTAGCACAAGTTAATTTACAAGACTAAGGGTAGAAGATGGGCTTACTAATGGGTATATTTTAATAAGGGTGAATACTGAATACCATATGTAAACATAATTCTTATGATGTAAAAGTATAAATACCAGCATATCCGAGCAAAAATTTTAAGGAATGATATACAAGTGGAGCTAGACTGCTATTCCAAATTAAATGTCTATTCTCAACCACACATACCAGGCTCAATAAGCTTGGCAATTTCCTCCGCATTCCCAACTTCATGAAGAAATGTCCTTTCAATCTGAGAGTAAACTTCTTTTGGGTGATGCCAGTTAGAAGACGCAAGTCTCGTTTAACAGGACCAGTATGATCCTTGTCAATATGCTCTCTTTTATTTTCTTTGGTTGGACTTCCTTCCATGCTTGATGCATCTTGTGTATGGCATATGTGAAGCGCTTGCTTCCAAATTGCTAGAATTACCAGCTGAACTGCAAATGCTTCTAGCTGCCTTCCCGACTCGACCTAAAAAAAATATGCAGCAACTAAGCACTGGAAGGTTTACACCATGTAAATGGTGTCTGGTTAGAGCAAGTGCTACCATAAGAAATGCAGGCAGCAAGATCTGATTGGTTATACTAGCAATGGGGCATTATGTCTAAATGCATGAAAACTAAAGTTGGAATTCGACAAGAGTTTCCCAATAATAAATTCATTAGATTCCAAATTACCACATCAACAAATATAAAATCAGTCCATATATAAAAATAAGGCCCAGATATATATCAAAATTTAATGGTTTCTATATTCAAGTGTGCCTTTAGATTAATTCTCTACTACACAAGGAATTGCAGTATTTTAGCTTCTCATTAACTAATTGTGAAATGTTAGATGCACAATTTTGCAGTGACTTAATCCTTGCGCTGGAATCCGTTGATGGCTGTTCACAAGGTCCCCTAATAGCAAAGGATCCTAGTTGTTAGGTAATGAATTACACACAGAGGGGGGTGAATGTGTTTTTGTGTTTTTACTGTGTTAACTTTGATCTTCCTTTGTCAGTTAATCTACACCCTTGATCTTGCATACTCTTCAAGCTGCTTTTTGTAGACTTGTCAATCCAACTGGTTGGATTGTTTGTTGATTGTTAATCTTGGATATTGAACTGGTTTGCAATTTGTATTTTGAGATTTTACCTCGAGATCTCCAATTAGGCATTTAGAGATCTTGACATCTCGATAAGTATAATGAGTTATCGAGATCTCTAATACTCATAGTTGATTTGACTTGTAGAGGTCTCTGAGTTCTCTATAAGAGAATTTAGCTTATCGAGATCTCTCATCTTCATATCTTCACTTTGGCTTATCGATATCTCTGAGTTCTCTAGTGACTTATTGACTTATCCATAACTCAGAGTTCTCTAGTCAAACTTGACTTGTCGATAACTCAGTTCTTTAGTGAATTTTGACTTGTCGATATCTCAGAGTTCTCTAGTGAAATTTGATTTATCGATAACTCAGAGTTCTCTAACGAATGTTGACTTGTCGATAACTCTAAGTTCTCTAGTGAAGAAATGACTTGTCGATATCTCCAATCTTCATGTCTTCAATTTGACTTGTCGATATCTCTAAGTTCTCTAGTAGCTTTCCTGAGTTCTCTATAAGTCATTTTGGAGTTCTCGAATGACTTCTCTATAACACTAAATCTGTGACTTGTAAAGATTTTGACTTAGAACATTTTTCCCAAAACAGATTTATTCAACTCCAAGCTTCTTCATAATTCATCTGAGGCATGATCTTCTTGATCTTCTTCCAGATAGAATTCTTAGGTTTGATACTGTTTAAAGAAAAAGACTCCAGTCTGCTCTTTGACATTTTTACAGATTTTAAATGTTACAAATACAAAATGCAAACTAAGATTACAATACAACTTACTTAGGGTTGTCATTTTGACTTAGTCTTGTTATTGTACATGCATGTCTTGCACAACACTAGTGAAGTCCCAGAGGGAGCAGAGCTGTGGTTTTCCGAGCAACTATTGCAACTATCTTCCGTGGTTTCTGTGATGATTGTTACAGGAATGTTCGACATCAACTTGATCCCATTTTCACCAAGGAGAGGTGACATAAATTTGGGTTCTAAATGATTAAGCTCTGTGATACTATCTGAAGACATATCCAGAGGAGGAGTCGACACTATAACATGATCCCTGGTAATTAGCTCAAATGAATCCATAATTGTTACAGACATGAAAACAAAATTTAAATGTTGACATTTGAATATAAAACAAATAACATAAATCAACGTGTAGAAACAGCAAACATTAAGGTACTTTTGTACCTTTTGAAGGAAAATTTACTGCTTGACTATTCACTGATTTCAGGGATTTCTTTAAATTTTCTTCAGATGCCACAAGTTCTGGTTTATGGCTGGAAGACAGATCCATGTTGCTAAGAAAATTTTGCACATCTTTCTGCTCAGACCTCGCATTCAGAAAAGTTCTGTATGTCGATCTCAAGGGGGGCCTTTTAGTGTGGGATGGCTTTCTATCATGATCACTAGATTTATCATCTTGACAATAAGGAAAATGTTTTTCTTGAGAAATTTCATTTATGCTTGAGTTAGGATTGCTACTGTCGACAGGAAAACCATCTAGTCTCTGTGATCTCAAAATTCTGCATACCACCCGCAATGAGCATATCATCATTTTCGAAAGAAGAATAAGAGATATATTGTATATCATATATGTTTTTGAAAATTTACCTTGATGCTTTATCGGTCAGTTTCTGAGAAAGAAACGGATGGTTAAAGAACTCCTGAAAAGTCAATCTTTCCACCGTAGAAATATGAAGAAAACATTTTAAATGTTACTTTCAATAACATATCAATATATATCTAATTCCTCAAGTAACCCATCCCTCCAAATTACCAACCATACCCTTAATCAATCCTTACCATAGTTAATTTTCATTACAGTAAAGGTCACTAATGTCATTTCCACATTTATTTTTCCACTCCATCACTCCAGTTATTCTCTCTTCTCCAATTATTATATTACCCTAAACTCATTCTCTCTCTTCTTCATTTTTAATTATCCTCCACTCATTCTCTCTCTTTTTCATTTCCAATATCCACTTTATCACTTCTTAATTATTTACATCCATTTATTCTCATTATCATCCATTTTTATTTATACACATACCAACCATTAATGGTATTTTTTAATCATTTTTCAGTAACTTTTAATTTTCTCATTTTTTGAAGTTATAAAGCAATATAGGTCTACATTTCTTAATAACCAACTATGTACTTTAGTTAAATCTAACTTAAATTAATTACTGTAAAACCTCTACACATTATAATCATTTGGATGGAATTTTTTTTACCACAATGAGTTAATTTTTTACTAGAGATTAACATATAAATTTATATTTTTAAAATTTAATTAAAAAATTTATTATGTATCTTAAATACATAAACTTAAAAAATAAATTCTAAATCAAGAAATTTAAGAGATACTCAATTCAATAAAATAGAAATTTTTTGGATACAAAAACAAGAATATCACATTGATGAGTTATTATCGCAAGCTAAAGAATGAACTATTAACCCAAGCGAGCAAGTCATTATTTTAAAAAATATTGAAGAAGTATTTTAAGTCAAGTTGAACTTTTATTTAATAAGATTATATGTTAATGTATATGTATACATACAAGTATACTTAATATTTAAGCATTCTAATTCTAATATAAAGAAAGATTAACATGTGATCAATATATATCTAAATCCTCAAGTAACCCATCCCTCCAAATTACCAACCATACCCTTAATTAATCCTTACCATAGTTAATTTTCATTATAGTAAAGGTCATTAATGTCATTTCCACATTTTTTTTTCCACTCCATCACTCCACTTATTCTCTCTTCTCCAATTATTATATTACCCTAAATTCATTCTCTCTCTTCTTCATTTTTAATTATCCTCCACTCATTCTCTCTCTTCTTCATTTCCTATATCCACTTTATCACTTCTTAATTATTTACATCCATTTATTCTCATTATCATCCATTTTTTATTTATCCACATACCAACCATTAATGGTATTTTTTAATCATTTTTCAGTAATTTTAAATTTTCTCATTTTTTGAAGTTATAAAGCAATATAGGTCTACATTTCTTAATAACCAACTATGTACTTTAGTTAAATCTAACTTAAATTAATTACTATAAAACCTCTACACATTATAATCATTTGGATGGAAAAAAAATTACCACAATGAGTTAATTTTTTACTAGAGATTAACATATAAATTTATATTTTTAAAATTTAATTAAAAAATTTATTATGTATCTTAAATACATAAACTTAAAAAATATATCCTAAGTCAAGAAATTTAAGAGATACTCAATTCAATAAAATGGAAATTTTTTGGATACAACAACAAGAATATCGCCTTGCCTTGATCAGTTATTATCGCAAGCTAAAGAATGAACTATTAACCCAAGCGATCAAGTCATTATTTTAAAAAATATTGAAGAAGTATTTTAAGTCAAGTTGAACTTTTATTTAATAAGATTATATGTTAATGTATATGTATACATACAAGTATACTTAATATTTAAGCATTCTAATTCTAATATAAAGAAAAATTAACATGCGATGGTTTAAAAAAGAATAAAATATATTATGCATTACTTAGTGTGAATTCTCTATATAAAATTTTAGGTTTAGGATCGGTGTACCTAAAATCAAAATTCGAACAATTCGGATTTAAAAATAAGATTCATATCTAAATCCAAATCCAAATCAAAAAAACCGAGTTCAATAAATTCAAAATTTTAGATTTCAGATATGGTCAAATTGTGTTGTCATCTCTATCCGACACAATGTTATTCAGAATACCCTTAATTGATATTATCAAATTTCTAATATCTTGTAAATAAATTTATCTCTTATGTAACGGATCAAAGGCACGTCGTGACGCCTGGTATAACATACGATGGCTTCCAAAATTTTGAGAGGGCATCCATTCTGATTATTTTGTCATCTTTATCCAACATACCGTTATTCAATACATTTTTATTTGATACCATAACTTTTTATTATCCTTTAAATGAATTTAACTATTGCTCAATGGATTAATGGTACGCCGAGACGTCGGGTATAACATGCTCATTACTTCTAAGAGCTCTTATCAATTGATGTAACCTTTAAAAATTTCTTATAAATAAATTTTTTTATTTATTTATTCGAGACTAACGTTCTTATTGAAAACTCTAAGAGACAAATATCCTAAACATGTATATATACAAAAATAAGACATATGTGTATATGTATTGCACGATTACTTAAATAGTATTCAAATATGATATTTATAAGTGTATAATATTCGAATATGAATATTTATTAAAATTTATCTAAATATTTTAATTAATAAATTGATTATATTATGTAAAAATTAATCATTAAAAATTAATTTTAACAAATATAATCAAATATAATCACAGAGTATGTGTAATACGGGCATAATGCTTGTATTATTGAATTTTTGAAAATCTAAAGAACTCAAAGCTCTAATGCCAGTATAATTCATGCCTTCACTCACTTATCTGCTCAGGCCTTTTAAAATTTAATTTAGGTATATGGTTAAAGATATAGGCATGAAGAAATGCATCCTAAAATTTCTAACAGAATGTGAGATAATTGCACGTGATAACTGGTCCACAAGTGAAATATGTGTCGATTCATTTAGCTTAGAATCTGTTTTGTTAAATTTCAAAAATTATTTATCACTTTACGTTAGTTTAAAGGAGAAATTAAAATTTAAACTTATTATATTCTAATTGTGTTATGAATTATTAAAAAATAAAAAATAAATTTACAAGTAATACATTGGAATGATAATTTTAGTCTTTAGGAAAAAAAATTACGAATTCAAAAGATGTTGCTTAAAAAAAGTACCTTATACCAACTTCCAACTTTAAGCTTGGTTTTTAAGTTCAACTTTTTTACTTAATAAACAACCCCTTTTAACATACACTTAAAAACCCTATGCTTTAAGCACATCCGAACTGTCTAAATCAATAATTTACTTAAATCTTTTTGTGAAACACAATGACTCGGTCTGTTTACTTCCTTGTTTCCGTGTAGCATGTTTTTAAAAGTTTAATCTCTTTAAGTAAATTTACTAAATATGTAATAAACTAAACCTGATAAGGAGATTGTCACCAAAAAGGGAAAAAAACTACTGATTACAAGAAAAACTGGATATCAGATTAACACCATCTAACCATCAAGGCATGGTCAGGCTAAAAGGCACCTGATTTTGAAAACAGTACTTTACTACTTATTAATACACATAAAACCTCTGCAGCTGCGTTTAGCACGTACACATCCAAACTACTTCACAACAGCTTTATCGTGTATCATTGTTATCCATTTTTAACACTGATGCTTATGCTTTAAATCAACATCCTGCCCTGTTTCTATCATATTAGTTTATGAACCTGAGAAGGAAATATCAAATTTATATTTATAGTCTGTAAATTCTAACGAATAATAAAATTATTAAAATAGTTATGAACTTATATGTTAAAAGTATATATATTTCCACATGTTTTATTATTATTCATAATTATTTCACTTTGGTAAAGTAATTTTTACAGTGTATTACAGTTTTGATTGTTTTCAGTTATTAGGATAAATTTGGATTTTGTTTAATACCACCAAAACAAAACGCATGTTAATATCCCTAGAAAGTGTTGAAATTTTGACATATATTTAAAATCATAGTAAAATTTTGTTATTTTTGTATTAGTAAAAAACATAAATACAATAAAACATATATAATCCACTAATTTTTATTATATTAAACTAAGGGAAAAGTGGGAGTTAAATAAAATTTATCTATTCAACATTTACTAAATTTAAATTTGTAATTTCGCATTTATTCATGAATTTAAAAAATTGTACAGCAACTAAATTAGCATACTGTACAATGGCGAGAAAGTGACTGTACAAATTACAAAAATAAAAATAGATTTTTTTGATAAATAAATACAAATAGATTTTGTAGTTAAATAGAAAACCTAAAAACGCGGAAAGCCGTAGAGATCTTACGTGTATTATGTCATTTTTATACATTGCTTTATCTTAGCTAGACGAGGTTAATTGATATCCAGTTTTCTCATACACACACGCCAACTTAATAAATCACTAAAAAGGTATGGTAGTGAATCTCATTGGGAGGTCATTAACACAGACTTAAAACTGTACAATATTATATACTTATAATATATAAAAAATTACAATCAATATTATTAATTAATCCATACGATGTACATACTAGTTTTATCAATTTATGTTCAGAAAACTATATAAGAGGTGTCAATACGACCCCAACCACAAAGTTTTAGTGTCCACTGCTGACGGGGACCGATACAGCTGCTAACAAATTTTAATGCTACCATGAAATTTGTTACAAGGAAAATAAAATGTCCTGAATAGCCTTTTGCTAACCATTTGGGTGATCTAAGAACATGATTAAGAAGCCTAATGTAATACTTAGTTCTATAGGGAACATCATTATGAAGCTGAGAACAAATAAAACCTCCAATGACCTAAGATGCTAACAGATATATCTTGGTCATTACACCTTGCCCTCAAATATCTACTCACGAAACAAATATACATAATATATACATGCATAATGCATTTCCAGAAACACTATATAGCTGAATATAACTAATTATGTGTCATGAACCTGTATAAGGCTCACGACTTAAATAATATAAAGAGTTAATTGCACTTTGCAACCCACACATTTCATTTAAAATCAAAACAGTATACCTACTTTGTAAATTACAGTTTGCAACCATTAACTTTCAATATCAACTATAATATACATCCCTTATGGTCATAAAATTGAAATTGAGATGTTAATATTAATAACTAAAATTTCAAATTAATTAAAATATTTATTTTAATGCATTTTTTACATGAAAAAAATTAAAACTATTTTCTATTAGTAATACTCTAAATTAATCATAATGCTAAATACTTAAAATATATTTATTAAGCAAAATATATGTTTATATATATAATCATAAAGTTTCTAAATATATCTATATTTTGAAATTTTAAAAATTATACCAGTAATAAAATAATTGACATTAATATTATTTTTATAATTTGAAATTCTAAATTTTAGTTTAATTAAAAAAATCAAAATTATTATTTAAATATTTTGCTGAATTTCAATTTTACCCTCCACAATATAAATATTTTTAACAAAATGGTTAAAGGGATGCATATTGTATTTAATATCTAAAGTTGTGGGTTGCAAACTGTATTTTTGAAAGTAAATATATAGTTTTGTTATTCAATGAAAGGTAGGGGTTACAAAATGCAATTAACTCTAATATAAAAGAAGAAACAATGAGGGCAAACAAGACAATTTAATTGTGGGGGTCAGCAAAGCAAGTCAAGGGGCAAATTAGTAAAAGACAAGAGAAGCATACACAAAAGGGGGCGTAAGGGTTTAGAAGCATCATCTGATTATTGTGCAATTTTGGTGTCTATCTTCTCTTCTCTGGGAGAGTCTGAGGCTCTCGAAAGCTCAGTTTATCCTTTCAATTGTAATTGGTAGACTAGAGTGATTGTTTCTTGTGAAGCTGGTTCATAACAAGTGGTATCAGAGCATTACGATCCGGTCACTGATGGTTGAGCATCTTACCCACACCATGGTTGATACATGGCAGCGATTAGAAGCTTGTTTAGATCGATATTCAGAACAACAGGAGGTATGGATGAATGCGTTATGATTCAAATGAGATAAAAATCCCAGAATTAAAGGAATCAGTGAAGGAGATTGTTTCTAAGGCTTTCGAAACAGCTATGATAGCTACACGACAATCTCTAAAAATGTTACTAATCGAAGGACAAAGGAAGGTGACAAATAAATTGGAGGCAAAGGGCCTTGAGTCGGAGATGGTGGGCATGTTAACGGAGATGCAATCATTTTCAGGACTTAACAACGACAAGATTGACAGAAGTATTGACAACCAACTTGGTTATACTAGAATACGCACACCTATGGAGGGGCTAGAAGGGAGAGTAAAGGTAAATACTCTCCCCAAACTATCTTGTAAGAAAACTTTTATGAATACGAGTATGAAAACTTTTATGGTATATCTTGTAAGAATTTTAGAAATATTTTACATTCAACCGAAGTGTTTGATGAGTTCCCAATTGAAAATAAGATTACTTGTACGGTGATGAATGGGGTGTTGAATTTGGGTGACGCGAGAAAGGGGCCGGTTCGGAGAAGTTTGGCTAGAGATATGTTTGGTACAGGTGGTTCGGAGGAGGGTCCGGTGGTGGTGTGGAGCCGAGTTCATTACAAGATGGGAAGTGCCCATGTTTCATTTTGTTACTCGTGTCGGTTTACATTTATGGTGATACACCCATTGTGATTAGGAGATTGTTTAATGATGTTTATCGTTTTTATTTTGGCCCTGTTGACTCCAATTCAATTATTGCGAGAATTATGAAGATAGAGAGTCTGATGTTGATAAGAATGTATGTGAGAAAATGCACACTCGAGATTTGATTTCATGGAATGCAATTGCTGGAGGTTATGTTAAAGATGCGCGTTATGAAAAGGGGTTTATTAATTTTCAGAAGTTGTTACGATCCAAATTTGAGCCCGATGGATTTACAATTGCATCTATTATAACCGGATGTTTTTATATTATAACCAGATGTTTTTATGTTAAGTAGATTCATAACACGATGATGAGGAGAATTATTAAACCAAATTATATCAGAGTTGTTGAAGATATGGGACTTTCGACGACGACCCAACGAGTTGAGGACAAGTCTGCGGGTGTCACTCCTGTTCCTCCCTGGATTATTG
This sequence comes from Apium graveolens, assembly GCF_009905375.1. Classification (NCBI taxonomy): domain Eukaryota; kingdom Viridiplantae; phylum Streptophyta; class Magnoliopsida; order Apiales; family Apiaceae; genus Apium; species Apium graveolens. The sequence goes on from NC_133648.1 coordinate 213,100,389, forward strand.
CAGCTATCTGGTTTATGCTATTTGGGCTGTGCTTGTCTCTCATTTGTCTATGCTATTGTTGTTGTCAAAGGGAACCTTTTGGCTATTCACGTTTGGCTTATGCTCCCTTACTTATTTTTCTCATACTCTTCACTACTGTCGCAATCGTTGGATGTGTCATCTTGTACACTGGTCTGGTCAGGAGAAGGTCCATAATAGTACATCAAAAGCAATATGGCATGTTCTGGATTCTACAAATAGCACTGGGGAGAAACCTGGAAATGTATCAGAATATGTTGGCGCTGCTAAGAAAATTCAAGTGAATCAAATTTACCTGACTACTAATGTCCAAACTGACATTGACCAGAAACAAGAAAAGATCAACTCTTCTGCTACCACTCTTACTAAAAAAGCAGTGGATAATTCAGATGATATACATGATATCATAGACTCGGTGAGATTGGCGCTAATCATAATATCTAATGTTATTCGAATTTTTCCTTTCGCTGTTCGAGCACTATTGCAATGAATCAGTGGGTTAAGAATCCAACAGCTCATAAAGCATTAGATGATATTCTGCCATGCGTAGACAACATTACTACACAAGAAACCATGACAAAGAGCAAGGAAGGTCACTACCCAACTTGTCAATATGGTTAACAAGATCATCGATAATTTTTCAAACTCGAATTCCTCCCGCAGTTTTAAGCCATTTTACTATAACCAATATGACCTGCTGCTGCCAATCCTCTGCAATCTATACCATCCTAACTTTATGAATCAAACTTGTGCTCCTGGTGACGTAGACTTGAGCAATGCAACAGAGATGCCTGCTGGCGTAAACGTAAGTTGTGTACCAACAATTTTCGACTTTCCACCTTGAGGTCAAGGTGAGTCTTTGGGCCCGGGGTAGTTTCATGAACCTGTATAAGGCTCACGACTTAAATAATATAAAAGAAGAAACAATAAGGGCAAACAAGACAATTTAATTGTGGAGGTCAGCAAAGCAAGTCAAGGGGCAAATTAGTAAAAGACGAGAGAAGCATACACAAAAGGGGGCGTAAGGGTTTAGAAGCATCATCTGATTATTGTGCAATTTTGGTGTCTATCTTCTCTGGGAGAGTCTGAGGCTCTCGAAAGCTCAGTTTATCCTTTCAATTGTAATTGGTAGACTAGAGTGATTGTTCCTGTGAAGCTGGTTCATAACATTATGCAATTTACAAGTAATGAAAAGGAATTAAAATCCAGAATGCAGTTAATGCTCTTTCTCTATGGCTGGTTGTAAAAAACATTAAACAAATACCTGGATTACGCCGCAACAATTTTTGGCACAAATCTATGCAGTCAAAACTCAAACCCACTGAATGTGAAGGAAAGGGCAATTCGGTTGACGTCATTATGTTTTGGAGCAACTGCATTAAACACAAGAAAAAAAAATGTGAACTGATTACGCAAAATAAGAAACCACAACTACTGTCTTCTGCCCATATTTTTCTTGCATAGACAAACATATCATTGTATTGCAGGCACACCTGCATTTGGTTGTTTCCTGTGAATGGGGTCTTCCCAGTTACAAGTTGAAACAGTATGCCACCAAAACTCCATAGATCTGCCTGTATTATTAGATCAAGTTATAATTTTTATATGAAGTACTGAACTAGATAATCGAGATTTGTAGTATTGAGTTTATATTATATTATAGATCACCTTTGCGTCATATTTCTGCAGCTGCATTATTTCTGGAGCCATATATAAAAGTGAGCCACAGAGCGTTTCGGCAAGGTTTCTTGGTTGCAGAGATCTACAGAGAATAATTCCGGTCATTGAAGTTCAACGGGTAGGATTAACATACTTAGGCTAGAAAAGAAGAGAGACCTATATCAATATGCGTACACCTCATGCATTTATATACATAAATAATTTATAAAGTATATGAGACATAAGTATTCAATACATGTACATACAAAGCCAGACCATTCTCAGATGAATGATGGCATAAACTAGTAAAGTAAGGAATTAAACTAAATAGTGTTCTTCATAATCAATACACGACGAGTTTACTAGACCACTAAAATCATATTCTAGGTCAAAATAAACGTCATATGTTGCTAAGAATTTACAATTTAGGTCATCTCTCATTCTCTCGGGTTTAAATGTCAATTGTAAAATACATACACCACATTCCTGTTATGAATTCTAACAAACAGTTATTACTTCAAATGAGGAGAAATTATGATAGTAATTATTACAAAACAATTATACTCAGTAGCTGCTTGAGTATTAAAGGTAATTGCTCAAAATTCCGGACCTTTTTATGTTGTCTTTACTTTAGTGCTTTCTGAATCATTGGATACTACGCAATATCAAATTACCAATAACATATATATAAAACATTTACCCAGTCAAAATGTCATGGTACTTTTCCTTTTAACTAAACATGGCCATTTAAGTTTACAGATCAGGTAAAGGGAGAGAGTAGTCAAATATAATATTCTGCATCAGTTGAGCACACACATACACATGTGTCCCCCCCCCCCCCCCCAAGATGGCTAAATATATTGTAGACAACATGCATGATTGTATGAATCGTTGTTTTTATGGAAAATTTACATAATAATGCACGGCATCTAGGAAAAGCATGCAATTTATGAAGATCAATATACCTTGCAAAACCAAAATCGGCAATCTTTAAAACTGAGTCGTCGCCGTAAGTGGATGGAAGTAAATTCTGTGGGAAAAGAAGGTACATCATGAACGAAAATGTTGAGGTCGATTAAGCTTAGTCCGCTTAGATAATATGTGCATTTTATAAACTTGAGGATGTAAGTCTCCATTGAAAGAATTCATTCAATCTGAGAAGTGTCTTATGACTGATTAATTATGAAAAAAGCAATGTCCTCTAGCACATGTACTAAGGTGACATAACCTGCTACAAATTAATAAGTTAAGACCACCTTCTTAAGGACAAAACACAGCATATAAGGACAAATCACAACGATGCCCCATGGTGTACTATGTGTTACTTGCAAAAAACTAAATAAATTGGATCTCTAAATATCAACCAATACTCATCCAATTAGTTAATGACATACACAATGACGAGGAATTTACCTGCGGCTTTAGGTCTCGATGTATCAGATTATTGTCGCGAAGGATTTTAAGACCAGACGCTGTAGGAAATAATAAACTTAGTCACTACAATTTATTGAAAGAGTTAAATCTAAATGTGGTGCGAAATTGATTTACTGAGTTAGCAGTTAAACAATACCGAGCTGTAGCATAGAGTGCTTCGCAGTAGATTCCGTGATTCTTCCTTTACGTTTATGAAGAAACACTGGAAAGATCACCCCCTTTGCAAAATTCCAATACGAAATATATTTTGCCCCATTCCTGTGTCCCAATTTCAAATGAATTAAACAAATGAACACATTTAAAAAAAATACAGATCAGATACAGAGGCAGCTGGTCTGCCAGAATCAGTGCACTGCCTTCGTCATGATGACTACTTATTGAAAATAAATACACAAAAATCAGATACAGGGCAGGTACACATATATCATAGATACAGGGGCAGCCAAGTAAAAGTCCCTCTCAGAAACAAATGTATCCAAATCTACAAAGTTTAAATATCACATACGGGAATATAGAATTAATACCCATTCTCAAGAGAAGAAACATAAACTAAAGCATAGGGTTGATATTATTGTAAAAACTACAGGTATGTTAAAGCTACACCACTAGGTTCCGCTACAACCCTTTTAGCCTACAAACTCTATGATTCACGGTGCACTAATCACCATTACACAAACAACCAAAGTACAAATCACCAGTCCCAGCACTAAAATTATAAAATATCATATAGTACAAAAATGATTGGCTATGCATGAATAAACAAACATTCATACAAAACAAGAGAGTAAAAAATATACCTGAATCATATCATACAATCGAATAATATTGGGATGATTAACACGCCTGAGAATATGAATTTCACAGAGCAAACTCTCTTACAACTTCTTGGTTAATCGTGAAGTAACAGTCTCTTTGATTGCAACCTCAGTATGATTAAGTCTATGCTTTCCATGCCACACAACAGAAAAAGAACCCGACCCGATTTGTTTACCCAACAAACAGTCCCCAACAACTCTACCACCACTAGTGTTGTTTGATGATAATACAGACTCAGCCATCAAACCGTAATTCAAAATCAAAACTTAAATGCAAACCTGCTAACAAATTGCAATTATACGCCCGGGTTCTTTAAAAATTCAAATCTTTTTTTATTCTTTTTCAGTCTTTTACATTAAAAATTTAGTTTTTGATAATTTAAATTAATATAAATTCAAATGTTCATTTCATGATTTGACATGTATTTTACTAAATTTTTTTATATTTTTAATAATTATTTTAATATTAGAAATATTCAGAAATAATAAATATAATTCTAAAATATTTACATATATTTGAACATCTAAAAAGTTACTAATATAAATGAGTATTATGATGGTATTCAGTTGTTATTTTCAACTAATTTTAATTTTATATTCAAATTTATTGTATTAGTATAACAATTATATTTTAAATTTTATTATATTTAATTAATAAATGACATGCCAAAAGCAACGGTAAAAGACTGATCAGTACTGATATGTATGTATGGTTCTGTAGATTACACTCGTAGTACTAGAATATGAATGAATGTGTTAATTGTACGTGTATGTATATATTTTAAACAGGGGATTATCAGAGGAGTATAAAAGAAGTTATGTGTTCTTTCGGCGTACGGAAGAAATATATTTGTAGAGAGATGCACGGCCGTTTTGTTTTTAGTTGAAGATCATAACCATAACTAGAGCTGGCCAAATGAACGGGCCGAGCGTGCCGGGTCGAATATTTGGCGGGCCGGTTTGGTCATCAGTAAACTCGTGAACGGCCCGTATAAACTAACGGTCCGGGCTGAACCGTGCCGATCAATCGAAAGAGTAAATTGTTAACGGCCCGCGAGTTAAACGAATAATACGGTTCAGGACTTCAAGCTGTGTGGTGAATAATTATTCGCGATTCAAACCGCGAGTCGGCGAATAAGGCGAATTGGTTCTGTTAGCCTTACTTTGTTACTTACTAACTGTTAGTCTATTACTTACTTTGTAACTTACAATTAACCAATTATTAACATAACAAGAATTATGTACAAATTATTTTCAATTCCTACATTTACAAATTATTTATCTAGTTTATTTTTATTTTGGTTCCGTAGTTGACTTGATTTTTTAAAAATATTTCAATTGTTTTTTTTAAACTAGCAAACAGATTAGGCCTCTAAAAAATTTGTGTGAAATTTTGGCGCGTGGCTAAACTCGGTGGCCGACTTATTCGTCACGTGCCGGGCCGAATAACGAATAAACATATGTGATGGCTCGTTAATGAGTTACACGGGCCGGTTCCCGTGCCGTGCCGTCCGGTTGCGGTTTCTGGAAAGCCTACGTATTTGTTTTCATTCGATGATTTGCATGATGTTTCAAAACCTTTATTCTCTGCATGAAATTTTTTCCCAAAATTTTTTTCAAATCTAATTTGTAATATGAATAGTTGACAATATTCCTAATAATAATATGGGACCTAGAGCGTGCATTTATAAGCGGCCACAAACCAAAACCAGACACTTGTCAATCACGTCATTTGATAAAAAAATTGGAAAAAATATTTGGGTCACCTAGCTCTTCTCTTAATAATTGGGTTATCAGCAGGAAAAATCAAACACTTATCATCTTTTTACACTTTAATCATCAATTTTTTTTTATCGTTGATAACCCACAGCCGCTAACCTTCGGGTGCGCACTGAGTAAGCTTTACGGGCTCACGCAATAGCCTGCAAACCAAACAATAGCCTAAATCAAAGTAAACCGCATTTAGCGACAGGTTCTGACTCAAGAGACATAATCATAAATTCTATTCCCGTGGGATTCGAACCTGTGACCAAAAGGATAGTTATCCCCTCTTTAACCAGCTGAGCCAACCCTTGCGGGCAGCCAACCCTTGCGGACAATCTTCTTCTTATTCGTCAAAATCCAAAGAACTCTTATAATTTATAAAAAATTAATTTAAGTTTATATTTTATATTTATTAGAATCTAATATTTTAATAAATTTAGTTATGTAAACATGAAACACTTATTATCTCCTATATAAAAACTTGTTCTCATTATTACGGATTCACATATAATATCTAAATTTTACGATTTATATTTTGATTAATAAGTTTATATTAAATTTATCTTATAATATTATGATATTGGTACATCTCGACATATATTATATATGAAGACGTGTATTTTAAAGAATATAGCTAACTACAATTAATATTTTCTTTGTTATATAAAATTAATTGGGTTTATTTGAGAGAAAAATAAGGTAATTGGTTAAATTGTAAAAAATTAAGAAGTTTTTTAGATTTTTTAGCTAATAGCTCGTTCATAATTTAAAAACATTGAGATAGCCAAGGAAGGGGATACTATATGCTAGGAAAAATAGATTTTAAAGGGTAAAATATTGGAGTTGTTTTATGCTTTCGTTTTTATTTAGAAAGTTTTTCGTGTTCTAGTTATTTTGAAGGTTTTTGTTAGGTTAAAGTGTATTTTATATAACTGTATTTAATGTGTTAAATCACTTCTGATACTTGTTATGTTTACTTTAGTTTTCGTTATAATATATATATTTTTTTCAATTTTATTAAACATCCTAAGAAGAGCCAAGACTTTATTTATTTTTTAATAGTTTTCTTTTTCCTTAATCAATTCCCCACATTAACACATATTATTTTTCGATTCCAGCTAACATAACGATGTCGACAAAATTTTCAAAATCCAACAACGATCGAATTAAACTCAATAAAACTCAACAAGCACTGATTAACAAAGTCCCTACAAGCTTATAAACTAGTTAGTATAAATAAACACCGAGTAAATTGACCGGAAAAACGAAGAACTCTGACCGGTAACAAAAATCTTGTAGTATTTATCCAAAATTATGAGAATTATATCGATAAACACAACATAACTATACATCCAAAAAATACATGAACAATTAACGAATAAGAAATCCTCATTTTTGAATTAAAATCATTAAAATCGAAGTTAAAAATATACCCATTTTTCAGTAAATTTGATGCAAGATTCTGTTAGTGCTTCACAAGAGTTTCAATTTGATTACTAACACAAGTCTTTCTTTCCGAATCATTCCAAAATTCCAAAATGATTGAGATATTAAAGTTTTAATTTCTCAAAAAATATTTTAATGATAAATCGGGGTTAAGAAAGAAAAAAGGTAATATATATAAAGGGTAAATGACTATTTTACCCATGTTATTTAACTTTTTTTAACGACATTAAGTTTTTTAACGGAAAGATGCATATTGTAACGAAAAGTAATGTGTAGTATTGTCAATGGTAGTTTTTGAAATATAATACTTCAAGTGGCCTGACACATAAAGTACAGTTACAGATAATAAATTTTACTATTAATATCAATATATTTATATAAAGTAGAAGATGGAGGCGTTTAAGTAACGTCTCTCAGATTGTCTCTTTGTATTTTTTGAATTTTCTCAATTTTTTTTGATAAATATCAAAACTTACAATTAACTTAAATTCTTCTAAATATATTATTAGAGTTGATATTACTCTCCCAAATCTAATGTGTAATATGAATAGTTGACAGTATTCATAATAATAATATGGGACCTAGAGCGTGCATTTATAAGTGCCCACAAACCAAAATCAGGCACTTGTCAATCACGTCATTTGGTAAAAAATTTGGGAAAAATATTTGGGTCACCTAGCATTGTTTTTCTCTTAATAATTGGGTTATCAGCAGGAAAAGCCGGAAAAACCAACAACTTATCATCGTTTTACACTTTAATCATCAATCTTCTTTTTATTCGTCAAAATCCAATGAACTCTTATAATTTATAAATATTTAATTTAAGTTTATATTTTATATTTATTAGAATCTAATATTTTAATAAATTTAATTATGCATATACATTATAAACATGAAACACCAATTCTCTCCTATATAAAAATTTGTTCTCATTATTACGGGTTCCCGTATAATATCAAAATTTTATAATATATATTTTTATTAATAAGTTTATATTAAATTTATTTTATAATATTATGATATTGGTACATCTCGACATATATTATATATGAAGACGTGTATTTAAAAGAATATAGCTAACTACAATTAATATTTTCTTTGTTTTATAAAATTAATTGGGTTTATTTGAGAGAAAAATAAGGTAATTGGATAAATTGCAAAAAATTAAGAAGTTTGTTAGATTTTTTTAGCTAATAGCTCATTCATAATTTAAAAACATTAAGATAACCAAGGAAGAAGACACTATATGCTAGGAAAATTAGATTTTAAAGGATAAATATTGGAGTTGTTTTATGCTTTCGTTTTTATTTTGAAAGTTTTTCGTGTTATAGTTATTTTGAAGGTTTTTGTTAGGTTAAAGTGTATTTTATATAACTATACTTAATGTGTTAAATCACTTGTGATACTTGTTATGTTTACTTTAGTTTTCGTTATAATATGTATATTTTTTTCAATTTTATTAAACACTCTAAGAAGAGCCAAGACTTTATTTATTTTTTAATAGTTTTCTTTTTCCTTAATTAATTCCCCACATTAACACATATTAGTTTTCAAATCCGGCTAACATAACGACGTCGACAAATTTCTCAAAATCCAACAAAGATCGAATTAAACTGAATAAAACTCAACAAGCACTGATTAACAAAGTCACTACAAGTTTTTAAACTAGTTAGTATAAACAAACACTGAGTAAATTGACTGGAAAAATGAAGAACTCTGACCGGTAACAAAAATCTTGTAGTATTTATTCAAAATTATTAGAATTATATCAATAAACACAATAAAACTATACATCCAAAAAATACATGAACAATTAATGAACAAGAAATCCTCATTTTTGAATTAAAATCATCAAAATCGAAGTTAAAAATTTACCCATTTTTCAGTAAATTTGATGCAAGATTCTGTTGGTGCTTCACAAGAGTTTCAATTTAATTACTAACACAAGTCTTTCTTTCCGAAATCATTCCAAAATTCCAAAATTATTGAGATATTAAAGTTTTAATTTCTCAAAAAATATTTTAATGATAAATCGGGGTTAAGAAAAAAAAAGGTAAAATATATATATATATATAAAGGGTAAATGACTATTTTACCCATGTTATTTAGCTTTTTTTAACGACATTAAGTTTTTTAACGGAAAGATGCATTTTGTATCGAAAAGTAATGTGTAGTATTGTCTATGGTAGTTTTTGAAATATAATATTTCAAGTGGCCTCACACATAAAGTACAAGTACATATAATAAATTTTACTATTAATATCAATATATTTATATAAAGTAGAAGATGGAGGCGTTTAAGTAACGTCTCTCAGATCGTCTCTTTGTATTTTTTGAATTTTATCAATTTTTTTTTGATAAATATCAAAACTTAAAATTAACTTAAATTCTTCTAAATATATTATCAGAGTTGATATTATTCTCCGAAATCTAATGTGTAATATGAATAGTTGACAATATTCCTAAAAATAATATGGGACCCTGAGCGTGCATTTATAAGCGTTCACAACCCAAAATCAGGCACTTGTCAATCACGTCATTTGGTAAAAAATTTGGGAAAAATATTTGGGTCACCTAACATTGCTCTTCTCTTAATAATTGGGTTATCAGCAGGAAAAGGAAAAGCAGAAAAAACAACTTATCATCTTTCTACAGTTTAATCATCAATCTTATTTTTATTCGTCAAAATCCAATGAACTCCTATAATTTATAAATATTTAATTTAAATTTATATTTTATATTTATTAGAATCTAAAATTTTAATAAATTTAATTATGCATATACATTGTAAACATGAAACACTGATTATCTCCTATATATAAACTTGTTCTCATTATTACGGGTTCACGTATAATATTAAAATTTTACAATATATATTTTGATTAATAAGTTTATATTAAATTTATTTTATAATATTATGATATTGGTACATCTCGACATATATTATATATGAAGACATGTATTTAAAAGAATATAGCTAACTATAATTAATATTTTCTTTGTTTTATAAAATTAATTGGGTTTATTTGAGTGAAAAATAAGGTAATTGGTTAAATTGTAAAAAATTAAGAAGTTTGTTAGATTTTTTTAGCTAATAGCTCGTTTATAATTTAAAAACATTGAGATAGCCAAGGAAGGAGATATTATATGCTAGGAAAAATAGATTTTAAAGGGTAAAATATTGGAGTTGTTTTATGCTTTCGTTTTTATTTTGAAAGTTTTTCGTGTTCTAGTTATTTTGAAGGTTTTTGTTAGGTTAAAGTGTGTTTTATATAACTGTACTTAATGTGTTAAATCACTTATGATACTTGTTATCGTTACTTTAGTTTTCGTTATAATATGTATATTTTTTTCAATTTTATTAAACACCCTAAGAAGAGCCAAGACCTTATTTATTTTTTAATAGTTTTCTTTTTCCTTAATTAATTCCCCACATTAACACATATTATTTTTCGATTCCAGCTAACCTAACGACGTCGACAAATTTCTCAAAATCCAACAACGATCGAATTAAACTCAATAAAACTCAACAAACACTGATTAACAAAGTCACTACAAGCTTATGAACTAGTTACTATAAACAAACACTGAGTAAATTGACTGGAAAAACGAAGAACTCTGACCCGTAACAAAAATCTTGTAGTATTTATCCAAAATTTTGAGAATTATATCGATAAACACAATATAACTATACATCCAAAAAATACATGAACAATTAACGAACAAGAAATCCTCATTTTTGAATTAAAATCGAAGTTAAAAATTTACCCAATTTTCAGTAAATTTGATGCAAGATTCTGTTAGTGCTTCACAAGAGTTTCAATTTGATTACTAACACAAGTCTTTCTTTCCGAATCATTCCAAAATTCCAAAATTATTGAGATATTAAAGTTTTTATTTCTCAAAAAATATTTTAATGATAAATTGGGGTTAAGAAAGAAAAAAGGTAATATATATATAAAGGGTAAATGACTATTTTACCCATGTTATTTAGCTTTTTTTACCGACATTAAGTTTTTTAACGGAAAGATGCATATTGTAACGAAAAGTAATGTGTAGTATTGTCAATGGTAGTTTTTGAAATATAATACTTCAAGTGGCCTGACACATAAAGTACAGGTACGGATAATAAATTTTACTATTAATATCAATATATTTATATAAAGTAGAAGATGGAGGCGTTTAAGTAACGTCTCTCAGATCGTCTCTTTGTATTCTTTGAATTTTCTCAATTTTTTTGATAAATATCAAAACTTACAATTAACTTAAATTTTTCTAAATATATTATCAGAGTTGATATTATTCTCCCAAATCTAATGTGTAATATGAATAGTTGACAGTATTCATAATAATAATATGGGACCTAGAGCGTGCATTTATAAGCGCCCACAAACCAAAATCAGGCACTTGTCAATCACGTCATTTGGTAAAAAATTTGGGAAAAATATTTGGGTCACCAAGCATTGTTTTTCTCTTAATAATTGGGTTATCAGCGGGAAAAGTAGGAAAAACCAACAACTTATCATCTTTTTACACTTTAATCATCAATCTTCTTTTTATTCGTCAAAATCCAATGAACTCTTATAATTTATAAATATTTAATTTAAGTTTATATTTTATATTTATTAGAATCTAATATTTTAATAAATTTAATTATGCATATACATTATAAACATGAAACACCAATTCTCTCCTATATAAAAATTTGTTCTCATTATTACGGGTTCACGTATAATATCAAAATTTTATAATATATATTTTTATTAATAAGTTTATATTAAATTTATTTTATAATATTATGATATTGGTACATCTCGACATATATTATATATGAAGACGTGTATTTAAACGAATATAGCTAACTACAATTAATGTTTTCTTTGTTTTATAAAATTAATTGGGTTTATTTGAGAGAAAAATAAGGTAATTGGTTAAATTGCAAAAAATGAAGAAGTTTGTTAGATTTTTTTAGCTAATAGCTCATTCATAATTTAAAAACATTAAGATAGCCAAGGAAGGAGATACGGAAAAATAGATTTTAAAGGGTAAAATATTGGAGTTGTTTTATGCTTTCGTTTTTATTTTGAAAGTTTTTCGTGTTATAGTTATTTTGAAGGTTTTTGTTAGGTTAAAGTGTATTTTATATAACTGTACTTAATGTGTTAAATCACTTGTGATACTTGTTATGTTTACTTTAGTTTTCGTTATAATATGTATATTTTTTTTCAATTTTATTAAACACCCTAAGAAGAGCCAAGACTTTATTTATTTTTTAATAGTTTTATTTTTCCTTAATTAATTCCCCACAATAACAAATATTATTTTTCAATTCCAGCTAACATAACGACGTCGATAAATTTCTCAAAATCCAACAAAGATCGAATTAAACTTAATAAAACTCAACAAGCACTGATTAACAAAGTCACTACAAGATTTTAAACTAGTTAGTATAAACAAACACTGAGTAAATTGACTAGAAAAATGAAGAACTCTGACCGGTAACAAAAATCTTGTAGTATTTATTCAAAATCATTAGAATTATATCAATAAACACAATATAACTATATATCCAAAAAATACATGAACAATTAACGAACAAGAAATCCTCATTTTTGAATTAAAATCATCAAAATCGAAGTTAAAAATTTACCCATTTTTCAGTAAATTTGATGCAAGATTTTTTGGTGCTTCACAAGAGTTTCAATTTGATTACTAACACAAGTCTTTCTTTCCGAAATCATTCCAAAATTCCAAAATTATTGAGATATCAAAGTTTTAATTTCTCAAAAAATATTTTAATGATAAATCGGGGTTAAGAAAAAAAAAGGTAAAATATATATATATATAAAGGGTAAATGACTATTTTACCCATGTTATTTAGCTTTTTTTAACGACATTAAGTTTTTTAACGGAAAGATGCATTTTGTAACGAAAAGTAATGTGTAGTATTGTCTATGGTAGTTTTTGAAATATACATAAAGTACAGGTACATATAATAAATTTTACTATTAATATCAATATATTTATATAAAGTAGAAGATGAAGGCGTTTAAGTAACGTCTCTCAGATCGTCGCTTTGTATTTTTTGAATTTTATCATTTTTTTTTGATAAATATCAAAACTTAAAATTAACTTAAATTCTTCTAAATATATTATCAGAGTTGATATTATTCTCCGAAATCTAATGTGTAATATGAATAGTTGACAATATTCCTAATAATAATATGGGACCCAGAGCGTGCATTTATAAGCGCCCACAATTCAAAATTAGGCACTTGTCAATCACGTCATTTGGTAAAAAATTTGGGAAAAATATTTGGGTCACCTAACATTACTCTTCTCTTAATAGCTGGGTTATCAGCACGAAAAGGAAAAGCAGGAAAAACAACAACTTATCATCTTTTTACAGTTTAATCATCAATCTTCTTTTTATTCGTCAAAATCCAATGAACTCCTATAATTTATAAATATTTAATTTAAGTTTATATTTTATATTTATTAGAATCTAATATTTTAATAAATTTAATTATGCATATACATTGTAAACATGAAACACTGATTATCTCCAATATATAAACTTGTTCTCATTATTACGGGTGCACGTATAATATCAAAATTTTACAATATATATTTTGATTAATAAGTTTATATTAAATTTATTTTATAATATTATGATATTGGTACATCTCGACATATATTATATATGAAGACGTGTATTTAAAAGAATATAGCTAACTACAATTAATATTTTCTTTGTTTTATAAAATTAATTGGGTTTATTTGAGTGAAAAATAAGGTAATTGGTTAAATTGCAAAAAATTAAGAAGTTTGTTAGATTTTTTAGCTAATAGCTCGTTCATAATTTAAAAATATTGAGATAGCCAAGGAAGGATATACTATATGCTAGGAAAAATAGATTTTAAAGGGTAAAATATTGGAGTTGTTTTATGCTTTCATTTTTATTTTGAAAGTTTTTCGTGTTCTTGTTATTTTGAAGGTTTTTGTTAGGTTAAAGTGTATTTTATATAACTGTACTTAATGTGTTAAATCACTTGTGATACTTGTTATGTTTACTTTAGTTTTCGTTATAATATGTATATTTTTTTCAATTTTATTAAACACCCTAAGAAGAGCCAAGACCTTATTTATTTTTTAATAGTTTTCTTTTTCCTTAATCAATTCCCCACATTAACACATATTATTTTTCGATTCCAGCTAACATAACAACGTCGACAAATTTCTCAAAATCCAACAACGATCGAATTAAACTCAATAAAACTCAACAAGCACTGATTAACAAAGTCACTACAAGCTTATGAACTAGTTAGTATAAACAAACACTGAGTAAATTGACTGAAAAAACGAAGAACTCTGACCGGTAACAAAAATCTTGTAGTATTTATCCAAAATTATGAGAATTATATCGATAAACACAATATAACTATACATCCAAAAAATACATGAACAATTAACGAACAAGAAATCCTCATTTTTGAATTAAAATCATTAAAACCGAAGTTAAAAATTTACCCAATTTTCAGTAAATTTGATGCAAGATTCTGTTAGTGCTTCACAGGAATTTCAATTTGATTACTAACACAAGTCTTTCTTTCCGAATCATTCCAAAATTCCAAAATTATTGAGATATTAAAGTTTTAATTTCTAAAAAAATATTTTAATGATAAATCGGGGTTAAGAAAGAAAAAAGGTAAAATATATAAATATATATATAAAGGGTAAATGACTATTTTACCCATGTTATTTAACTTTTTTTAACGACATTATGTTTTTTAACGGAAAGATGCATATTGTAACAAAAAGTAATGTGTAGTATTGTCTATGGTAGTTTTTAAAATATAATACTTCAAGTGGCCTGACACATAAAGTACAGGTACAGATAATAAATTTTACTATTAATATCAATATATTTATATAAAGTAGTAGATGGAGGCGTTTAAGTAACGTCTCACAGATCGTCTCTTTGTATTTTTTGAATTTTCTCAATTTTTTTTGATAAATATCAAAACTTACAATTAACTTAAATTCTTCTTAATATATTACCAGAGTTGATATTATTCTCCCAAATCTAATGTGTAATATAAATAGTTGACAATATTCCTAATAATAATATGGGATTCAGAGCGTGCATTTATAAGTGCCCACAAACCAAAATCAGGCACTTGTCAATCACATCATTTGATAAAATATTTGGGAAAAATATTTGGGTCACCTAGCATTGCTCTTCTCTTAATAATTGGGTTATCAGTAGGAAAAGCAGGAAAAACCAACTTATCATCCTTTTACACTTTAATCATCAATCTTCTTTTTATTTGTCAAAATCTAATGAACTCTTATAATTTATAAATATTTAATTTAAGTTTATATTTTATATTTATTAGAATCTAATATTTTAATAAATTTAATTATGCATATACATTGTAAACATGAAACATTGATTCTCTCCTGTATAAAAACTTGTTCTCATTATTACGGGTTCACGTATAATATCAAAATTTTATAATATATATTTTTATTAATAAGTTTATATTAAATTTATTTTATAATATTATGATATTGGTACATCTCGACATATATTATATATGAAGACGTGTATTTAAAAGAATATAGCTAACTACAATTAATATTTTCTTTGTTTTATAAAATTAATTGGGTTTATTTGAGAGAAAAATAAGGTTATTGGTTAAATTGCAAAAAATTAAGAAGTTTGTTAGATTTTTTTAGCTAATAGCTCGTTCATAATTTAAAAACATTAAGATAGCCAAGGAAGGAGATATATATGCTAGGAAAAACAGATTTGAAAGGTTAAAATATTGGAGTTGTTTTATGCTTTCGTTTTTATTTTGAAAGTTTTCTGTAAACTAGTTATTTTGAAGGTTTTTGTTAGGTTAAAGTGTATTTTATATAACTGTACTTAATGTGTTAAATCACTTGTGATACTTGTTATGTTATACTTTAGTTTTCGTTATATTATGTATATTTTTGTCAATTTTATTAAACACCCTAAGAAGAGCCAAGGCTTTATTTATTTTTTAATAATTTTCTTTTTCCTTAATCAATTTCCCATATTAACACATATTATTTTTCGATTCCGGCTAACATAACGACGTCGACAAA
The DNA here is from genome assembly GCF_009905375.1 of Apium graveolens. Taxonomy (NCBI): domain Eukaryota; kingdom Viridiplantae; phylum Streptophyta; class Magnoliopsida; order Apiales; family Apiaceae; genus Apium; species Apium graveolens. The sequence goes on from NC_133648.1 coordinate 213,116,660, forward strand.
TTTCTCAAAATCCAACAACGATCGAATTAAACTCAATAAAACTCAACAAACACTGATTAACAAAGTCACTACAAGCTTATGAACTAGTTAGAATAAACAAACACTGAGTAAATTGACCGGAAAAATGAAGAACTCTGACAGATAACAAAAATCTTGTAGTATTTATCCAAAATTATGAGAATTATATCAATAAACACAATATAACTATACATCCAAAAAATACATGAATAATTAACGAACAAGAAATCCCCATTTTTGAATTAAAATCATCAAAATCGAAGTTAAAAATTTACCCATTTTTCAGTAAATTTGATGCAAGATTCTGTTAGTGCTTCACAAGAGTTTCAATTTGATTACTAACACAAGTCTTTCTTTCCGAATCATTCTAACATTCCAAAATTATTGAGATATTAAAGTTTTAATTTCTCAAAAAATATTTTAATGATAAATCGGGGTTAAGAAAGAAAAAAGATATATATATATATATATATGAAGGGTAAATGACTATTTTACCTGCTAGGTCACGCACACACAGTGTAGAGGGGGTGAATACAGTGTATAGTACAATCAAATCGAACTTTAATAACTCAAGTAACAGAAAACAAACTTTATTGAAACAATAAACTATGTTACAGTATGGAACTGTTCTCTCTCAGTGATGAACAAATAACACGAGAGCTGCAAGGGTTACAATGAATAATCTTCTCAATTGTGATAACACTTATAGTGTAAACCCTATGTCTGTGTTTATATACTACACAGTTACAAGATAATCGCTAATTGATATGGAATATAATTCTGCTTCCTAAAATATATCAATCAGATATCTTTTCTTCCAAGTATTCTATTCTTCATAGAATTCCTTCTTCATGCATATCTCTTCTTATGTTTGTCTCGATCTTCTTTCTTTTAACCAGCTGATTTCCTTATCTAACATCCTTCAGTACTTAAGTTCTGATATCCATCTTCTAATGATTATCTCTAGATAATATAAGTACTGATATCCTTAAGTCTTGACTTCCAGTAAGTACTGATTTATCCTGTTTAAGTAAGATCTGAAAACTAAACATAAATCACATTAGCCATGACATTATCAAATATATCTAACAATCTCCCCCAACTTGTAAATTACCATAATATACAAGTTTAACAGATATTTGATGATGTCAAAAACATTAAGTACAAATGCATGAGAATTTGACTAGATAACTACAACTTACAGTCCTTAAAGCTTTACTAATCTTTAACTTCTGATAACAACTTCAGTCTGTATTCATATCAGAATTTAAGCAGTTGTAGATCTTGACTTGGCTTCATCTTCTGATCTCTCTGATGTCAGGAGTTGTTCTGAGATAGTTCTTCAGCAAACATCTCTCAACATATCTGAGTTCATCAATCATCCTCCTTTTAGCATCTTTAAGTTCTACAATATCTTCACCAGTTTGAAAGATTGCATCCCTGAGATCATTAATTTTAGCTTTTCTTATATCCTGATCCAGTCTGATCAAATATGCCTTATCAGACTTAAGATTGAATTCCACAGCCCTGTAACTCAAAAAGGCAGTTATAATCTTGGCAGTGTTGGGTTTCATTTCAACTATATCACCCTTGTGATCTCTGTACTTTGGAAGATATGTGCTGTCAAACTTAACAGAATAAAGCCTTTTCTGTCTCCGAATCTGATTCTTCAAATAGTTTGCAGCACTTTCTGTTATTCTGCCATTCACTTGAAGTAAGAATAATACATGCTCCAGTTCTTCAAAATACTTTAGTGGAATGGCATTTTCCCTTATATGATAAACCCTACCACCTGTCATGAAGTACAACAAGATGTGTTCTTTCAAGTAGGTATGGTAAACCATTTGTACAGATTCTAGTTGATTCAATCTCTCAGGAGTTGCTCCAATACCTGGTTCACTTAAGGAAGTTGGATCATTGGTAGTGTTCTGTATTCTTCTTTCATCAGCACTTCCCAATCCAGTTTTATCTCTTGCTTCATTTCCAGTAACTACTCTTGCTTCAAAACCACTTGCAGCAGTTTTCAAAGGTTGAGTCTGTTTAGCTTTAGTGAATCCTGGTAGGAGTTTCTTTGAAGGTTTAACATGAGCAATGTCAGAGGTTTCCTTTGATTTATCTTCTGATATCAAGTTAACTTGAGCTATGTCAGAGGTTACTTGCTTCTTTGAAATATCAGAACTAACTATCTCTTGACTCTGAATAACTTGAGCCATGTCAGAGGTTGTCTTAGAAACTTTTCTTGAAGTCAGAGCATTATCATCATCTTCATCAGTAATTTCTTCACTCACAGGAGGCACATAAACCTTGATAGGTTCACCAACTTTCTCTTTGCCCTTGGACCTTGGATCTATCTGCAGTTGTGATTTAGCCATAGTTGCTTCAGGATTTGTCCTTTCTTTTATCACAATTCCCTTGAGTTTTGGAAGTTTCTTTTTACCAGAAGCTTCAGATTTAGATTTAACTTTTTCTGATTTAAGTCTGGCTTCTTCTTCCATTAGAGTCTCCAAGTCCATTCCTGGATTTTCCTGAAGAAATAACTGTCTTGACATTTCTTCATCAAGATCTAAAAGTTCATCAGAACTTATTCTTTTACCAATAGCAGAAGTAATTCTTTTTCCAGCATCAGAATTTATCCTGTGACTTGTGATTTCAGCTTTTCTTGATGAGAAACCTCTACCTTGACTATGACCTCCACCCATTCCAGAGTTTCCTTGGTCATCTTTTTCATCATCCTTCCTCTTCAGTGTCTTATCAGTTTTGCATTTGGACTTAATTACTTTCTCCCCCTTTTTGGCATCAGCAGGTAAGAGAAGAGAGACAAGCAATTCCTTTGAGGCTTGGATTTCATTAAGTTGAGATTGCTGAGAAGCTTGATTCTTCAAAATATCATCAATCTGATATTGTTGTTTCTCTTGGGTCTTCTCAATATAAGCAACTCTGTCAAAGGTAGGTTGGAAGAATTTTTTCTTGTCAATTTTCTGAGTCATTTCTTGCTTGAGCAATTCTTCCTGAGTTTTATGTAAATCTGCATGAGTAGTTGAATGAAGACCTTACAGATGTTTAGTACTCAATGCAGTGACTCGAAGCTGTGTTTTGAAATCATCAGTAATTAACATCTCATCAGCTTTTGTCAAGTGCTCAGCAAGATTCTTTGCAGATGGAACACAAGTAACTGAGTTTCATTCCTTAGTCCACTCTTGTCCTGCAGGAGTTTCACTCCAAGGCACTGGTGCTTCTCTTGTAACAAACTTCTTAACTAATTCAGATTTAAGAACAGTTTGTTGAGGTGCATGTCCTGAAGGACCTGCTGCATCAGCATCTGCATTTGGAGCAACATCACCAGTATCATCAGCATTTGCAGCATCATAACTTATAGAATCAGCTTCTTCTGATAAAACAACAGTATGAGAAGCAATTGAGGCTTCAACATCATCCTCTAAGTGCTGATCTGGTTCCAAGTTCTGATCAACAGCCATATCCTGATGCTCACCTAAATTCTGATCAGCATCTAGATGCAGAGAAGGTGTAGAAGATAATTCTGGAGTTTGAGTAGCATCAGTAACAGGTGTTGTTGATGGATTAATTGCTGTTGGAGCTTCTAAATAAAGTACCTCAGGCACAACCAGGTTCTGGATATCAATTTCAGCACTTGTGCCTGGATCAACAGGAGATACAGTCTTTTAAACAGGAGACACAGATGGTGTGTTTGCCATTTCAGTAGCTGCTTCCTGAGTTGGAGTCAATGGAGAAGCAGTGGCTTGAGCAGATTCTGGTTCTTGTGAGATCAGAGATTCCTGATCTCCTTCCTTAGCTGTTGCTTCCTCATCATCTGAAACTGGCCTTTTAGCTCTCTGTTTCTTGTATCTCTTTGAAGGTGGGGATTCCTTGGGAGGTTCAGCAGAAGTCATTCTTCTAAGCCTTTTGAGAAGCTTAGATCCCCCAATTCCAGAATCCTTCTGAGAAGGAACTTTCTCAGCTTCTTTAACAACAGGTTCTGAAGTGGAAACCTGTTCCTCACTATCAGACTCATCTCTCAAAACAATCCTCCTTCTCTTCTGAGGTGTATGAGGAACAGCCTTTGTCTTCTTAGGCTTGGAAGATGAAGGCTTCACAGTATGTCCTGAGGATGAAGGTTGAGCTGTCTGTGAAGTTGAGAGATATGATTTGAGATATGTTCTGAGGGTAGGTTGAGTAGTATGAGTGGTATGTTCTGATGGTTGTTGTGGTGTTTGGGATGTGGTGGTGGGTTGGACATCAGGATAAACAGATCTATAGGTTTGAGGATCATCATTTACCAAGATCTGTTTTACAGACTGAGGAATCTGTAAAGGTCAAACCACCTTTTTCTTAAGGTCAGCATTTACCAGGTCATTAAAGGCTCGTTTTGCAATTTTGAATGGTGGAATTAAGGTACTGGCTAGTTGAGGGGGATTAGTACAGCAAAAGTTATATATAAGCTGACAGAATCTAGTAAAATAAACTACATTTCTATCTTCTGTCATCCTATCCCCTATGAAACCTATCACAGCACTTGCAAAATCAAAATGAGTTTGGTTAATGATAGCATACCCGATGTGCTGACTCATTATAGGAATGACATCAAAGTTGGAACACTTATTCCCAAAAGCTTTAGTGATGCAGTCGAAAAAGAAGCTCCATTCCTTTCTAATATGAGCCCGTTTCAACTGCCCAAGCTTTGCCAAACTCTGCTCATACCCCAAACTGGCCATTAACTCCTGAAGAGCTGATTTCTCCGGGGTTGAAAAAGTACATCCTTCTGGTAAATATAGGGCCTTTCGAATTGTACCAGGAGTTACCACATGTGTAGAATCATCCACTTTGAAAACAATATTGGGAGTACCATTTGTACCACCATTATCAAAGTGCCCAGTCCGCCAAAACGTCAGAACTTGTTGGCTTGAAAAGACTGAAGGCTGGGTCAATGCATACCCAATTTCACTGTGTGCAAGAAGATCTTTCACAAAATGCAACTCAGACGGAGCTTCAGCATGATCGAGAATTGCAGCATAGTTAATTGGAACAAACTTAGCTCCATCAATGATGAAATCCTTAGGTGCCATGAGAAAAATCGAAAATTAAGAGTTGCCTGTTAGGTGTTTGAGAAAATGTCTGTATGAAAAACCAACGTCAGGAGATGAAAGAGAGTAAAAGCAAAGAAAGAGAGATAAAGTGTAAAAGTAAATAAAAGATTGTATAATCTTCTCTCTCTCTTACTTATACTTGGAAAAAAAATATAATTGTTGGACACTTGTCAGACATGCAGCAATAATGAATAGTTAATGGGCACGGGAAAATAGTAATCATTACTTACCCACTTGTAGTTTTTCAAGTATAAACCGTTCAACTTACCCAGTAATTCCATTAATCGAGGTAAATCAGTTTTAATTCAAAATTGAAACTATTCCCACTTATTTAATTATTTTTCACTGCAACACCAATATTCCGAGAAGAAATTCAAGTATGAGAATGACCAAAATTAAATCAAGTAAATACGTACTGATATTAAAAGATCAGAACTTAATTTAAATTAAAATGGAAATGGTCATCAGAATATGGATATATCAGGATTTATCAGTGCATTTAAATTACAAACATCTCAGAGACAAAGAACTTGCAAAAAGTAGAAATTTCATTAATAAATTAAGAGAATACATTCATGAAATTTAAATTACATCAGAACTTTACAAGATTGTCCTAAGCTTCTAAACCTAACATCAATAGCCTTAGTCCTAGCTCAAGAAGCAGGGCAAGGATGACGATGAAGAAAAACAGGAAGAAGAAAATAAATTATTTCTTCTTCCTACTCTCGACAAAAAGAATAGCGAGTCTGATGATTCGCTCTTGCTGGCGGAGAGCTTCCAGCCTTTCCTCCTCCAATCGCTCCAGATGGTGATGGTAGTCCATGTAAAAGAACAGGAGGTGGGTGAGAACCTCCTGGGGAACCGAGTCCCAAATCACATCAGGAATGGCAGTGATGTGCCATTCCTGCTGCCAGACTTCACAGCTCAGCTCCATATTGAATATTTCATAGTTCAAAAACATGTTGTAGTTGACCATGGTTTTGTTTGTATGAAGAAAATGAAGGTGAGTTTGTGAGAGAATAATTGCTGTGTAGGCTGTTGTGACATGTTTGTTTATATAGGCAAGAGAATGCCAGGAGATGCAAGGAAATTTAATGCTGACAGGTAGAATTAATTCTACATCGTCTCCCTAGACTTGGAAGACGAAAAATAGTCATTGGAAAGATAAAACTAGGTTTAATGCGTACAAGAAATAATTAAAAATTACTGTGCAAGTACGTGTACCACTATTCCTAATTATATTGACTGTTAATATTCCGCCCCGACATATTCTGATTTAAAATGAGACTTTTTTTAGATTTTATCCACAAATAAGTCAAGTAAAGGATCAGAAGTTAATATCAGAACTTAGACTTATATCAGAACTTCACAGTTATCAGAACATGATTTCTTGACTCAAAAAATGAATGCCTATCTTTGTAATTCTTCACACAAATTCTGATATAGATTCTTCAGAACTTAATTATCAGAACGTTCAACAGAACTTGTCCTCAGAATTTATGTAATGTGACACATAAACTGTTCATCTAAAATAACATAGATCACCACAGTAATTTTCATCATTCATATGGAGTGTTTAGTGTGTGCATTAAGCGAAATATCAGACAAAGAGTAAAGTCTGATTCACTTCAGTACATCTTAGAAATAAGGCATAACTAAATCTTTACAGTCATTATTCTGAAACCTCCTATTGAATGAGTTCATGCTTGAGTCCACCTCAACTGTTTTGTGCTAATTTTGTGCATCTTTTTAAATTCTATTGTACAGTGGCTTCTCAGTGTAAGTGAGTCACGACTGCTTATCAGAATTTATGCTATTATCAGAGTATTTCTCCAGTAATCATAGAGTGTGAAAAGTCACCAAGAAAATATTTTACTTTTCTGATGCATATTTACTTAATACCAGCAATGCACTTGGGTCGTCCCTTCCACATTTTTACTCTAGACCTCAAAGGAGTACCTGATTTTTATTCCTTGATAATTTTTTTTTGATAAGTGAGGTTTATCAGCACTTAGTACATTCAACAGATTTATTAACATCAGAACTTAACAGATGAGAAGCATTATTCTAGTTTGTGACTTAGTAATAAGATAGACAAAGTAAACTCAACTAAGCTGAATATCAGAATTTGATTGTGTCAATAGATTTCCATAACAATAATTACTTCTAACATGGGATTTCTAGTTTATTGAAGACTACTAGGTCAGCATCTAGCACATGTATCCTCATAGGATAGAATAGTTACATAAACAGATATATCATTATCAGAGTTTAGAAAGTCACATCAGACACCAGTCACTACTTAAGTAATTTTCAATTAAGCACAGAGTACACAAAGAGAGTAATTTCTGTAAATACTGATTATAAAGTCTGATGCATCAGAACAAAACTAAGCAGATTTAGAGAAAGAACCTGAAACCATTCCAAGTTCATTTACTAATCTTGTAAAAGTAGCTTCACACAGTGGTTTTGTGAAGATATCTGCTAGTTGTTGATCTGTTGGAACAAAGTGCAATTCCACTGTACCTTCATCCATATGTTCCCTTATGAAGTGGTACCTGATACTGATGTGCTTTGTCATTGAGTGTTGAACTGGATTACATGTCATAGCAATAGCACTTTGATTATCACAGTAAATAGGGATTTTAAAATATGTTAACCCATAATCCAGTAACTGATTCTTCATCCAAAGAATCTGTGCACAACAGCTTCTTACAGTAATGTACTCTGCTTCTGCAGTTGATATGGAAATTGACTTTTGTTTCTTGCTAAACCAAGAAACCAATCTGCCTCCAAGAAATTGGCAGCTTCCACTTGTGCTTTTCCTATCAATTTTGCAACCTGCAAAATCTGCATCTGAGTAACCTATTAGTTTAAAATCTGATTCTCTGCGATACCACAATCCCAGATCAACTGTTCCCTTAAGATACTTAAAAATTCTTTTCACAGCTGTTAAGTGAGGTTCTCTTGGATCTGCTTGAAATCTTACACAAAGACAGGTAGCATACATGATATCAGGTCTACTAGCAGTTAGATAGAGTAGAGAGCCAATCATTCCTCTGTAATCAGTAATATCTACTGATTTACCAGTATCCTTGTCCAGTTTTGTTGCAGTGGTCATGGGAGTGGATGCACTTGAACAATCTTGTGGCGCCCTCCAAACCCGGGTCAGAAGTTTGGGGTCCACACACACACCTTAATTATAACATGCTTATAACAATAATAAAGATAATAATAATATATGCAATGACCCTACTTACCAACCACCACGGACCGCAACAGGTTAAAGTATGCACACAAGCCAAACACACTAATATATTACAAACCGTTCAAATCCCAACTATTTCAAACTCAAACTGAGTATTAAATATTATTACAAACTTTTACAAACTTAAATTATTCCAAAAGAAGCCTACTAGCTCAGCTTTCTCAATCTGAACCCCTAGCTCTCGCGCTGGACTGGGGATCCTCTTTACCAACTGGTTCCTTTTTAACTGGAAAAAATATAAACAACATCGCACAAATGAGCTAACTAGCTCAGCAAGTCACAATGACAAAACTGAGAATAATGATCATCAGGTGAATATGGTTATGATATCAAGTGAACAATGGATTATGATTTAGAATTGGATATTATACTTTTAATTTAAAAACAAAGGTTAGGCTGCTGATCAGTCACGCACTAACCCCGAGCAAGGTACACAGCATTGCTCTAACTACTGGATCCAAGGCACACATTGGCCTAACTTGACCATTATATGGTCTGACCACGAATCTGGTCCACAATTTTATAAAAACAATCCAATTCTAACATAATAACAGAATATGCAATAATAAACAATAACCGAAATCATTAACAACAATAAATGTTTAACAATGAAAGGGTTTCAATCCTTGTAAGGATCAATAAGGCAATTTAAAAGCTTGGATGCTGGGTAATGAAAGAATTGGATAACAAAGGAATCAACATTTCAGGGTTTCAAAGATTTAGGCTTACAAAGCATAGGATACAATGAGTGAATGTACAAGTAATTCAGTTCAGTGTTTGGGATTTTGTTTGCATGTATTTGTAGAGTAGTATCGTAGATTTCTGGTTCTTGTTTGGGTATACAATAATCAATGAATTAGAAAGAATATGATTCATGGCTCAAGGACAATAACTGAAATCAGGATTTAGGTTTCTGTGCTTCAAAGCACTTGTAATATCACAGGATTATCAAGTACTACAATATCTCGAGAAAGTTCAGAACACTTGCCTGGTATTAGCTTACTACACTGCACTCGCTTCCAATCACAACCGTTTTACTCCTCAACTACCTGTTTCCCTTTCCTACGTCTTGCCTCTTCTGCTCACATATCATAAGCATCTATCAATAATTTACTCATGGAATTCTATTCAACACATACTTCAATCTACCCTTCGTTTTACCCAAATCCGATTAACGGATTGAAAGTTATGCAATAATCAAGTAAACACCGAATATATAGACCGATAGTCAATTAACAAGTCACATATAGCACATAATACATCACGTAATCAATGATATATTATTTATAAAGAAGTCTCGGGTCATAAATAGGCTTTCTGGTATTTAAAATGATTTTTAAAACATTTTTCAGAATTAAAACGGGTCGTTGAATCAATTTCGGGTTAATAAACAGGGTTCGGTTGACCCATTCGGGCTCCGAAATAATTTTAGAATAATTATCGAGCCTTGGAAATAATTTAGAATAATATTTTAAAGCTCGAAACTATTTTTCAGAATTTTTAAATCATTTTTAAATAATTAAATCTAATTAAATAACTAATTAAAATCAATTAATAATTAATTAAATCAATTAATCAATTAATTTTTGAATTAATTGACCAATTAATCAATTATAAATTAACTGAAATTAATTAACTAATTAATTTAGATTTATTTGTGAATTAAAAATAATTTTCAGAATTAAAATAATAATTTTTAGAATTTTCAAAAATTAAAAACGAATTTTTATAATAAAAATAAATAGGAAATATGATTTTTAAACATTTTATAAACAGGAATCCTAAATTTGCAAAGTCTGGAAACTTCAGGGACCTAACTGTATCGTCCCCAAAAGTCCAGGGACCAAACTGCAATTTTACACCCCGTCGCCGGAAAACAGTCGGGTTCGCCGGAGAACACGATTCCGACCTCCTCACCTTACCACAAGCTCCAGATCACATCTACAAATTACCAGGAATACAATCATGCAATCAAAACAACCTAACAATCCCTGAGTTGGCCGGAATTTGGCCATGAAGTTTTTCAGTTTCCGGCGAACATCGGAAAACTTCAAAACACAACTCCCTTCTCTACATACCTCGTTGGTTCATGAAACTTATACGACTAGATTGCAAATTTCACAGAGAACACAACCCACTATAACACAACATCAATCTATCACAGAATAAGAAACCCCCAAATTTCAATTAAGAACATTCATACGGGTTATAAACTCTAATTTTGAAATTCGAAAATTAAACCCACTTTTGAGCTTGTTATTGAACTCCAAATCAGACGTATGACATATGAAAATCATCAGGAAAACAAGCTCTACAACATGCAATCATCACATCATACAAACAATCATCCGAACAAAAATTCATATTTTTAATAAAATAAATTCGAAAATAAATAAATTTTTAGAAAAATAACCTTGATTTCTGCAGTGAAACAAAGCTCAAAATCTGATAGAACACCTCAAATCCTTCGTTTTGGTTACTCAAGCTTTGAAAACAGAGATCGGTAACGCCTTCGTTTTGCTGTTTGATTCTTAGAACAGTTTATGTAATTAGGGCTTTTCTCTGAAAATTATATAATTATCTGTCTGCAAATGATTTTGATACGAAATAAAATACGGTAAAAGGCTATTTATAATTACGGAAAATTAGTATCCCGTTGGATCATTTCGGATATAAAACGGTACGTTTATTTGTAAAAACTGATCCAAACGGTATCGGTTTTCGGGATAATTATCCAAATCAGTACAATTTGTACTGCGGTCTTGGTCTCAGCGCCTGATTACACGTATTACGAAGTGATAATTGTGATAATTTAATAAAAAGCTCCCGTTTATCTAAAATACGGGTTTTATTGATTTACCGAAACGAATATTGTATCGAAAATGTTGCGCCGGGACCCGCGCAGGACAAACCGTACGCCGGATCAAAAAAGTCGAAACATGGAATATGCTCGGAATATTACAATTAGGTTAGGAAGGAGTTCTCGAAAGAGTTTCGGGTTCCAAAAACGTAACAACGGTTGACGTCGGTTGGTTCCCGTTTTTATAAAATAGATTTTAATTATCCGGAAAAAGATTTTAGAAATTTCATATGATTCTTATAAATCCATAAACCAACATAAAAATAATTAGGAAGATATGACAATTATCTATATTTTATTTTGGACATATAAAAATTAAAATACTCAATTAATATTATTTTTGAATATTCAAGTACAGACAACACTTAACAATTAACTCACAGAATAGATACTGAACACACATAATAATTATATAATAGCAAAAATAATTACACGATATATCCCGGATATTACAAATCTTACATTCCAAATTGCTTCAGCAAGTTTCTGGTGTACTTAGTTTGACAAATAAAAGTGCCTTCTTCATTCTGCTTGACTTGAAGGCCCAGAAAATAGCTAAGTTCCCCCATCATACTCATCTGATACCTTGACTGCATCAGTTTGGCAAACTTCTTGCAAAGTCTGTCATTTGTAGAACCAAAAATGATATCATCAACATATATCTAGACCAGAAGTAAGTCATTTCCATGGTTGAGGTATAACAGTATTTTGTCTATAGTTCCTATGTTAAATCCACTTTCCAAAAGAAACTGAGCTAAAGTCTCATACCATGCTCTTGGAGTTTGCTTAAGTCCATAAAGTGCTTTATCAAGCCTGCAGACATAATCTGGATATTTGGAATCTACAAAACCTAGAGGTTGTTCAACATATACTTCTTCCTCCAATTCTCCATTGAGAAAAGCACTTTTCACATCCATTTGAAAGACAGTAAACTTTTTGTGAGCAGCATAAGCCAAAAATATCCTTATGGCTTCCAATCTAGCAACTGGTACAAATGTTTCATCATAATCAATTCCCTCATGTTGAGAATATCCTTTTGTAACCAGCCTTGCCTTATTCCTTGTAATTATGCCATCACTATCAGTTTTGTTTCTGAATACCCATTTTGTACCAACAACAGATCTGTTCTTTGGTCTTGGTACTAGGGTCCAGACCTTGTTTCTTTCAAATTCATTTAACTCTTCCTGCATTGCTTGCACCCAATCAGCATCTTGAAGAGCTTCTTCCACTTTCTTTGGCTCAGTCTGAGAAAGAAACGAATTGTAAAGACATTCACTTGAAGTAGCTGTTCTAGTTCTGACACCTGCATCAGGATTTCCAATTATCAAATCAAGTGTATGTGATTTAGTCCACTTCCTTGCAGATGGAAGGTTTTCTCTAGAACTGGATGCTCCCCCATGATCCATGCTATCTGATAATCACATATTTTTGCATAATTTCATACCTATTTATTGTTTGCTTTCATATTTTAAATAAATTAAGTTGTTGCATTCTCATCATTTTGTAGATATTTGGAAAAATGAGAAATTTGAAGTAAAAGGGAGAAAATGGCAAAAAATGGAAGAAATATAATGTCACCAAGCAACTTGAAGAAAAAGCCAAAAGAAAGAGTTGGTGGAAATCAATGGTCAAGATAAACCAAACACCCATCTCACTTGGATGGCCAAGATTCACCCAACTCTACCCTAAACCCTAATTTTTAGCTATAAATACCCCCTCTTCCCCCTTGTATTCATCACCCTAGTTTTATCTTAGTTTACCCTAAATTTAGTAGTAGCCTCTCTTTTCAATTTCTAGATCTAGTTTACTTTCCATTCTAGTAGCTTCCAATTATTGGAAACACTCTTTCAATTAATATATTTAAGCTCTTTTGTTCAATTGCATCTTCTTCTCCATTTTATGTTTAGAGTCTTTTCACATATATATTAATCTTGGGTTATGATATCTTTTAAAATCTCACAAGTTACATACTTGGGGAAATGAAAGGAGCCCATTAGTTTACCATTTGAGTTTGACTATTTTATATCTATAATTCTTATCCTCTTTACGTTTTCGGTAAAGATTCGTTCCGGCACAAAATTAATTTGTATCCGGGGTTCATGTTCTTCCTGCCTATTGATTATACAGATCTTGTCCATAGTATATCTCCTTTATTTGCTTTTACCTTATCACTATAATATATTTATTAATGTGTTTTTACATGAAGCCCTGTAGTCATTACTTCATTTATTTCTTTAGTCTTTGGCTGCCATTTAATGCTGTTAACATACAAGTTAGTGTAATTTCACTTTAGTTATTATCATCAAAATTGGTTACTGAATCTGGAAATGTATCTGTTTGAATTATTTGAGTCTCTTTATATTATTTTATTTTTGTCTTAGTAGCCCATTTGTATCTGATTTCCATGTTATAACTAGTTAATCTGCTTGGTTGTAATTTATGGCCCAACTCTTTTTTATCTAGCATGTCTTTGTTCAGATCCAGCCCATCGGTTTATGTCTGTTTTTAATTAAGTAGTCGGCCCAAGTTTGCATTGCAGGCCCATTTTCTTATCTTTCTTTTTCTTTTTTTTAGCCTGTAGTAGTTGTAGTCATTTTCTTAGCTAATTAATATTTGTTCAAATATTAATAATTAAGTAGGTCTTATTTTTCCATAATTAGTGTAGTTAATATTTGTTAATTATAGTAATTAGTGTTAACCATTAGTATTGTCGCTTTTTTTCTTTCTTGTTTTTAATTCACTTGGTTACTATTAATTAAGGTTCATTGAGAACTTAGTGATTAATCATTAGCTTCTCTCATTTAATATGTTTCATTAGTACCCTTTATATTTTTTTTGTAACTCTTCTCAATTACTAGTCTTAATTGTTTGCATGGGAGTTTCTTTGACCAATCGCATGGTTTCTGGTTCTTCAAATTAGTGTAATGACATTTACTTGAAAAGCCCATTGACATCTAGCCCATTTAGTTTTAGGTTCCATCTTTGTTTATGGCCCAACCTAGCTTCAATTGTATACGCACGTAACTTGCATATCACCATTAGCTAATAGTAAGTAGTGTCATTATTAGTTAGTCATATTAATAGTCATTAGTCTCTCTCAATTAATGGACGCATTTACTTCAAGTCTCTGTATTGAAGTTTTTTTTTCTTTTTTTTATTCGCATCTTATATTTATTTTAATTTGTAGGTTAACTTAGTTAAATCAAAATTTAATTCGTCTAGTTCGCCTAAATTAGAAATTAAGGAATTAGCGAAAAATTACATAGTCTCCGCGGAACGAATCTCAAAATATTAAAACGAAAATTGTGCGCTTGCAATTTAAAATGTATATTTTTGGCACATCACTGTCTTCATTAACATTTTCTGATGCTCCCCCTGAAACTATGCTCTCTGAGTTGGATTCTTTAAAATTTAGATTTTCAGAACTATCAGAACTTGGCTTATCAGAACTTGACGAATCAGAACTTGACGAATCAGAACTTGAAGAGCCAGATGTATGTTCTGATGCTTCTTGAGATGTGGTTATATCTTGAGTATGCTCCATAGGTGCATCTTCCTTTGGCGTAGTCACCACAGTTTCAATAACATCAGAGTTTAATCCATCAGAGTTTGCAGTATCAGGATTTAGATTGTCAGGATTTTCAGTATCAGAATTTGAGTCTTCATTTTCAAATCTCAGCTGATCATGATCAATAAAATCTTCAAGTCCAGTAATCTTCTTATCATAAAAAGAGACATTGATAGATTCCATGACCATTCTTGTTCTCAAGTTATAGACTCTGAAGGCTTTTGTGGAAAGTGGATATCCAACAAAGATTCCTTCATCAGCTTTTAGATCAAATTTGAATAGCTGTTCAGGATGAGTCTTAAGAACAAAATCATTGCATCCAAATACATGAAAATACTTCAGATTTGGCTTCTTTTTCTTCACCATCTCATATGGTGTCTTTCCTTGCTTGTTAATGAGTGTTGCATTCTGAGTAAAACAAGCAGTCTGCACAGCTTCAGCCCAGAAATAGATTGGAAGCTTTGCTTCATCAAGCATTGTACGTGCAGCTTCAATGAGAGTTCTAATCTTCCTTTCAACAACTCTATTTTGCTGTGGAGTTCCAGGAGCAGAAAATTCCTGCTTGATTCCATGGTTTTTGCAGAACTCTTCCATTATCAAATTCTTGAACTCAGTACCATTATCACTCCTTATAATTTTCACAGAATCTTTGACCAATTTATCCAGTTGCTTGACATGATCAGTCAAGATAGATGCAGTTTCACTTTTTATGTGCAAGAAATACACCCATGTGTATCTGGTGAACTCATCCACTATGACCAAAGCATATTTCTTCTTTGCAATAGACATGACATTTACTGGACCAAATAGATCAACATGTAGTAGGTGATAAGGCTCAAGAATTGATGATTCAGTCTTCCTCTTGAATGAGGATTTTCTTTGTTTAGCCTTCTGACAAGAATCACAAAGGCCATCAGGAGCAAATACTGACTTTGGCAGTCCTCTCACAAGATCTTTCTTGACTAGTTCATTTATATTGTTGAAATTTAAATGAGAGAGTTTCTTGTGCCAATTCCAGCTTTCTTCAATTGATGCTCTACTCATCAGACAGATTGCAGAACCATCAGTACTTGTTGAAAGCTTAGCTTCATAAATGTTACCATGCCTTTATCCTTTCAGAACAACTTTGCCTGTAGATTTACTTACAACTTCACAGTGTTCTTCAAAGAAATCCACATGATAACCTCTATCACAGATTTGACTTATACTCAGCAGATTGTATTTAAGTCCTGAGACCAGAGCTACTTCTTTAATAATGACATTCCCAAGATTGATATTGCCATATCCCAATATTTTTCCAATATTGCCATCTCCATAAGAAACACTTGGGCCAGCTTTCTCCACAAAGTCTGATAGCAGGGCTTTATTTCCAGTTATATGTCCTGAAC
This sequence comes from Apium graveolens, assembly GCF_009905375.1. Lineage (NCBI taxonomy): Eukaryota > Viridiplantae > Streptophyta > Magnoliopsida > Apiales > Apiaceae > Apium > Apium graveolens. The sequence goes on from NC_133648.1 coordinate 213,132,864, forward strand.
ATCCACTGTCCAGAACTAGGATGTTTTTCCTGTTGCCCTTAGATTCAGCAGCATCAGAACTGCTTTCAGCACTTGCCTTATCAGCATTTGCCATCAAGGCATAATTCTCCTCACTTTCAGAATCTGAGGTGTCTGTCCAACTTTTCTTCTTTGTGACAAGTGCCTTGCCTTTGTCACTTTTGACCTTCTTGCAATCAGGAGATATGCGGCCTTTCTCACCACAGTTGTAGCATATGACATTTGTATAATCTCCTCTGTCAGACTTTCCTCCTCTGCTCTCAGATTTTCTGAAATTCTTCTTATCAGAACTTGTGCCTTTCCTGGAAAACTTCTTTCCCTTCCTGAACTTCCTGTATGCTATCTTTGTGATCCCTTTCACCATAAGAGCACACAGCTTCATCATCTCTTCATCAGCATCCGTCTCAGGCAAGCTTTCAGATTCTGAGTCATCATCACTTTCAGAACTTGATGACTCAGTATCAGACTTTGTGAAAAGAGCTTTACCCTTGTCTTTCCTTGGGGTACCTGCTTTGGGGGATTCTTCTTCAGCCTTAAGAGCAACTGTCCTTGACTTTCCTCCTTTCCTCTTGCTTCTTTGTTCCATCTCAAGTTCATGAGTCTTGAGCATTCCATAAATTTCATGAAGATTATAGTTGTCTCTTATTATTGTTGCCTTCAGATCCCAGCATTCAGGAAGAGCTAACAAGAATTTAAGGTTTGAATCTTCAAGATCATACTCCTTATTAACCAGTGACAAATCATTCAAGAGTTTGACAAATCTATCATATAACTCAGTCAATGAATCATTAGCCTTTGAGTCAAAGTGTTCATACTCTTGAGTGAGTATTGTCTTCCTGTTTTTCTTAATCGTATTAGTTCCCTGACATCTTGTTTTCAGGGCATCCCATATTTCCTTTGCAGTCTTGCAGTTTATTACCCTGTTTGACATTACATTATCAATGGCACTATGCAGTAAGTGTCGTACCTTAGCATCCTTAGCAATTGATGTGATATCTTCAGCAGTGTAATCACTCTTCCCCTTTGGTACAGTCTTTGCTGCTTCACCTGTAACTGCAACAACGAGCTTGGTTGGTTTGTGAGGCCCTTCCTTGATTCTATCAAGATATTCTGGATCTGTAGCTTCCAGAAACATGGTCATCCTCACCTTCCATATGGCATATTCAGATGGTCTCAATATGGGAACTCTGATAGTCTCATATCGGCTTTGAATTTGTGTCTTTGAGGTTCTTCAGTTTTGGTGGGCTTAGTTGGAGTTTCTGTTTCAGACATGATTGTGTTTGGATCTTAAATTGTTTGTGCGTTAACAGATAGGCTCTGATACCACTTGTTAGGTCACACACACACACACACACACTGTAGAGGGGGTGAATACAGTGTATAGTACAATCAAATCGAACTTTAATAACTCAAGTAACAGAAAATAAACTTTATTGAAACAATAAACTCTGTTACAATATGGAACTGTTCTCTCTCAGTGATGAACAAATATCACGAGAGCTGCTAGGGTTACAATGAATAATCTTCTCGATTGTGATAACACTTATAGTGTAAACCCTATGTCTGTGTTTATATACTACACAGTTACAAGATAATCGCTAATTGATATGGAATATAATTCTGTTTCCTAAAATATATCAATCAGATATCTTTTCTTCCAAGTATTCTATTCTTCATAGAATTCCTTCTTCATGCATATCTCTTCTTATGTTTGTCTCGATCTTCTTTCCTTTAACCAGCTGATTTCCTTATCTGAACGTCCTTCAGTACTTAAGTTCTGATATCCATCTTCCGATGATTATCTCCTGATAATATAAGTACTGATATCCTTAAGTCCTGACTTCCAGTAAGTACTGATTTATCCTGTTTAAGTAAGATCTGAAAACTAAACATAAATCACATTAGCCATGACATTATCAAATATATCTAACATTACCCATGTTATTTAGCTTTTTTTAACGACATTAAGTTTTTTAACGGAAAGATGCATATTGTAACGAAAAGTAATGTGTAGTATTGTCTATGGTAGTTTTTGAAATATAATATTTCAAATGGCCTGACACATAAAGTCTTGGTACATATAATAAATTTTACTATTAATATCAATATATTTATATAAAGTAGAAGATGGAGGCGTTTAAGTAACGTCTCTCAGATCGTCTCTTTGTATTTTTTGAATTTTCTCAAATTTTTTTTTGATAAATATCAAAACTTACAATTAACTTAAATTCTTCTAAATATATTATCAGAGTTGATATTATTCTCCCAAAATTATTACTATACTTTTCATTAAAATTTTTAAAATCAACTTACCATCATAATATTCTGCTAAAACTTTTACTTTCTCTTTAAATCAACTTATTATCTTGATATTCTTCTAATTTTTTTTAGTATCGTTTCTCCTGAAATCAAATTACTATATTATATTTTTCTAAAATTTTTCTTTTAATTTTTAGCCTATGAAATATTACAAACCCAAGTATTTATATATATTTATCATCATTCGTAAGATTCTTCTAAAGTTTCTACAATATCATCTATTAAAATTTTTGAAATCAATTTACTGTCGTAATATCTGCTAAAACTTCTTTCTTTGTAAATCAACTTAACATCTTGACATTCTCCAAAATTTTATTTTAATATTATATCTACTCTTTCTCCTAAAATTAACTTATTATATTATGTTTCCTTAATTTTTTTTAAATTTAACTTATGAAATATTACGAAGATAAATATCTGTAAATATATTTTCTCAATATTTTTTTAAAATCATTATATCGGTATATTATAGTTATGTGAAGGAGATGACATAGGAGGTGAGGTGAAGCTTCTCATATCGTTTCAATTTATTTTGTTTTTTTTTCAAAATTTTATATTATTAAATAGAAAAAATATTACATTGATTATTGACTAAAAGATAATATAATTGATGATATTAGATTTATTGAATAATGAGAGAGCAACTCATTGAATTTGACATGTTCAACAAGATTGTACTTTGAACCATCACTTGGAACTGGAGACACTTCACAAATAAGCTTCCCTTTTATTTCTTGTTGAAACTCCTTAAATTTTGAGTTCGTGTAGAAACACTGAAGTTCTTTCTCCATCTCATAGTCGGTTATGAAATGATACATCGAATTATATGAATTAAAATCTTCTTGATTCTTCTTTGACACCTTACTCGCAAGTGCAATCTCATATTGCTCTACAAATTGCTTTAGTGTAGTCTTGGAGTTAACGTATTCATCAAAAAATGAGTTCATACTGTCACTTCGTTGTGTGATTGACATTCCAACCCAAAAACAGTGTTTTACATAAATTGGAAACCAGCGATGCTTCTCCTCGTACAAATCAAATAACCAATCATTATTTTGCAGTTTATACTTTTCAATCATCCCATTCCAGCTATTTTCAAAATCATGTATGTTTAGGGAATTATAAAATGCATTACTTAATGCTAATTTAATGGAATCATACTCTTTATGCGCCTTTAACTTTTCAGTAAGTTTTTGCATTATATGCCATAAACACCATCTGTGGCGAGCTAACGGAAACACTTTTTTGATTGCATTCTGCATGACCATATCTTGATCAGTGAATATTGAACTAGGAGCCTTTCCTGACATACAAGTTAACCAAGAATTAAATAACCAAATAAAAGTATCAGTATTCTCATTCAAAATCAACCCACAACCAAGTAAGATTGATTGCGCATGATAATTAACTACAAAAAATGGGGCAAATGACATGTCATATTTATTTGTTAAATATGTCGTGTCAAATATAATGACATCACCAAACTCTTCGTATGCAGCTTTACTTCTCGCATCAGCCCAAAAAATATTTTAACCGCCCTTTTTCATCCAAGTCCATTGCATAAAAAATTGAATTATAAGCTTGCATTTTACGAAAATAATCATTGACTGCATTTGCATCCCGTTCTCCAAGTCGTAAGCGTCGTACTTTATCAAGAAAATTCCTACAATTTTTTTTCCAAAAATGGCACATTTTAAGGTCCACCGGCTTCAGCCACTATAGAATGATGACTTTTATTTGGTGTAATCGCAACTATATCATTCATTTCAAGTTTCCTCTTTATATGTGAGTTTATTACTCGATTTAACCAAAAGAACCGGGATTTATTTGGACTCAATGAGTGGTTATGCTTCAAAACAAGGGAACTGATCAAGTATTTTTCATCTGACCCTATAATTACATTAAGCCTAGTCTTACAATTTTTTCTCGATATTGATTTCATATGAAATTCATTTTTTGACCTTGACGCTCTTTGACCTTCTGTAGAACAAGTTAGTGTTCCATACCTTTTTTCTCCATCATCACTTATTGATTTTAATCTTTTGAAAACTACAAATCCTTCTTGCATAACATAACTTTTAGAATATTGAACGAGTTTTTCGTATGCATTAAAACTCATTCCAGTTTTTGGCTTAGTTTTTGGCTCCCTGACCTTGTCCTCTGATGCAGCTCCGCCGTCCTCTGTTTCTTTATCATGCGAATGAGTACATAATTCATCTTTTAGATTTTGTTTGTCCATATTTGTATTCTGAGATTATATCTATATTTTTGACATTAAAATTAAATTGTAAGGTTGTATATATACTTATAACATGTATAATGAAATTGGTATATTTAGGATAGATCGGAAATAAGATGGAGTAATGGATTGGAAGTAGAATGGAACGTGGGTTAAGGGTTAAACCTGGGGCATATATACAGAAGATAAAGGAAAACACGAACGTATCGATTAGAATGATTTATTTTTCATTTTAAAAAACTATGAAAAACAATAATAATTGTATATGAGTTGGATGACACATTATATGAAAATGTCATTTTGTAATAAAATTTGAGAACTATTTTGGGTTATGTAGCATTTCTCATCTGACCGTTTCTATAGCTAATTGAGACCCTTCACTTATTGATTGATGTTTATTCTGAAGCTTAGGACATAAATGCACAATATAGAAATAAATACTCCCTCCGTCCCACTAAATTCTTAACATTTGAAATAGAAAATTTGGCACGCATTTTAAGACTCTTATCAGTATAGTTTCATAACTTATTTTTACATTTTTTTTCTGAAAAATGTTCAAACATTAAAGTTTTATACAAAAGAAGGAAATTTTAAAAATAAGTTATGTAACTAAGGGTATGTTTGGGATTTCTTAAAAAATGTAATTTATAACTTAAAGTTGTAAAGTGTCACATAAGTGATATGAACATCTAAACTTATAAGTTATTTTGGTATTTGGATAATTTTACGTATATGTTACTTATAAGTTGATAATGTGTTCGGTAAATTTTAACTTATAAGTTATAATTTTTTTTGAAACTAAATTAAAATGCAAGTTTAAAATTAAATGAATTAATAATTTTAATACATAAATATAAAATGAAAAAAGAAACTTTAAAAACAAGGATAATGAACTCGGGATAAAACTATATAATATACATTATTCATCTTGACGATAATAAAATATACTATTAGTCTGGGCTAACAATTAAACTAAATAATAATTAGATTGATTTAGTTTGGTCGTTAAATAGTCCCGGCTTAAAACAAAATTATATGATTCTTAAAATAATATAAATACATATTTTTGCAAAAAATAAAAAAAAATCGTATTTTTCTAAAAACTATTTTATCTTACTCGGGCCCAGAAAAGAAAACAGACCATTGAGATACTAATTTACGATCAAAGATAATATATTTTAGTTAGGTATTTAATTAGAAAAGATTTTATCATGCATCAATTAGAATGAAAGACTGAAAGTCAAAAATTTTATTTTTCAGTTTTAAAATTTTAACATAGATAATATAGATGAGTTGAAGAACTTTTTTAATAAAAATTAAATTTATTCACAAATTTAATACATAAATGTAGTAAAATTTCAAAAGGTAAAAAATAAACAATGAAAAATAATATGGACAAGTAAGAATGGGGTTAAGTTGAACAGAGCTTCTCAACTTTTCCGTTTGTGATAAAAACGGCAGGAAAGTTCTGTAAAAAAAAATAGCCAAACAGTACACGATAAATGGAATGACGTTTGAAGAAAAAATCAGTGAACTTATGAAACCCCGAATAGTCACTAAATTAGATAATAGGTTTACAATGTGTGTAGAATTTTTTATTTAAAATGTTATGAATCTACTGGGACTCTGAGGGAATATAAATCTTATTAAAATAAATGAAAAATACCAACTCTTACGGTACAAGACCAGGAAAAAGATTAGAAGCTTCTTATGCTATGGATTAAAAACAATCAATAAAACAGATTTATACGAGGAGAAAGGGAATAACATGGCATGGCTTTATGAATTATGAGAGACATCTAGAAGAAAAGAAGTTGAGGTAAGGTAGAAAATAAAATCTTGCTAAAAAACAAACTGCAGAAAACAGCTTCTACTATAAAGAACAAAGAACATAAAATTACCTCATTTAAGCAAATGAAAACATATATTCCTGTATTTTTCATTTCTTTACACTTTTCTCATTTATTTTTTTACATTTCAAAATTTATTAAAAATTGACATGGATCCCCTTATTTCCCCACTTTTTCTTCCTTTTCACACTACTTTTATCCCATTATCTCTCTTTTATACATTAAAAATTAATGGGTACAGCTACTTCACCCACTTTTTTTTTTATCTTTTTCACTACTTTATACATATTTCTTAATCTCCGTTTCTAATTCTTTTGATAACAAATCAAAAGGACTGAGGGAGTAGGTACTTATATTTCTTGAAATTATACCAAGTTCCCTTCTGCAAAAAAGGAAAAGAAAAGGACTGGACTCCGTTTTTAGCAGAGAGAAATTACAGCTGAAAAGAACAAGAGAGTACGAGGGAGCTGGATACCCTGAATTTCCAATAATAAAGTAGCAGTTGTTCTGTATCTATGAGGTTGAGGTTGCCCGATAAATGAGAAGTAAATGTAAAAAGAGGTGGGAGGAGATTTATATAGTTCAATTACTGTATATAAATCTGCTTGCATATATAATTCAATATTTTCCAAAACTCTACCTGCACCCTACCCTTGTATGAGTTCTGTGGATGCTACCCCTCAACACTTCCGAGTACATGCCAGCATGTATCTTGAGAAGAATCACTGTTCTTTATCAGTTTTCGGAACGAGCAGTTGTACGACACAGTAACTTTCAAGTTTCAACATCTGGATTGACGGGTTGATTTTATAAAGGATTGAAACAAATACCTACTTTTGCATAATTAGAGCATCTCTAGCGGCAGAGATGATTGTAAGGGTGCCAACATCTATATTTCAAGTACCTTTGGGTGCTTAGCAAGAGTTTTTGGCAATTTCTTGGTACCCCCTCTTAATAGCTAAAATACATTTTGTACTAAATGTATGTAAATTATAATTCCCTCTTTTATTGTATCATATTCATTTATTTATCAAATATGGGGACCATTTAGACAACTTGATAAAAGTTACTACATTTGACATGGAAGAAAAATAAAATAAAAAACTATTATTTTTAGTGAGTTGCCAAGTCTTGACACCCCTAGATGGTGCCTCTGTTGGAGATACTATTAGATGCTCCTTATTATGACATTGGTTACAGAATTATTAAGTGTACATGTGCTTTCAACATAACATATGTATTACCAGTTATGGCTTATAATTTGTGAGATTACAAATCAAGTGAAATATAATTATGATCTGGCATGACAAAATTTCGTACCTGTAGGTTGCATTTAAACAAAAATCAACAAATGTGAAATGTTGTTTGTGCGCTTCTACAACATCAAAGCACAGAAGCATGCGTCTTCAAGTTAAACAGATGAACTCTAAGCAACTAGAGTAGGAAATCTAGGGCAATTTCAAATTCAGTACAGCCAATATCATGAAGGTGGAAAGTGCATCTGCTGAGCCAAGGCAAAGCAACTCATCTATGTGAACTACAATTGTGTAATTTTTTTTTGCTATCAAGCAATTGCCTTTAAAGTGACACTATAGCAAGAACAACTTACGCAAAACAAGAATGGGACCCTGTTCATACAATTATAGCAAATTAACTAACATGGCGGTAATTGTATGTCACAGATTAAAACCCTATAGAACCCCGCTTCCTTAATATATTCGTGCTCCAACATATCCGCCTGCCCAAAATCTTAAATGGGCTATATTTAAGACCCATAAAGGGTTGGGCTCGATTGATATGAAATAACTAATGTTTTGATGATATTCTTGGCTTAAAAGATCATTGTTTTGAAGGTATCTGCACCGAGGTGCAGCGATTTTGGTCTAACAATAACCAGTTAAGAGGAGTTGGCTGTTGATAGTTTTATATGGTCATGGGAGGTACTGAAATGTATTAGGAATAAGTCCTTGTGGACTGGTGAGGTGCTGGAAGCACCTGGATGGATGGAATAGATAGTGAGGTCAACATACTTCAGCTGATAGGAATAGCGTACCTCAGCTGGCAGAGGTAGTGTTTGACTAGGACTGCACCTCCTACAATAAAGGAGAACAATTCCTATCTACATGAACCAGACTTTTAATGGAATTCTATCACTATAAAACGTGATAAACATGAATAATTACAGGATAAACACATAAATTCATGGAAATCATGTCTCGGTATTGGATTAAAATAGGTTTGTAACTGTCTAGCCGCACGTGGACACTAAACCTCACTTTTAAACAGTTGGATTAACTGTAGGAACTGGTTTTGACTTATCAAAACATGGATTATTGGCCAAGGAATGGAGTCCAACCCTAGAAAACTACATTGAGCTTAATCCCTATATATAGGGTATGTAGTCAATTGGCAAAGGGGTTCGAATATTCACTTTTTACACACATTGGCACGTATAACCATTGTGATTATTTTTCAAGTAAATTTGGTAGGAATTGAGAAGGTATTTTTCAGCCATTTTGCTTGATTCTTTGCTGATTCAGTTCATATTTCATACACAATTCGAGCTTTACTTAAGCAGTTGTACCTTTGTTCTAACAGCTGTAGCAGCTTCCTTTCCCCCCAAAACCAAGGGTGGTTTAGCTAATTAAACACGATTGACCTGGCGTGTTATAAACAATTTTCTCTTATAAAATTTTTGGCGCTAGAAGGAGGGGCACTCCAATATCTTTTTTAGAGAGAAAGATATCAAACAATTCTGACAAGGAACGAATACTGAGAAGGGGTCAAAATGCAATAATGGCGATCCCGGTGAAGAAGCTATCAACAAGGATATCCTGAATCACCTGTAACAGATGAGAAATATGATTGATTCCTTGGAGAAGAAGTCCACAAGGTTAAGTAAGCAGACGAGGAAGCGGAAAACCGTGGGGAAGAAAGATGGTACTCCCATTCAACTGAACTTTGAAGGTAAAAAGAAAAAAGAAAGTGCTAAGCCAAAGAAGCCTACCTTTTATGATGTGGAAACTAAGCATGAAAATGCAGATTGGGATCCCGAGAAGAAGCTTGAAGATGAGGATGAACATTCAGCTACTGTTAGTCGCTAAACACGCGCTAATATTACACGCAAGTATACGAGTTCGCAAGTAGTATGGAATCTTTTCTAGTTCGTTCCCACAGAGACTGTATTGGTTAACTAATTAATTCACGCACCTAAGCAACAATGTATGGTTATTATTCAATGCTAAGACGATAACAAATTGAGGTTGTTTTTAACTAAGAATTAAACTAATAATTATAACTACGAGAATAAGATTGATTGAATTAATAAATATGACAAACATGGGATTCTAACTTCATTAAATACTTCATTCAATAGCCTTATTGTTCTTAACCTTAGTATGCAATGGTGATGACACTAATCAGATAACACGAAACTGATAATCTCCAACTTTCGTTGCACGAGTACCATACTACCAGACATCCACAAAAGAGATAGAAGCTGAATAGACACCAATTATATTGAGACCCTATATGTCTATAGAATTTGACAACATAACGGTTTAAGCACAAGTTATCTATCTTGATTACATAGGGAAAGTAAGATGGTTAAAATTACTTACGAATCATGCATAACAAATACATAAACCTATGCTAGCATGACAAGTTCTAAATCCTTAAATTCACTTTCGCTTCATTAAGAATTAACACACTATCTTATAAGTTCGCGATGCTCATAAGACGATTACGCACAATCAATACAAGGATATCATATAATCACCACATACTAAGGCATCAACAATTTAACTAAAGAAATCCATAAATAAATCCACTAGAACCCCACGATAACGATTAGCCTATAATCAGACTCATCACCAACGTGAGTTCCGATAAAAACATGATATAACAAACGTGGTCTTTATAAAAAACAATTAAAACCAAGTACAAACAAGAGTATAGGTTCAACAAAATAAGAAAGAAGCATCCAAGATTACAACTCAAAATAAAGATTCACAAGAATAAACTAGATCGTCTTCGCCTTTGTTGAATTGTGCTATATGTCTCTTGTCGTCTTCTCCTCGTGCTCTGGTTAGTCTCTCTCTTTCAAAACGATCTTTATTTATCAATATATAGCAGCCCAATCAACCTAGGAGTCCAGAAAATAGAATTGTAGTAGAATCAGGATTTTATTATCCCGACACGGCGCGGCCGCGCGGGCGCGCTGGACTTCTGCCAGAAATAATTTCTTTTTTTGTCCTTATCTTGCAACTTCGAGCCGGACTTCGCGAGCTTTTATTCCAACACCACCTAGATACCATATTAGCACCAAAATAATGCTAATTTACCTGATTCACAGATTATTGCCTGAAATGCAAAAACACTAGAAATCATGTTAAAACACTTAACAACTTGAGTACAAATACATCAATTCAAAGCTTATTAGAGCATAATGGAGTGTCATAAATGCCACTCAACACACCCCCAAACTTGAATCGATGTTTGTCCTCAAGCATAAACAGACTCAAAGAATAAGAAATAAAAATGCATGAATACAACTAATATGAATGTAACGATCCCCATAGAATAACTAAACCAACTAATAAGCAACACCTCAGCAAATGCAATTATTCGCATAAAGATCAATCAAATCTCATAAATCAACTACAAACCAGAGACGTGCGTGTGTGCAAATGCTTACAGATGTACTATCACAACTAGATCGACAATCATGACTCACTTCCTATCAAAATAATCGCAAGTTTATAAATAGAATAAAAGCTAGACTCAAAATAACTTATAACACTTCAATTCTTATATCAGAGTTTTTATGGATTCAAGCTTTTTATTCACAATAAAACAACACAAGTATGCTTATTCGATCGTGCAATGAGTGAGGTCCACAAAAGACTTATATAATAGTACCCATGTAGCGAGCGTTATGTTAGCGGATCCCAGACTATAAAAGCCTTAGGTCACTAGTCATAAAGTCCCCTAAGAACTTAATAACTCGAGTACTAAAGATCCCACTCGTGATCAATCATACATAACACTTATTCTTTTTTTTTCTTTTTTTCTTTTTTTTTTCTTTTTTTTCAACATAACTTCTGAACGAGTGCGTTTCGCTCCATCTCGTGCAAACCTAGACTACTCATATAAATATGAGCCGGCTACTAGCCATTTGAAACCTAGCCACACAACTAGCAATGAAATCTAATTTTCTCCAATTTTTAAATATCCATGTCTTTTATTATTAAGAGAATACCCTAAATTTTAGATATAAACAAGCGAATAAACCTCGACAAACCAACAAACCATGACTATGATCTAGCACTCTAGCAACCTATAAGACTTAGTAAAATACAAGTGTCTCTAGCATGTAAATCAATCCAATAAGACTCAACATCACCAAATACGACATCACTACACTAGCATCAATATCACAAATCAATCGGGAAAATCATCTAAGGGATCATGCTATAATGCAAATTCATGAAACTATATGAACAAACTATCATACAACTACCAAAAATATTAAATAAAAAAATACATGACAAAATATGCAACTATATGAACTAACTATCATGAAATATGCAACTATATGAGACTCACACAAACTATATTCCTTCAACTACTACCCCCAAACTTAAAATATTCACTATCCTCAGTGAAGGTAATAGTAATGAATCAGGCATACCTACTGCGAATCAGAATCATCACCCTCAACGGGTGGAGTGTCAGGCGTGTCAGGAGGCGGATACACGGAATCCTCACCATATACTGACCACTGGATGTCAACCCCGGTGGATCTAAAAGCTGTCCCAAGTGCTTGGGTGAGATCGTGTGCAAACCGACTATGGATGTCGTGCATCGTATCCATCTTCATCGTGAGACGCCTATACTGCGTCGAACTCATACCAGCTCCCATCTCTGCTCCTACTGCCTGCTGCTGCTGCTGCGATGAACTAACCTCCTCTCCATACTGAGCTCTCCGAGCTGCTCAATGGGCATGCTGAGAACCTCTGCAGTAACAGCCTCCATGGGCACACCTCCTGACAGATGCTCATATGAATAACCAAGCCCCTTAAGATCAGGCTTCCCTCCATACCACTCCTGCATGCTCAACAGCGTAGAACTATCAATAGGAGCACTGGGAAGCTGAAGCTGCTCATGTGTTGGCCAATGAACTCCAACCTCCACGCACAACTTCGTCACAACTGACGCGTACGAAATAGCACCTGTAGTACCTCCCCTAAAAAATCTCTGAATCTCCAGGTAAATCACCATTCCCAAATTAATGTAATCACCCTACAGAATCCCCCACAACAGACGAGCACGCTCCACAATAATCTCATGCACATGCGAAGATGGTATGATGTTAGTACATATGAACGAGTTCCAAGCCCGTGCAAACCTGTTCATGCACGACGCAGGGAACGTAGAGTAGTCAGTAGTGCCCCTCTTAAACTTCCAATGAGTCTCAGGCACACAGAGAGTAGCAACGATGAGATCCAAATTAAAGTCCTCTGGAGTCTTATCGTTCCAAGTGTCCTGACCCACCTTCCTCGCAGGCTGCTCAATCACCGTCCTGATAGCCTCTGCACTGTACTCTACAGTCCTCCCCCTCACCACCGTGAAGCCATTCTTCTCTGCCTTGGCATAGAACTCCCGCACAACACTCATGGGCACAACAACGGGTGCCTCACAAAAAGAAACCCATCCCATCTCTAGAATCATCTCTAACAGCTTACCATCCTTCCCTGATGGCAGAAAACCTCGCTCCTTAGCAATAGGCTTCGAGAGAAGCCTCGTGTACTCCTCCTCAGCCTCAGGAGTAGAAAACCTTGGCCTCATATGCTTCTTTTAACTTGTGTTCTTCGCCTTTTGGGTGCCATCGGGATTGAAGAAGAAAGAATAAAAGCTTAAGTGTTTAGAGAGAATTTGTGTTTGAGAGTTGAGATGTGGTAGAGAAGTTATATATAAGTGTATGTATTTATAGGTGGAGAGGTATGAATTCTATAAGGAATAGAAGTGGGAATTGATTATGGGAATCATGGGAATAATGGAATTGATTAGGAGAGGGAATTATGGGACGTGGAAGAGTAAAAATTGGGTTGGAATTGATTTTGGAGTAAAAGTCCTGATTTTACCTTATAAAACTGTTAAAATTTTGTTTTTCGAACAGGACCCGGCGCGGCTGCGCGCTTGGACAGCGCGGGCGCGCTCACTCTCTGGAAAACCGGCGCGGGCGCGCGCTATAACAGCGCGGGCGTACTTGGTTACTGAAAAAACGGCGCGGCCACGCGCATGTTCAGCGCGGGCGCGCCCAGCTTCTGTAGTTGGCCCTGATTTTTTTTTTCCTGATTTTTTTTGTGTTTTTCTCCTTTCTCATTGCTTCTTTTACTTCCTAATGTACAACATACCTGGGTTGCCTCCCAAGAAGTGCTTCTTTTACATTGCTAGCTCGACGTAGACTCTCGAGATCAAATGGACAATAAACGACACTAACCACCTCGCAGTTTGGCGTGTCACCATAATAATGCTTCAATCTTTGACCATTTACCTTGAATGCTTGGCCCTTATCATTCTCAAAAATTTCCAACGCTCCATGTGGAAACACAATTTTGACAACGAACGACCCTGACCATCTTGACTTCAACTTTTCAGGAAAAGGACGGAGACGAGAGTTGACCAAAAGAACTCGTTGCCCTGGCACAAATGATTTGAGCACTAGACCCCTATCATGCCACCTCTTGACTTTCTCCTTATACATTTTGTTGTTCTCGTAAGCTTGAAGTCGAAACTCGTCAAGTTCATTTAATTGAAGCAATCTCTTCTTACCAGCTGCATCCAAATCCAGATTCAACTTCTTTAAAGCCCAATATTCCTTATGCTCGAGCTCTATAGGCAAATGACACCCCTTACCATACACCAACTGAATGGCGACATTCCTAATGGAGTCTTATATGCTGTTCTATATGTCCAAACAGCTTCATCAAGCTTCAAAGACCAATCCTTCCTTGATGGACACACCACTTTCTCCAAAATGCGCTTGATCTCTCTGTTAGATACCTCAGCTTGATCATTCGTCTAAGGATAATAAGCTGTATCAACGCGATGATTCACATTATACCTTTTTATCATAGCAGTGAACTTGCGATTGCAGAAATGCGATCCCTCATCACTGATTATAACTCTTGGAGTACCAAACCTTGTGAATATCTGCTTGTGAAGAAAATTAAGCACCACTTTCACATCATTTATTGGCAACGCCTTAACTTCAACCCATTTCGACACGTAATCAACCGCCAACAAGATATACTGATTATTACAAGATGAGACAAATGGCCCCATGAAGTCAATCCCCCATACATCGAAGACCTCAACCTCGAGAAGCATATTAAGCGGCATCTCATCCCTCTTAGACATATTACCCACACATTGACATCGATCACATTTTTAAATGAACTGATGAACAACTTTAAACAACGTCGGCCAAAAGAAACCTGCTTGAAGAACACAAGCTGCTGTCTTTTATCCACCACAATATCCTCCATAAGCAGTTGAGTGGCAATCTTGCAAGATCCCCCCAGTTTTGCTGTAAGGAATACATCTCCTGATGATTTGGTCAGCTCCTTGTCAAAAAAGAAACGGCTCATCCCACATATACCACTTCACCTTATGTAGAAACTTTTTCCTTTGAGCATAAGATAAGTCAGGAGGCATAATATTACTCACAAGGTAGTTCACAATGTCTACAAACCACGGTTCTTCTTCTTGCACTCCAAACAGCTGCTCGTCGGGAAAAGACTCATTTATCAATGTCTTATCCAAAGAAGTAGCATTAGGATTTTCTAAACGTGAGAGATGATCAGCGACTTGATTTTCAGTTCCTTCTGTCCTTGATATATAGTTCAAATTCTTGGAGTAAAAGAACCCATCTAATCAATCTAGGCTTCGAGTCCTTCTTTGAGACGAGATATCGAATCGCAGCGTGATCAGTGAAAACTGTCACCTTCGTCCCAAGTAGATAAGATCGAAATTTCTCAAAACCATAGACAATAGCCAAAAGCTCTTTCTCCGCAGTCGTATAATTTAGTTGGGCACTATTTAGGGTCTTACTAGCATAGTAGACCACATGAAATATGTTGTTTTTCCTCTGCCCAAGAACTGCTCCAACTGCATAGTCACTTGCATCGCACATCATCTCAAAAGGCTCATTCCAATCAGGTGCAGTTATGACCGGTGCCGTAATTAAACTCTTCTTCAATGTCTCAAAAGCTACAAGGCACTCGTCATCAAACTTAAAAGGAACATCTTTCTCTAACAGACTGCACAAAGGCTTTGAAATCTTCGAGAAGTCTTTGATGAAATGCTTGTAGAAGCCCGTATGACCAAGAAAACTGCGAATTCCTTAACCGAAATAGGTGGAGGAAGATTCTCAATGACCCCCAGCTTGGCCTTATCCACCTCAAGATCCTTACTAGAAACTTTGTGCCCGAAAATGATGCCCTGACACACCATAAAGTGACATTTCTCCCAATTGAGAACCGGATTGGTCTCAACACACCTCTTGAGAACGTGTCCCAGATTTTGCAAACATTCATCAAAAGAATCGCCAAAGACTGAGAAGTCATCCATGAACACTTCCACATTCTGGCCAATCATATAAAAAAATATGGCCATCATACATCTCTGAAATGTGGCCGGTGCACCACACAGACCAAAAGAAACTCGTCTGAAGGCGAAATTACCAAATGGACAAGTGAAGGTAGTTTTCTCCTGATCTTCTGGAGCGATACAAATTTGATTATAACCTGAATAACCATCCAGAAGATAATAATACTCATGACCAGCCAACCTGTCGAGCATCTGATCAATAAAGGGCAAGGGGAAGTGATCCTTCCTAGTAGCTTTGTTCAGCTTCCTGTACTCCATGCAAATTCTCCACCCCGTGACTGTCCTGGTAGGAATAAGCTCGTTCTTCTCATTTGCTACCACATTAATTCCACCTTTCTTTGGCACACATTGAACCGGGCTTACCCATGAACTGTCAGAAATAGGGTAGATGATCCCTGCATCTAGCCACTTAAGAATTTCTTTCTTCACTACTTCCTTCATGATAGGATTAAGTCTTCTTTGCTGCTCTGCCATAGGCTTGCTACCTTCCTCTAGCAGAATTTTATGCATACAGTAAGAAGGGATGATATCCTTGATATCTGGTATAGTCCATCCAATTGCCGACTTGAACTCTCTCAGAATCGTCAAGAGCTTTTCCTCATCGCTACCTGAAAAGTCAGATGCAATAATAACAGGCAGAGTAGATGCATCACCTAAAAACGCATACCTCAAATGCTCAGGTAAAGGCTTAAGCTCAAGAGTAGGAGTTTCCTCAATAGATGGGTTGAGGCGTTTAGGAGCCTTGCTCAATTCCTCCATTCCAAGAGATTCAAAAGGCATGCCAATCTTCCTTTTCCATGGAGAAGCATTCGAATACTGCAATTGTTCTTCACCTTCATCATTTTCACTATCCGAATTTCCCAACAAGGCTTATTCTAAGGCATCAGACCTTAGCAATTGATCAAGTTCCGATGTGAACACCGAATCGACCAACTCCATTTTTAAGCACTCCTCATTATCAGTAGGAAATTTCATAGCATTGAACACATTAAAAGTAACATCCTGATCCAGAACTCGCATTGTGAGCTCACCCTTCTGCACATCTATCAAAGTTTGGCCAGTTGCCAAGAAAGGTCTTCCCAAGATTATGGGAATCTTCTTATCCTCCTCGAAATCAAGAATGACAAAATCAGCAGGAAAGATGAGTTTATTAACCTTGACCAAGACATCCTCCACAATACCTCGCGGATATGTAATAGAACAGTCGACCAACTGCAAGGTCATATAAGTCAGTTTGGGATCAGGTAAGTCCAATTGTTTGAAGATTGACAAGGGCATCAGATTGATGCTAGCTCCCAAATCACATAAGCATCTGTCAAAAGATACTTTTCCAATAGTGCACGAAATAGTGAAACTTCCTGGATCTTTAAGCTTCGGAGGTAACTTTTGTTGCAGCACAACACTGCATTCCTCCGTGAGAGCGACTGTCTCCAAATCGTCTAGCTTCACCTTCCGCGAGAGAATACCTTTCATAAACTTTGCATAACTAGGCATCTGCTCGAGAGCCTCGGAGAAAGGTATGTTGATATGAAGTTTCTTGAACACCTCCAGAAACTTCTCAAATTACTTGTCCAGCTTTTTCTTCTGCAGTCGTTTGGGAAAGGGCGGTGGAGGATATATATATTTCTCCCCTGTATTACCCTCAGGTGAAGTGTGCTCAACAGTAATCTTCCTTGGTTCCACTTCTTTATCCTGCTGCACTACTTCTTTCTCAGCTTCAGCTTCTTCAGTCAACTCTTGAGTTTTTTCGGAATTCGCAACCTTTCCAGACCTTAAAGTAATTGCCTTTACCTGCTTCTTAGCTTCCCTCTTTCCTGGAACTTAAGTGTCACTAGGTAATGTACCAGGCTGATGATTTAGCAAGGCATTGGCAATTTGCCCAATTTGATTTTCCAAGGTCTTGATAGAAATAACTTGACTTTTGCACATAAGCTTCAGCTCTTCTAATTCAAATTTTTCAGTGGCTTGTTGCAGCTGGAGTTGCTGTCTAGGTGCATACTGTGTTTGCTGAAAACCAGGGGGGTTGTACTGTTTAGCTGGGTACTGTTGATAAGGCTGTTGAACCGCATTCTGAGCATTGCTCCAACTGAAATTAGGATGATTGCGGTTGTTGAGATGATAGGTGGCTGGCTCTGGTTGCTATGATTGCTGGAAGTTGCTCACAAACTGAGCCGATTCACTAGAAATTGCGCACTGATCAGTCTCATGGGCACCAGCACAAAGTTCACAGTCACTGGTGATTTGATTAACTCCATAATTAGCCAAAGAGTCCACCTTCATCGTCAAAGCCTTAAGTTGGGCATCGATAGCAGTTGCTGCATCCAACTCCAGAATTCCTGCGACTTTTCCCCGAGTCAGCCTCTGGGAAGGATTCTGGTACTCATTAGCAGCCATAAGTTCAATAAGTTCATAAGCTTCATCGTAGCTCTTAGCCCACAAGGCTCCTCCTAATGCTGCATCAAGCACGGGTCTAGAAGTAACATCCAATCCATTGTAGAAACAATTGATAATCATCCAATCAGGCATGCCATGGTGTGGACACTTCCTTAGCATCTCCTTATATCGATCCCAAAAATGCCATGAGCATTCTTGATTGCAGCAGTCTTCGCCATAGGGAAGAATTTAGTGAGAAACTTTTGAGCTAAATCTTCCTATTTAGTGATAGATCCTGGTGGTAGAGAATGTAACCAGCTCTTAGCCTTGTCCCTTAGAGAGAATGTGAAGAGTCGTAGCTTGATAGCATCTTCAGTCACATCATTAAACTTGAAGGTGTCACAGATCTCAATGAAATCCCTGATGTGTATGTTGGGGTCTTCAGTAGGAGAACCCCCAAACTGAACTGAGTTCTCTATCATCTGAATCGTGCTTGCCTTGATCTCAAAAGTGTTTGCCCTGATGGCTGGTCTGACGATGCTTGACTGAATGTCAATAATCTTAGGCTGAGAATAGTCCATCAAAGCCTTCAGATTTTCTGCTTGATCCCTCATCGCTACTACAACTGGTTCTTCAACTTTCTCTTCTTCTTCTACCTTCTGTTCTTCTCCAACAACTTCCCTACGAACTACCAAAAGTTCTTCCTCGGCTTTATCCAGTGTTCTCTTACGAGTACGCGAACGCGTATGCATACACCCTCGCTAGAGTACCTGAAATAAGACAAGGAAGTAGATAAGTAACAATGTCCGAGTCAATGAACTTTAACGACCACTGATGGAAAGCACATAAACTATCAATTAACACTGCAGTCCTCGGCAGCGGCACCAAAAAACTTGTTAGTCGCTAAACACACACTAATATTACACGCAAGTATAAGAGTTCACAAGTAGTATAGAATCTTTTCTAGTTCGTTCCCACAGAGACTGTATTGGTTAACTAATTAATTCACGCACCTAAGCAACAATGTATGGTTATTATTCAATGCTAAGACGATAACAAATTAAGGTTATTTTTAACTAAGAATTAAACTAATAATTATAATTACGAGAATAAGATTGATTGAATTAATAAATATGACAAATATGGGATTCTAACTTCATTAAATACTTCATTCAATAGCCTTATTATTCTTAACCTTAGCATGCAATGGTGATGACACTAATCAGACAACACGAAACTGATAATCGCCAACTTTCATTGCACAAGTACCATACTACCAGACATCCACAAAAGAGATAGAAGCTGAATAGACAGCAATTATATTGAGACCCTATATGTCTATAGAATTTGACAACATAACAATTTAAGCACAAGTTATCTATCTTGATTACATAGGGCAAGTAAGATGGTTAAAATTACTTACGAATCATGCATAACAAATACATGAACCTATGCTAGCATGGCAAGTTCTAAATCCTTAAATTCACTATCACTTCATTAAGAATTAACACACTATCTTATAAGTTCGCAACACTCATAAAAAGAATACGCACAAGCAATACTAGGATATCATATAATCACCATATACTAAGTCATCAACAATTTAACTAAAGAAATCCATAAATAAATTCGCTAGAACCCCACGATAACGATTAGCCCATAATCGGACTCATCATCAATGTGGGTTCCGATGAAAACATGATATAACAAACGTAGTCTTTATAACAAATAATTAAAACCAAGTACAAACAAGAGTATAGGTTCAACAAAACAAGAAACAAGCATCCAATATTACAACTCAAAACAACGATTCACAAGAATAAACTAGATCATCTTCGCCTTTGTTGAATTGTGCTATATGTCTCTTGTCGTCTTCTCCTCGTGCTCTGGTTAGTCTCTCCCTTTCAAAATGATCTTTATTTATCAATATATAGCAGCCCAATCAACCCAGGAGTCCAGAAAATAGAATTGTAGAGGATTTTATTATCCCGACACGGCACGGCCGCGCGCTTCATCAGCGCGGGCGCGCTGGCTCTCTCTACTTCTGGCGCGGCCGCGCGCTTCATCAATGCGGGCGCGCTGGACTTCTGCCAGAAACAATTTCTTTTCTTTTTCCTTATCTTGCAGCTTCGAGCCGGACTTCACGAGCTTTTATTCCAACACCACCTAGACACCATATTAACACCAAAACAATGCTAATTTACCTGATTCACAGATTAATGCCTGAAATGCAAAAGCACTAGAAAACACGTTAAAACACTTAACAACTTGAGTACAAATGCATCAATTCAAAGCTTATTAGAGCATAATAGAGTGTCATAATGCCACTCAACAGCTACGCACAACATAAATGTCTTTGATCGCGGAGGGAAGAAACTGACCATAAGGATCTCAGGTTGAAGCTGGATAAAAAGAAGGATAAGGTGGCAAGCAAGGTGGATGCAGAAATTTCAACATCCAAAGGTTCAAAGGGAAAAAAAAGGAGAAGCGGCCCTCTCAGGTGAAGGCAGGCAAGAGTAAAGCTGTACTTGAGGCTTCTGTAGAAGAAGAAGATAGAGGTTCCAGTTTCACCTTAACGAGAAATAGTATATACTGAATCACCTGTAACAGATGAGAAATAAGATTGATTCCTTGGAGAAGAAGTCCACAAGGTTAAGCAAGCAGATGAGGAAGCAGAAAACTGTGGGGTAGAAAGAGGTTACTCCCATTCAACTGAACTTTGAAGGTGAAAAGAAAGAAGATAGTGCTGAGCCAAAGAAGCCTACCTTTTATGATGTGGAAACTAAGCATGATAATGCGGATTGAGATCCTGAGAAGAAGCTCGAAGATGAGGCTGAACCTTCAGCTACGTATAGCGTAAATGTCTTTGATCACGTGGGGAAGAAGCTGACCAATAAGGATCTCAGGTTGGAGATGGATAAAAAGAAGGAGAAGGTTGTAGGCAAGGTGGATGCAGAAGGTTCAACATCCAAAGGTTCGAAGGGCAAAAAGAAGGAGAAGCAGCCCTCTCAGGTAAAGGCAGGTAAGAGTAAAGCTGAACTTGAGGCTCCTGTAGCAGAAGAAGATAGAGGTTTCAGTTTCACCCAAAGCTCAACACATAATACTAATGGAGGTTCCAGTACAAAGAGGAAAGATGACAAGTAGCTGTCTGATGATTAAGGAGGCACTTATAGGTTTAAGGACCTCCGTAAAGCTTTGGAAAAGATGAAGGCAGAAAAGAGGGGCATCTCGAAGCTAGATATAGCTTCTCCCTTCACCAAGAAGGTTAGGGACTCACCCTTCCACAGTCATACATGAGGGTAGGAGACTTGAAATTTGATGGTGCTACTGATCCAGTGGAGTATCTCAGTCGGTTCAATAATGAGATGAAGTTTTACCAGGTTAAAGACCTAACCAAATATAGGTTGCTAGCCACTACATTGAGGGAGAATGCTCACCAGTGGTTCAAGAGGCTGCCAGCAAAATTTATTCGTTCATGGAGGCGGATGTGCCAAATCTTTATCACCCAGTTTCAAATATCAGTTGCCTATGCACCACCTGCTAATAATTTGGCTAAAATTTTACAGTGGGAAGATGAGTCATTGAGGGAATACTTCAAGCATTTTTATGCTGAGATATAAAAGGTAAGGAGAGCTCCTGATGAAACCTACAAGAACTTCCTGATAGATGGGGTGAGACCAGGTATAGAATTCTAGAAGGAGCTTCAACGTGAGAAACCTAAAACCCTCAGTGACTTATATAACAAAGTAGAATCTCACAAGATGGTGGAGGAATCACTAGCGAACCTCAAGAGAAACTCTTTTGGAAATAATGGGAATTGGAACAAAAATAAAAGAGCTAGGTCCATCAGCCCCTGGGATAGAGAATTTGGGAAATGACCTGCCTTTGGTGGAGGTTCGAATAAGAGGCTCAACGAGATAATAAGGCTTCTCCTATCACGGTTAATGCAATCTCAAACAGGAATAGATTAGGGTATGTCTATCCGTAGCAAAGGGAATGAGCTAGGTACATGGAGTATACAACCTTCAAAGCTCCAATCAACCATATCTTTGAGGTGGAAGATAAGGCAGACATCTTCAAGAAGCCATACACGTCAGGGCCACCAGGGAAGAGGGATGAAGGAAAGTATTGTACCTTCCATGATGCCAATGACCATGATACAACTGACTATCATCACCTGAAGGATCATATCGAGGATCTAATACGTAATGGTTACTTGACAGAATTTGTGGCTCAAGAAGCTAGGAAGTACAAGGATGATAAGGCCAAAAAGGAGGCTGAGAAAGAACCTAAACATGCCACCAGGGCAAGGAGCATTAACACAATCATTGGGGGTCCTTACCATGGAGGTTCATCCCAAAATTCGATGAAGAGGTATGCAAGAGAAGCTCCAGAACGACCATATTTTGAGGTTGATAATTTGAATGGAAGACCTCCAAGGAATTTTCGAGGTGAAGCAGATGATATCACCTTCACAAAGGCAGATGCAGAACATGTTCATCACCCATACAATGATGCTTTGGTAATATTTGTTTTTATTAGAGGTTTGAATGTGCACAAAGTCCTGGTGGATAATGGAAGCTCCCAGAACATACTCTCTTATGCAACCTATCAGAGAAAGGTCTTCTCAATAAGAAAATTGCACCTGCATACAATGAGTTGTATGGCTTTACTGGAGGCCCAATATGTGTTGTGGGAAGGGTGAAGCTACCAGTAACTTTGGGAGCTGAACCTCTGTCAACAACTCAGGTAGAGGAATTTATGGTGGTTAATGAAGATATTTATATAATTCCATAATTGGTAGGCCCCTGTTGAAAGATATGAGAGTGATAACCTCTATATATCACCTCTCCCTAAAGTTCCCAACTCCAAGGGGAATTGGTTTTGTTAAGGGAAATCAAGGCGAGTCTAGGGCATGCCACGTCTAAGCTTTACATACAGCTGAGCAGACATATAAACACGAATTATTGGCAGATGGAGGACCCAATCTAGACAGTTGCCACAAAAAAGTGGAACCACCGATAGATGATATTAGAAAGGTGGGAAAGAAAAGTGGGAGGTCCTCATACAATGCTATTATGATTATCCAATATCCAAGAGAAGCTCCTTATACCAATATTGTTTTTCCTTCGGGTGAGGTCCTTATACTGGAAGCACCCCCACCAAAATTTTTAGAAGATGGTGACCTTTTGATGGAAGGGGTTATTGAAGAGGTTAATGACAATTATTTTAAATGTCTTGACAACACGCCTGAACCACTCGAAAAGGAAGATAAAGAGGTCCCATTGGAGATTGATTTGGACCCAAGGATTCCTGAGGTGAAGGAAACAACAGGATCTGCTGGAGGAACAATTTCCATATTGGTGGATGAAGCTGACCCAACAAAGGAGCTAGAGGTTGAAAAATAGTTGGTAGTAGAAGTGAGGGAAGCTTTAGTTAGTTTCTTGAAAGTAAACCTGGATGTCTTTTCCTGGTGCTACTCATATATGGTTGGGATAGATCCTACGATTATTTATCACCATCTTAATGTTGACCCAGAAAAGAAGGCTAAAAGAAAAAAGAGAAGAGCTATCAGTGGGGAGAGAGCTACAGCTCTGAAAGAAGAGGTGGAAAGGTTGCTGAGGGCAGGTTTGGTTAGGGAATCCTACTACCCAGAATGGCTTGCTAACCCTGTTTTGGTGTAGAAGCCAAATGGAAATGGCGCACTTGTGTGAATTTCACAAATCTTAACAACGCATGTGTCCCAAGGACAGTTTTTCTTTGCCTCGAATAGATCAGTTGGTTGATGCTACAACTAGATACACTTTGCTCAGCTTCATAGATGCATATTCTGGTTACAACCAGATTCCCATGTAAAAGCCAAATGAAGAACATACCTCTTTTATAACAGATAGATGTCTCTATTGTTACATTGGGATGCCATTTGGGTTGCTGAGCGCATGTGCAACTTATCAAATATTGGTCAACTGAATGTTTAAAAACCAGATTGGAAAAATAATGGAGGTTTATGTGGATGACATGTTGGTCAAATTGAAGCTTGCAACTGATCGTGTAGCACACCTTTCTAAGATGTTCAATATTTTGAGAAAATTATGAATGAAGCTAAATCCCCAAAAGTGTATTTTTGGGGTTAAATCAGGGAAGTTTTTAGGGTTCATAGTGAACCATCGAGGTATTGAGGCCAATCCTGCAAAAATAAAGGCAAGAATAAAGGCTTTAATCATCACGAACTGTCAAGGAGGTTTAATATTTAACTGGAAAGGTAGCGATTTTAAATATGTTCATATCAAAGTCATCTAACAGGTGTAAGGAGTTTTTTGCAGCAGTCAAGAAAGGAAAGAATTTTGAATGGACCTCAGAGTGTGAAGCTGCATTCTAGAGGCTTAAGCAACAGTTAGGCAGCCCCCCATTATTGTCTAAACCTGTGGAATGAGAGGTCCTTATTCTCTACTTAGCAGTTTCATAGTATTCCATTAGTGCGGTGCTGGTACGTGAAGAAGGCAAGGTTCAGTTCCCATTATATTATGTCATCAAAAGGTTATTAGATGCTAAGAATCGGTACACCAATATGGAGAAGCTTACATATGCTTTGATACTTGCAAGTAGAAAGCTTTGGCCGTATTTTCAGGCTCACAAGGTAGAGATACGTACCTCATACCCATTAAGGAAGGTTCTTCATAAGCTAGAAGATTCTAGAAAATTGATAAAGTGGGAAATAGAGTTGGGTCAATTTGATGTAGATTACAAGCCAAGAACAGCTATAAAAAGACGAGCCCTTGCTGATTTTGTGGCGCCCTCCAAACTCGGGTCAGGAGTTTGGGGTCCACAACACATACACACACACACACCATATTTAAACCTATTTATGAAATAATATATGCAATGACCCTACTTACCATATCCACGTATCGCAACAGTTTAAAGTATGCCCACAGGCCACAACCTTATTTATATTACAATGTGCCAAATCCCAATTTATTTATCTTACAACTGAAATTAAAACAGTCTTACAAACTTTAAACACAAGCTATAACAAACATCTTCTGCTAGCTTATTCCATTTCAACCTGGAAACCTAGCTCGCACACTTGTCTGGGGATCCTTGCTACCACCAATTTCCTTTTTAACTGTAAAAGAACATAAACCGATTTGCAAGAGTGAGCTAACTAGCTCAGCAAGTCATAATAACAACACAGAGATTAAACAATGATCAACTAAAATGATATAACGAATCAAGTTTCCTGATAAGCAATGATTAGAATTGGATATTCACTTTCATTTTTAAAAACTAAGGTTAGGCTGCTGTTCAATCACGCACTAACCCCGAGCAAGGCTCCAAGCTTTGCTCAATATACTGGATCTAAGGCACACATTGGCCTATTATGACCACGAATATGGTCCGACCACGAGTCTTGTAACAACCCAAATCCGGGGTCAAGATTTGGTGTCACTAAACAATCTTTACATGAAATAAAATAATATGTAGGTAACCCCTTGAATCTGGATCGTTTACAGGTTATAGTATGAAACAAGAATCTAACCTTCTACAATTCACAACAACTACAATACAAATTTAAATACCTTTATACTAATGCCCTTGTCTTCTTTTTCTAACATCTTCGTCCTCTCGCAATAGAGTTCTCTCTAACTTCTGCTGTCTAATGAAAGCTATTCACTTTTATCCTTATCTGCTTCTGAAAGAAATATGAATTTACAAAGCAAGAGTGAGCCAAAAATGCCCTCAGGCCTTTCGATTGAACAACTATTATCCCATTTTGGATATGATCCCCTTTTCGGCTTTATCGTTCAACTATTATCCCATTTTGGATATGATCCCAACCCTCAGGCCTTTCGATTGGAACCTCGCTGAGTTCGACGACTAACCAATAGATCATTCTTAGTCCGATGTCAATCCTCGGGTTTTCCGACTAGGACCTACAGGGTTGGAATACCGTAAATCAGATAATCATCTCGCTTAACATAATACCACTATCACTTTTACCCATACGATTTCATAACCCAAATCATATTTATATGTATTATGGAAGTACACATAGCAATTATGGTTCACATCTTCGAAACTCGATTCGGTATTTATTTTCAGAAAGTACGTATACTCATCATTTTTGAAAAATAGGGTAATCGATTATTTATAAAATATCTTATCCCAACACGTAATTAAGTTTCGTAAAATTTAATTACATATCCTCGTTCGTCGTCTCCGATAATTATAGGTTACGTTCCAGTATTTTCAGAATTAATTTCCCGAAAATCGGGTAGCGTCTCCTTTGTTTATCGGCCTACCCGTCGAAACAATTCGACGTCAATCACAATCAATATCAACAATCCACACTACAACTCGCAATTCCCAAACACCAATAAAATTTCAATTATTTATTATTATTATTTGCATTTTTATATTTTTATTCATAACCCTATCCCAATGTTGATGTCTGACACTGTCTTTGACATTCTCGTCGCCGTCCCTAATGTTAGGCTTTCAACCAACTAACGCAATTCGACGTTTTGTCTGTAGATAATGTCAGAACTTCTTGCTAGTCTTAAGTATACCTAATATGGTAAAGCTCATTCCTTGCGCAACTCCCGATAAGTGATAATAATCTTCTCGCAGTGGTGGTGCCTTTGCAATTAACAATTTTGGCTCTTCATCAGCTTCCATCGACTCGTTGCCTTTAATGTGGAGCTCGTTCTACTACCTAATTCTAAATTAAATCTGTTATGTAATGAATCACACACAGAGGGGGGGGTGAATGTTTTTTATGATTTTAGACTTTTCTTGAAAGATAATGGTTGAACAGAGAAAATTAAATCTTGTACATAAAAGTGTTCATGCAGAAACTAAACTTGCACAAAATAAAGAACACAGATCTTCAAAACTCACTTAATTTTTGTATTAAAAATTAAGATGCTTTGCTACAAAATTTCTAAGCTCTTCGAAGTTAAAGAGCTCAGCTTCTTCTCGAGAGTGTTACAAGAATTTTGATCTAAATTGTTACTTCTAACAATTTTGATCTTCGAATTTTGATCTAAATTGTTACAAGAATTTAGAGGTAGAAAGTCAGATTCTTTGAAGCAATTACAGATGGCCCTTTCAGTGACTTCCACTTCCTTTACAGGCTTGACTTTCTTAGGCTTTCTTCCCACAGATTTGAGATTGAATTTTAGTGAAGGTTTGGCTAAAGGTAGGGTTGTTATTTTTTTGAAGTTTGTGAGGCTTGAAGTGATTGGAATTTTTAGGAAGGAGTTGGCAGTTTGTCTGTAAAGAAATTTTGGCTTAGGTGTTTGGGAAGATTTGATGTTAGAGATAGTTGATGTTGTGAATTGAGCTAAGATTTGAGGTGGTTGAGTTTGGATATTTAGGGTTCTTTGAATTTTTGAATTATCATGAGATCTGCTCTTCCTTTCCCCTTTTCTCTTCGTGTCTTCATCTTTCTTTTAATCCTCCTTCTTCTCTCCATCCCTGCTTCCAAATGGCTTAGTAGACTGACTTGAATTTAAGCCAGAAGGATTTTGATCATCTTTTTTCTACTCATCATCATCCAAATCATCTTTCTTGATTTTTGTTTTGGGCAAGTTTGTTGTGCATTATCCAGATATCTTCTTAACATTTTTATCATCTCCTCATCTTTAACAGTCTTGTTCCTTTTTACTTTCAGCTCAGTTTCAAGAGTTATGATGAGCCTTTTGTTTACCATGACACACTGTTTAGGAACTTGAAAATGTTTGAAATATTTGGTAGTACAACAAATGTATGCCACTCCCTTTCTAGGCTGTAGATAAGCTTCTGGGAAAGCAACTACTTGTGCATTCTTCAATTCTGTTAGCAAGAGAGTATCTTCAAGAATCACAATTTTGACTTTGCTTATCTAAACATCTAATTCAGATGCCCTCCTAGAGATAAGATAGTTACGGGACACCTGCATACATCTGTCTCCCCTGAGTCATTGATGTTGACCACTATCCTTCTTTCCTTGAAATTGTCTTTAGTTACCAAGATCACTCTTATTGAGTTTATTGTCCTGTCCAATGCTTTCTTGTAGGTGAAGAAATTGTTATTGAGAGGAACTCTGAGTGCCTTAAGCAGTTCATCAAACTCTCTGCTTTGACTGGGACCCTCAGCTGCTTTAAAAAGTCTCTCCATTCCAATATCAAGTTTTCAATTTAAACTCTCTTCAGCACTTTGGACTTGTTGAGATGACCTTAACTGTGCCAACCTAGCCTCTATCTCCCCCTTAGTCTTGGAAATGATCTTCATCTGTGATGCACCAATTTAGAGGTAGAAAGTCAGATTCTTTGAAGCAATTACAGATGGCCCTTTCAGTGACTTCCACTTCCTTTACAGGCTTGACTTTCTTAGGCTTTCTTCCCACAGATTTGAGATTGAATTTTAGTGAAGGTTTGGCTAATGGTAGGGTTGTTATTTTCTTGAAGTTTTTGAGGCTTGAAGTGATTGGAATTTTTAGGAAGGAGTTGGCAGTTTGTCTGTAAAGAAATTTTGGCTTAGGTGTTTGGGAAGATTTGATGGTAGAGATAGTTGATGTTGTGAATTGAGCTGAGGTTTGAGGTGGTTGAGTTTGGATATTTAGGGTTGTTTGAGTTTTTGAATTATCATGAGATTTTCTGCTCTTCCTTTCCCCTTTTCTCTTCGTGTCTTCATCTTTCTTGTCATCCTCCTTCTTCTCTCCACCCCTGCTTCCAGATGGCTTAGTAGACTAACTTGAATTTAAGCCAGAAGGATTTTGATCATCTTTCTTCTGCTCATCATCATCCAAATCATCTTTGTTGATTTTTATTTTGTACAAGTTTGCTTCTGCATTATCCAGATATCTTCTCAACAGTTTTATCATCTCCTCATCTTCAATAGTCTTGTTCCTTTTCACTTTCAGCTCAGTTTCAAGAGTCACGATAAGCCTTTTGTTTGCCATGACACACTGTTTAGGAACTTGAAAATGTTTGGTAGTAGAACAAATGTATGCCACTCCCTTGCTAGGCTATAGATAAGCTTCTGGGATAATAACTACTTGTGCATTCTTCAATTCTGTTAGCAAGAGAGTATCTTCAAAAATCATAATTTTGACTTTGCTTATCTAAACATCTAATTCAGATGCCCTCCTAGAGATAAGATAGTTACGGGACACCTGCATACATCTATCTACCCCTGAGTCATTGATGTTGACCACTATCCTTCTTTCCTTGAAATTGTCTTTAGTTACCAAGATCACTCTTATTGAGTTTATTGTCCTGTCCAATGATTTCTTGTAGGTGAAGAAATTGTTATTGAGAGAAACTCTGAGTGCCTTAAGCAGTTCATCAAACTCTCTGCTTTGACTGGGACATTCAGCTGCTTTAAAAAGTCTCTCCATTCCAATATCAAGTTTTCGATTTAAACTCTCTTCAGCACTTTGGACTTGTTGAGATGACCTTAATTGTGCCAACCTAGCTTCTTTCTCCCCTTTAGTCTTGTTGACAGGAATGAGAAGGGGAGTGGGGATTTCAGGTCTTTCTTGTTCAGGCAAAGAAGGTAGTGGTATGTTGAGTTTACCCATGATGGCTCCTAAAGCTATGGAATTTTACATTTGAAGATGCTTGTGGGAGTCCACCAGAGTTTGGATGTCTGTTGGTTGGCTCTTGACAAGAGATGTCAAAGCCTGAACTTGTGCAGTGAGAGTGGAGTTGGAGTCTTGCAATGCTGTGACTTGATCCTGTAGAGACTGAATTTGCAGATTTGTTGAGGTGGATCCAGGCTGATAAGGGCTGCTAGATGTGCCAAAGTGTTCTCCTACAACCTCTTTGATCCCTACCATCAGCAATGTTGAAGGTTTATATCTGCTCTGGTGAAGTTGATCTAGCTGAACCTTGGTCTTATTTGAGTGAGTAATTTGTTGCTGGATCACTGTATGGAGATTTATGAAGGATAGTTTGAGATTTTTGACTTCCTTATCAATAGAGGCAAGATCCATCCTAGCCATTTGCTTAGAAAAATGCTTGAATTTCGAAGAGATCTGCTCTTGAGATGGTATGATGATGTCCATTTTCTCATTCACCAGTTTTCTGATTCTGTCTTCATAACCGGTGAGCTTGATTTCAAGAGCCTTACCAAACAGATGAAATGCTTTGAGCTGAGCTTTGTATACATCTGTAATGGCATCATAGAGAGCTTCTGGACTCAAGTCTTTTGCATTGCTTCCCATAATAGTAACATACTCTTCTCTAAATATGGCCAAAACTTGATTCATCTCCAAGGAAAAGTCCTCAGAAAGCCATGCATCCACATTCCCATATGGCTCCGCATCATTGACAATTTTCTCTTTTTGCTCCTCAAATTCTTCATTATAAGCAAGCATAATGGCATGATAATCTTGGTTGCTCATGTTTAAAGTTAAAAGATGCTGCGAAATGTTTGGCAGTCCATAGATCTGCTCTACTAGTAGATCATCTACAGGAGTTGGTTGAGAGGCAGATTCTTGTAGCCACTGAGAGAGTATATGAGGTTGTTGAGGTTGAGAGCTTGATGGTTCATCAGAAACTCCTGTGACTAAAATCACAGTTTGACTCACAGATTTCTTTGTGGTTATGACTGTGTGTTGTCCTTCACTTGTAGTGGGAACCTCCAATTGAATTGGAGGGGATTTGACTGGGTTACTGTCATGTGTACCAGCCTCAAACCCTTGTGTGTCTTGCAACACACTGGCACTTGAATATGCTAATCTTGCCTCCCCTATGACAAGATCATAGGAAATTGTACTCCTAGCTTCAACTGTAGATGCAATTTCTGCTAAGGTTATGAGGGGAGTTGTTCCTTCATGAGGAACCTCCAATTGAATTGGAGAGGATTTAGATAGCTCCCCCTCAGGAGTTCTACCCTCAAACCTTTCATTCTATGAGGACTGTTTTGCACATGAAGGTGTATTAGAGATATCCATGGGGTCTTCTGTAAAGACTGATGAACCCCCCATGTTTGTGATGGTGTCATCAAGGTCTACCCCAGCATGTAGCCTCTCACTATCAAAATGAGGTGTCTGGGTGGTGAGCAAAGCTTCTTGAGCTAAGTCACTTGATTTTTGGCGCCCTTGAGAAATGGAGTCAAGTGGAATTGGGATAGAAGAAATATTGGATATGAGAAATTGTTGCTCAATTGTGAGTGTTAGCAGCTCCCCCTGAATAGATGAGTGAGCTTTAAGAGAAGTGCTCTCACAGTGAGTGCCTTCCTTATTTCTCCTACCATACACTTGAATTGCTTCTTATGCAGGCTGTGCAGACTCATTCCTAGTTGTTTTTACAGTTGCATCATATTGGGAGGATGTAGAGGAAGATAGAGTGGTCAGCTCAGTTTGTTTACTTTTTTTGGATCTTTTAACCAGAGATGGTGCTCTTTCAGTTTTCTCCTCACCACTCTCATTTAACGCAACTAGGTTTGTCCCCTTTCTCTTCTTTTTACTAACCTCACCTTTTTGAAAAGATGAGATAGTTGGTTTCCTAGCTTCTAAAGATTGTGAAAGAATGGTTGCAGCTTGGGAAGATCCCTGTTGGTGATCCTGTGTTTGTACTTCCACAGGTTCAGGAATCATAGTTGTACTAGACTGTGCATTTGATCTTGTAATAACTCGAATTTTTGGAGACCCTGTAAAATGTTTAATGAATAGTAAGCCTGACAGACGGGAAAAACTTTTAAGCCCACACTATATAGTGCATAAGAAAATGAGTTTCGGAATAGATATTACGACTATATGTACCAAATAAGTGTATGTAAACGCTATTAGTTTTCGAAGAAAACGAACTTTGAAAAATGACCGTAATTACGACTTATCAAGGACTACGGGAATCACAATATAATTACGAGATTAAAATCCTACGGATTTATATTCAATTAGGATAAATAAAAATATATGGAATAGATACGAAAAGAATTACATTGCGAACCATTTACGAATAAGTATTGCGGAGAACGTTTAAGTAACCGAGCGAACGCGTAAACGATTAATTAAACGTAACGCACTAACAAAACCACGGTAAGGAAGTAACCATGGTTACTTCATCAAATAGTGAGCTAACCCTAGGATGACCAAGCTAGCTAGCAAATAGTGTGCCAAGGAGCTAACCTTGTAGTTTAGCTTGTAAGCTAGCAAGCTACAAAGATTTGTCCATGGATTTGGAGACAAGGAATAAACCTAAGCTATCCTAGGAAGAATAAAGATCAACTTGCAAAGATATCAAGTCACCTTCCAAGAAGCAACCTAGAAATCATCCAAGAGAAGCAACCAAGTGCTATAAATACCCCCCTCCCCCCTCACAAAGCTCCCATTCGGCTATTTGAAGGAAAAGAAGGAAATTGGAATTTCAAACTCCAAGCTCTAGTTCTTGTAAAATCACACAATTAATTCCCAAGCCTCCTAGAAACTAAACTAAGGTAAGAAAAATCTTTCATCTCTTTTTATCAACGTTTGATGGGTGGAATAAATTCAAGAAACTCACTAGTGAATAGTGTGAATAATAACCTCTCTTTGGTTTCTTGATTTTAATGGTGGTTTTAGGTTCCAAAAATCATACCAAGCACTTCCAAGCCTCCACCATCTTCAAGAACACATCTCAAGCTTTCAAGAAAGGTAAAAATCTTTGGCCTAACTTTATTTAAGGTTCATGTTTAAGATCCATTTAGTGGGAGTTAGTAAACCTAGCTTACTAAGTGTTGTTGATGAAATCTTGATGATTAAGTTAAGTAGATTTAAGGTTGGTTGTTGTTGCCTCAAGAACATGATGTTATTGAGAGGATTTTTTGTGTTGTTGATGATATGATGATTGTGTTGATAGTTAAGGCGTAAACGAAACCCCGATCGTAAACGTAACTTCGTTAAAACCAACAAACCGTAACTTTAAGTTTCTGCAGAAAGCCTCGAAGTTGTAAACTGTAGATTCTTGAGAAATAACCTTTTTTTAAGATAGACAATATTATAAGGATCGTTTAGGCGCTTGAATTGCTTAATTCTGATTTACGGATCAAAAGTTATGATCGTTTTAGTAAAAGTGTTTTACGCGACAAAAAACTGCTACAAATCACGAACTTTGAAAATATAAAGGATAGACTTAAAAGTATTCATAAATTATGAAATTTTTACAGAGAGTAAAATGTGGAGTTTCCTAACTATCATAAAAATTTCAAGTGAAAATAATGATTTCTCAATTTTATAAAAATGTCGGAGCCAAGACCGCGCGAGTAGAAACCGTAAGAATCCTTAAGCGGAGCCGACAACGATAATGAGAATGAACTCAAGATACTTCGGAAAATGAAGTGACCATAAAGTGAATATGACTCAAAAGAAATGTTAAGGGTAGTATGAGTTGAGAGGGTGTATAATGAGTAGCGCATGAGTGCGAGTTACCGTAAATTAGGACGGAACCTAACGAAATAAAATGTGTTTATGGTTATAGATTTCCGAGCGGAACCTAGAGCATCCTCCACCTCGAGATACCCATGCAAGTTTACAAACCCAACTCTATTTTATTGTTGTGTTGTGAAAGGATTGTTTTATTATCATCGCTTAAATACCATGTTTGCCATGATACGTAGTTTTTGAATTTTCGTATAATATAGCGATGTTGTACGATAAGTATATATCGTGAAATGTTATTTCGCTTTAAGCGTGATGTGTTATATAAGACCGAGGGTCGGTCGTGAATTAAGATAAAACCCGGGAATCATTCCGGAGATATTATAGGGCGGTTATACATCCATAGTGGTACGTTTTAAAGGGACTCATCGTCCACTTACGAAACATTAAAACACCTCGAACTTGTAAAACGATTTCCCAACGAGCATATTCCCTCAACTATATTTTATTGATTCGAATATTAAATATTATATACGTATTCCTTTATTATAGGAGTAGTATACTTCAATGTTAATTTATTTCAAAGCCGATTAAGCATTATAGATTATTAAAACACAAACTAGTTGATGAATATTATTTAAATAAATCTTTTAAAGAATAACTCATTCGAGGTATGATTAATATCAATTATCATTTAATTATTTATAGACTACTATTTAAGTAATGATTATTTATTAAAGGATGGTTATTGATTGAAAGATCATAGATCCTGATATACCTTCTGATTTAGAAGTATCATTCGAATAATTTCAGATCGTCGGTGAATATTATCCCGACTTATTATTATATTGAATATAGTTTAAACTTTTCCCCTTATTAATTATCTGTTGACAACGGTCAACACACATCCCTAGTACTTCCTCTGAAATTCTCGGAAGTACGTATATACATATATATACACTTATATTTTAAAAAGATAAACTATCTCTATCAACAAGCAAAACGCTTGGGGAACTTCGATGTGGTTCAAGTTCCCGAGATTGATAGAATTCTGTTGAAGGATAATGGAGGGGTAGACTCTGGTACTACGTGTGCTGGATGGGCTACCAAAGGTACCGCAGGCGAAGGTACTTTGTGTACTCAGGAACTTGTGAAGTATGTGTATACTCGAAAATTGGACACGTAGCCCGAATGCGGCCAGGGTGATACCCGAGAGATGACGGTATTCGTCCTTTTACTAGTAAAGAAGGTTACTTCCATAGGACGACTGATCATCGTATGCGGTGGCTCCTGTGAGATGTCCAAACTCTTCCAATTGGAATTGATATGTAATACCGTAACCCAAGCCTAGGTGCTGGGATTACTATTAAGGTGGCAGGTTATAAAACCCCCTTAAAAGAATTATTTTTATAAGAAGGTGTGGGACACCAAGAAACCTATTTTTAAATAAAACATATATATAATATATGATGTTATTATACAGTCATTATCATACTGTACATTATTATGCTGAGCATCTTAGCTCACACTTGTTTTCTTAAATTGACACAACACAACAGTGAATCAAGATGCCTGCCATGAGAACCACAGCCAGGAAACGGGTAGGAAATGGCCAGCTGTTCCGTAGAGTGTTTGGTGCAGTACATCAGGTAGTTGGAATAAGCTGGATTAGTTTTCAGTTATTTATAGTTCGGCTTATTTATAAGTATGGTTTATGTAAGATAAGAAATAAGAAACGTATATTCGGCCAGCGGATTAACCTTACTTAAAGGTCACCCCCGGTAAGACTAATTATATTTGGGTTGTAATAAAATTTCTCTAGTAATGATGGTTCGTTTCCAAGACAATAACCTATAGTGTGTGTGTGTTAAGTGTGGGGTCGTGAAGCGTGAGTATTTACATATTGTAGTGTGAGTTGTGTGAGTTTAGATAGCGTGGCTTCCGAGACTCCTGGCCTCGGGTTTTGGGGCGCCACAGATCTCATGTCAGGCATAGGATAAGGATAGGGCTTAAATCTTTCCAACATAAATGGAGTGATTTTCAGACTTACATTGACCTTATTCTTTATAGTAAGTGAGCCAAAAATTATCTTGGACACTTACTTATAATTGCCTATTTTAGTACTATCTATACCATTCAACAGATGTATGTCAGCTACTTTATTATTTAAAGTGGACATAATAAATCTAGGAAAGAATATTTCCTTACCTCTTGCTGTTAGGGGCATAATCTGCCTGGTTGCAAGTTCTTCCAGGATCAGTAGACCAACATTCAGGTGTTTGTTGTGGGCAATTGAATACACCAGCTTTTGCACAACACTTGAGATATTGTCATATCTAGTTTTTCTGCAAGTAAAGGCCCTTACTACATAGTCAAAGATGAATGACCACTCCTTTCTTAGATTGGTTCTGTTTAAGCTTGACAGGTTGATTCTCCCACCATAATTGATGAAGTCCATAAACTCAGTCAGCTCATCAGGAGTTGGTACCTCCACCAGATTCTCAGTTGGCAACCCCAAAGCTCTATTCACATCTTGATCATTGAATTCTATTTGTTGGCCTCCAATTGTGCATGTCACCACCAGAGAGAGAGAGAGTTGTTGTTAACATCAGTCCTCACTACAGATGTAGTCCAGAAATCATGCAGCACATCTAGATACAGTACTGGATTTGCAGTCAAGGCACCTGCAAGATAGGATTCAGACAATAGTTTTACAAACCCCTTGAAACTATCAGGAGCTTGGTTTGCATCAGTGAAAGCAAGATAATTAGTTCCTTTCTCCGGGATAGATGCTCTAGCAAGATTTTGAGCCATAGTTGATTGATGAGAATGAATGGGTAGGAAAGATCTCTGAGAAATAATAAAAAACGAGAGAGAAAACGGTTATGGATTGAAAGCTAGGTCACTTTAGATCTCGAAGGCTGTAAGTAAGTATGTATCGAGAAGTCTGGGTATTTATAGTAAAAGAAGATGACTTGTTGAGAACTCAAAAATAGACATTTGGAGTTTGACTATCGAGAAGTCATTTAGAGAAGTGAAGTACATATCGAGAAGTCATTTTAAATCACTCTTATAGAGAACTCAAACTTGACTTATCGAAATGTCAAATAAATACCCAGTTTGTCCCCAAGAGTGGACTGAATTAATTCTAACTTTTACTTGAATAAATTCAAAATAAAATTAGACTGCATTTTCCAAAAGTATTTTACTAGAATAATTTATTAATTTTAATTATTTCAGTTTTGAGTTATTGATGAGTTAAAGTTTGTACTTATAGAGAACTTTGTGAATGAATACTATTAGAGAATCTATAAGGACTTATCGATAACTCATTTTGAACCTATCGAGAAGTCACTCGAGAAGTCAGTAAGTTGACTAATCGAAGACTCACTCGAGAAGTCCTAAAATGACTTGTTGAGAAGTCACTTTATACTTATCGAGAACTCAGTTCTCTAGATACTTTTGGTTATTGTAATTCTTCTTTGAGTTAATTTTACATATTAAGGATGTAAATTAACAACAAAGCTATTTACTCAGAATTTGAAAAATTCCAAGTTAATTAAATTTGAAAGATAAATATACAAAGATTTCTGAAATATTTATAATTCATATTTCAGTTAATTTCCAATTTAATCAAATTAATTTTGATTTACTGGAGATTAATTTGCTGCACAACATTTGCTGAGTTCTTGCCTTAGGATGAAGAATTGAGAAATCCAATTTCACTTACAAGTCTAGTGAAAGTTTATTCATCCAAAGGTTTAGTAAAAATGTCAGCTAGCTATTTTTCTGTTGGTGCAAGAAGTTTTAATGCTAAATCAGGATACAAGTCTTAGAAAGACAAAATTTGTATTTATGAAACCAACAGCTCCAAAACTGATTCCCTTAGAATGTCATAATCCCAAGTTGAGATTCCTTCCAGTATCTGAAGATCCTCTTTCTCCCCCTGAGGCTGTGCAATTAAACTCAGGTGTATGAGATGAGCTTCCATTTGCCATGATTCTCTTGTTGGGAGTTTCTTCATTTCCTTAGTCTGTCAAACTTTACAATCTTCAACTTGAGCAAGCTTGTTTCTTTCTCCTAATACCTTGGTGTAGAAGCAGCAAATACCATTCTTATTTGTTGAGTCTAAATCTTCAACAAACAAGCTTCCTTTCCTTGCTCCCTTAGGAACAACTTCACCAGCTTTCTTGCTGATAACAGTGCATTCTCCTTGTAGAATAAGACTTGAGACCATTGTCTACAATATACTAATTCTGAAAAGACTCACTTCAAGATCAGCTACCAGTGCTACATTAATCAAAGATAACATTCTCAATACATTCTTGCCATATCCCATTTTGAATTATTTGCTGTTGTCTCCAAAGGTCACAAATGGGCCAGCTTTCTCCTCAAATTGTTATAGCAGGGCTTTACCACCAGTCATATGCCTAAAACATCCACTGTCTATGATCCAGATGACTTTCTTCACTTGCTCTGCACAAAATGAGTCTTAACTGTGTTTGGAAACCCAAGCAGTGTTGGATAGTTTCTTCTTGGTAACTTTTTCAAGAGAAGTAGAATGAGTAATTTTGGAAGAAACAGAATTTAGTGATTGCTGTCCATGTTTTCCTTCTGATGTAGATTCATTCCTTGATTCTTTAAGGTCTACTCTTAGTTTATAGTAACTCTTCATTAACTTCATGTTGCAAGGAATGCAGTCAAACTTGTCACAAAATGAATAGAGATCATTAGAATTAGCTTCATTGTATTTGCAAGCTCCTTTAGGTGGCTTGCTAACAACCTTTTTTACAAAGGTGAGTTAGATGATTTGAAGAGCCACATTTTTCACACTTCTTTCTAGGTGCATTTGCAACATAAGCAAAATTATTACTTTTGTTTATCCCTATTTTTCCATTTCTATTTCTCTTTTTCTTTCTTGCATCTACAACTTTGGTTTCTTGAACAGGAGTCTTGGGACTGTGTTTGTTCATGAGCTTCTCTTCAGTTTTTGAAGTCTGAACTGATTCTTCAGTTTTTATTTCTTTATTTACATCAACAGTTTCTTGCTTGATTATCAATTCTTCTTCACTGAAATTGACTACACATGCTTTGAATGTAGGTGCATTAACCTCTTTCAAAAAAGTTGGAGCATTCTCAGTCTTCTTTGCTTTCCCTTTATCACCTACAGTCATCTTTTTATCACTCATGTCTTCATAGTCGAGGCCAATATCAATGTTTGCACTTGGCTTATTCTTCTTATGATACTGTTCAACCAGTTCAGATGCATTTCTGAAAGATTTCATCTTTACTTCATTCTTTTCTAGTTTCTCCCTTAACACTGCTTCAATTTCATTTGCACACTTGAGCTTGTTCTTGAGATAGGCATTTTCTTGTTTTAAGGCTTCAAGCTCAACCAGCAATAATTCAATTTTCTGCTTCTCACTCTCAAGCTTCTTATTTATCTTTGTTAATCTGCTAACTTCTTCATTCGCAGCAACCATACTCGTGTGAATGTGAAACATTTCTATGCTCATCTTTTCAACAGTTTCCTTGTATTGATTTACATTGTTATTCCCAGTGGACTAACAATGAGATTTACAGAAGGGGGGGTTGAATGTAAATCTCAAAACTTTTTCAAGTTTTGAGCAATTTGTAAGACTAAGTGTTTGAGTGATCAAATGTGTGTGAATTTCTTGGAGCTGATGCAGACATATATATATTTAAACACAAATGAAATGAACACAAAGAACTTAAAAACTTTTCTGGTGGATTTGTTGTTCCACCAGAGATGTGTTATTTCAGAAAATCTGTGATTCAAAATTAAATCACAGCTGCTTCCTAGTACAAACTAGATGATTTTCTCTCTTGATATTTCTAAACAGCTCAGGGAAAATTCATATCTAATTACTAGCTACTACTTGGTTTATATAACACCAAGTTTACAAGTGAAGACATAGATAAAGTACAATAAGACAATAGTTCTCCACTTATTTCTGTTCCATTTTTATCCAGTGTAATATGGAATTATCTGTTGACTTTCCATTTTGAACCAGACTAAAAACGGCTGCTTTTTCTGCTGTTCCTGAAATAGGCTACCACATCTCTGTCAATCCATGTGCCTCTGTCAGCTTTGTTAACTGTCACTATCAACTGCTATGAGACTGAGCATCCGTTGAAGCTTTCATCCGTTGATGGCTTTATCCGTTGATGCTCTAGCAGTGCATCCGTTAAAGCTTTCATCCGTTGATGGCTTTATCCGTTGATGCTTTAGCAGTTGAAGCTTTATCCGTTGAAACACTTATCCGTTGAAGCGTTAGAGACATCCGTTGAAGCTTAGTTTCTTATCCGTTGAAGGTCTTCAATAT
Source organism: Apium graveolens (assembly GCF_009905375.1). NCBI lineage: Eukaryota > Viridiplantae > Streptophyta > Magnoliopsida > Apiales > Apiaceae > Apium > Apium graveolens. The sequence goes on from NC_133648.1 coordinate 213,173,031, forward strand.
CAGTTGACACTTCTTCACTTATACAAAATTACAAGGCATGAAATACTTACAATTAGCCCTCCTACTTGTACATCCATTAGTAGTCAACATGACTGATTATCTCCTAACAACATCTAAGAATTACAGCTTGAAACCAGAGAGTGAGATGTGCTACAATACTAAACTTATTGCTAAGTAAGGCTACTCCTTCAATAGATAGCCAAGATGGTCTTATCCGTTGAGTCTACAAACACTAGATTTCTACTTAAGTGTTTTGCTGAACTTATCATCAAACTAATACACATATTCCTAACAATCTCCCCCTATTTATGTCTACTAGAACTGTAGGCATAAATTTGGGTTTAGCTTGATGATAACAAAACTCTTAACAAATATATAAACTGTAACAAAGCAGAAATTCAAAAGTGCTGCAAAAGTGTATATGCTGAGATGAAATTGAAGAAATACATTGTTTCCAAGGGTGCTCCTTTAGCCTGAGCAAACTACTTTCTTTTCCTTTGATCCCTGGTTTTCTTTCCTAGCCTCCTGTCATTCTCCTCTATTTGAAGTTGAAGTTGTCTGTAGAATTCAGCTTCATCTTCTTCATTGATATCTAACTTAGATTGCATATCCTTGAGAGTTTCATTACTGGCAATCTTTAGCTGATCTTCAATTCTGAAAAATCTTCTGACTCCTTTGTTGTCTCTGAACTCCATCAACCAATGAGGTGATTTGTGAATTGTAATACCTCTCTCTGGAATGAGTAAAGTTCTAGGCAAAGCATTGGGCTCCCTCCAAGTTTTCCTTATGTTGGCAATCTTGTTGAGAATCTCAGTCCTGGCAGTTCTGGTAAAGCCAGAATCCTTATGTATGGCTGAGTAGACTCTAATCAAGGTAGTGTAGCCTTCATTCAGAATTCTGTGAAGAGGCCATGTTCTTTCCCCAGCTCCTTTGTATTTGAACACTAGTCTTTCTGGTAGCTGTCTGTAGGCAGCTATTCCCCTTACATCCTCCAGCACATCCAGATAGAGTTCAATGTCTGAAAATTCTTTTATGTCACAGATGTGAACATAATCATCTTTAGAGTTTTGAGGTTTGGACTTAGGCTTCTGTGTGAATTTGATTGAGGCTTTAGAGGGTGTTGATTTGATTCTTCTTTTCTGCTTCTTTGATGGTGGAGAAGAGGTTAGGAAGGTGGGCAATTTGATGGTGTCCCAATCAATTGGTTCCTCCTTGAGAATGATTGTTTCACCATGAATGTTCATGAAGGGGTCAGGTACAATGGGTTCAGGAATAGAGGGTAGTGGTTTGGATATTGATTGGGTTTCTTCAGTCTTATCTACCTTCTTTCTCTTTGCATTGACCTTCTTTCTTTTACCTTTCTGCCATTCTTCCTTACTTCTTTCCTCCATCTCAGTACCAACCATGTCCCCCATAGCTTCATCTTCACCTTTGTCTTCAATTTCTTTCTGATCTTCAGCCTGACTTGACTCTAGCTGTTTTTCAAGCTTTGCTTGTGCTCTTTTGTCAGCCTTTAGCTGTTTGGCTTCTTCCTTCAACCTTTTGGTTTCTTCCTTCTTGGCTATTGAGAATTTGGGATGTCCTTGCATCACACATATGCTCTTTCCCTCTCTGAAAATAATAGCCATGTTTCTCCTTACAGCCTCATCCATGGTCTCTTTGAGATATGCAATACTTCTTCCTAAAAGCTTTCCTCATCTGCTTTTGGAAGAGGAAAATCCACCTCTTTTAGAGGATTCTTTGTAGAGTCCTTATTGGATCTGTTGTTGGGCTTGAGAACCATAGGTTGCAGATCTTTGGAAGAAGTTTCTCCATCCTTATGCCTCCCTACTGGCTTGAGTTCCATAATAATTGATTCCACTTTTGTGCTATGCTTCACAGATTGTGATTGAGAAGTTGTAGAACCAAATATTAGTTGCATCTTTTCATCAATCTTCTTCCTTTGCTCTTTGACTTGCAATTCAGCTGCTGCTATCTGGATTAGATCAATTCCATCTAGCTTTCCTTTGACTTGAATTGGTGGAGAAGTTGTGATGACAGGAACTAGCACTTGAGAAATCTGAACTGTTGTAGATGGCTCTCCTTCCCCTTCCCCTTTATTCTCCCCCCTTTTGTTATCATCAAGGGTAGGGGTCAAGCCTTGTGCTTGTGCCAGCTGCATGAGGAGATTTTTTTGAGTTTGTTGATTCTGAAGAATGGTGACCATAGAGTCTTCAATTATTTGAACCCTATCTTCCAATCTGGCCAACCTCTTGTCAGCATCAGAGGCCTTCCTTAGTCTCCCCAACAAATCTTGCATAGTACCATAGGGTATAACTGAATCCAATTTCTCAGCATTATAGGATTTCAGATCAGCAATGTCCAGCTTGAGCTCATCCACACTTAGATTGTGCTGGTAATGCTGCAACTGCAAGAGATGCAGAGATTCCAGATGAGCTTGAAGAATTGCCTTGGTGCCAGCATCCTGAGTCTCCTGAATGGCCTGCTGAATTGTCATGACTTGTTTGACCAAAGTGACACCAAACTCTCCTGGTGTTGATGGTTTTGCCCATGCCCATGCAGGAAGATTAGGAACAGAACTTGGACCTGCTACTCCCCTAAGTTCATGCTCTCATTCAAAGAATTAGAGTCATCATCATTAGAATTTACTCCAAATTCTTCAGATGGCTCACCAGCTTGAGAAGGCCGCCTGTTGACAGTAGCTTTATCTCTGAGAAGAGATTCTGAAGTGTGTACAATGTGTTGTGTCTGTTCTGCCTGCACATTGCCCTGTGCAGCCAATAATTGATAGGCTGAAACAGGGTGAGTAAAAGTGTCAGCATCCAAGGAAATGTTATCAATGACAGCCTTGTAGTGTTGCTGAAATTGTCTTCCCTTATCTGCATCATCCACTTTCATTAACTCACTAGCAATGGCTGGATCCACCCTTATAGCTTCTGTACCTGCCTTTCTCTCAATTTCTCTCTTTTTTTGCATCAGGGGCTCCCCCTGGCTCATACATACCCTCACACCCTCACCTTCTAAGGTGGCACTCCTCTCATTTACTTTTGCCATGCTGGAAGAAATAGCATGCATTTGGTGACTCTCATCCTCTCCTTTTGCCTGGGAGCAACCCAGCCTCTCACTCAAAAAATCACTCCCTTCCCTCAAGCCTAAAAGTGATTGTACAGTTGCCATGTCCTCTACAGTTGGAGTTGTTTCTGTTAAGTGTGTAGAGGCCATCAACGGATAGGGAGTATCCGTTGAAGTGGAAACTGATGGTATCAACGGATAACTGCTGTTAAGCTTATCTGTTGAAGAACAACCACTTGTCAACGGATGAGAGATATCCGTTGAAGAAGGAAATGATGTAGAGATAGAAAGTGATATAATTGTTGAATCTGTGTGGATTGATTTTAAGTGAGGTGACACAGATTCTGCAACTACATCTGAAAGAATTGGCTGATGATCCAACAAATCATCTAAAAGATGATGATCACCAGGTTTTGAGTGGGGCTCCTCCCTGAGTTTTAATGAGGGAGAATCAGGAATTGATGTGAATATTATATCCACATCCAGAGAGGGTGTAGGAGAGTTTGAGGAATGGTGTGTGTCTATATTGAGAGAATGGGGCTGTGATTCCACATTTGCTGGAATCACATCAAGCTGAATTTGAGAAGGCACAGATACTGGTGGGTGTATCTGTGCTGTGTGTGTCCCTTGTGTGGAAACTAGGGTTTTGGCCTTCTTCTTCCTTGAAAAGGCTTGAATTGGTGAATGTTTAGCTTCAGTGTCCCTCCCTCTTTTGTTCTGTGTCCCTGGATGGGGACTATTTTCAATAGTTACATCCTTTTGGGAGGATGCAACTAGGGATGTGCTGGACTCCTTTTGAACCACTACAGTCTTTTGAGAGACTGTGGCTTGGCTGGAATGGGTACCACTCACCTCTCCCACCTTATTCTGGGGGGCTTTTTGATGTTCACCCCTCCCCTCACCACTCACACCCTGTTCACTCCCTTCAGGGTTTATGGTAGTTGTTACAACTGTTGTCTTTTGAGAAACAACAGAGGTAGGTTTCTTTGACTTGACTCTGGAGATTTTAGATTTGGTGGCTTTGGTAGGAGCCTGTTTGGACAATGACACAGGTTCCATAGCCACACTAGAAGGCAAAGAAACATTGGGGTTGGAAATAGCAGGAGTTATAGAAACATTTACCTCACTTACCTGTGGTGCATTCATGATTGGCAAGTATACCAATGGCACCTGGCTGTTGAGATTCATTCTCAAAAGGTCTGCAAGGACCCTTTTCTCTTGTGCCCAGCATTTGAGTTTATTATTCTCATTGGATATAACCAAACCTTCAGCAACATGGTTAGCCAATAACATAAAGAATCTAGCAAAGTAGATGTTATGTGGTCTATTAGCTTTGTTACCTAATCTGGAACCTAATTCAAGCATAACACAGTTGCTAAAATTAAAGTACCTATCAGAAACTAGCATATAGAGCATATTAACAAGAGATGAAGTGATAGCATCAAAATTGCTAATCTTCCCAGAGAAAACCTTAATAAAGGCATCTCCAAGAAAACTCCATTCTTTCCTAAGGCCTTTCCTTCTAATACTACCTAAACTAGTAGAATCAAAAGCATAGCCTATGGAATCTAGCATAGCAGAGACATCTTTATCAGTGTGTGGTGTCATGGCATTATTCTCAGGCAACTTAAAGCAAGATTGTAAATCATCACAATTAATGCAATAGTCCTTACCTTTGAGAGAGAAGGTAATAGTCATATCAGTGGAGTTGAACTCTGCAGTTGTCCAAATCTCCTCAATCACTTCACAGTAGATGGTTGGGGCTTCCAGCATTGCATAGCTCAGTTTGCAGTTCTTGATGAAGTCCATCATCTTGTGATAATCAGAATGGGCTTCCTTCTTTTCAACCAAGACTATGAAATTATTCTTTTCATAAACAAATCCTGTTTGAGACATAATTTTGACTACTGGTGCCATTGTTGTGAGTAGAGGTTGCAGAGAAGAACTTGAGAATTGAGAGAGAAAGAGAATGATAATTGCAAGAAAGCGTAAAGTGAAAATAAGAATTCAATTGGGCTTTTATACTTTCTTGAATTAAAACACAAATTAAAATAATTAAATGATACTTTTAAGTAAGTGAAAGCCGTTCAGGAATAAATGAAACTGTAGAAATTCTGAAAACTACCGTAAATACAAATACATACAACACTGTATATCTGTATCAACGGTTGAGTAAAAGAATCAACGGCTGTGACTCACTAACGTGACACATCAACGGATAAGGTAAATAGTTATCCGTTGATGAACAACACTATTTTATCCGTTGAAGGATAAAATTACCAGAAATGTATTTGTCTTTCAACGGATAATGAATATCCGTTGATAGAACAATTTTGGCTTTCAATGGATAGGGAATATCCGTTGATAGGATAAGTTTTGATTAAAGCCAACTTTGTTCTTGCAGCAAATTCATTTCTGGCTACAAGACAGATTACATAGATGACATAGATTATAAAATAGTTAAGCATACCTAACTCACTTACTAATCTTGTGAATGTTGATTCATCAAGTGGCTTGGTAAATATGTCTGCAATCTGCTTTTCACTTGGAACAAAATGAAGTTCCACTGTACCTTTCATCACATGTTCCCTAATGAAGTGGTACTTGATATCAATGTGCTTGGTTCTTGAGTGCTGCACTGGATTTTCAGTAATGGCAATGGCACTTGTGTTGTCACAAAATATTGGAATTTTGTCAACAGTTATACCATAGTTAAATAACTGATTCCTCATCCACAGTATTTGTGCACAGCAACTACCAGCTGCAATGTATTCAGCTTCAGCTGTTGATGTGGAAACAGAATTCTGCTTCTTGCTGAACCATGATACAAGCTTGTTTCCTAGAAATTGACAGGTGCCTGTTGTGCTTTTCCTGTCTAATTTGCAACCTGCATAATCTGCATCTGAGTAGCCAATTAGATCAAAACCAGACTCTCTAGGGTACCAAATTCCTAGATTTAGAGTCCCTTTGAGATATCTGAAAATTCTTTTAATAGCCACTAAGTGAGATTCTTTAGGGTCAGCTTGAAATCTAGCACAGAGACATGTAGAAAACATAATATCAGGTCTACTGGCAGTTAAATATAAAAGTGAGCCAACCATGCCTCTATAACTTGTAATATCCACAGACTTTTCAGCCTTGTTTAATTCAAGCTTGGTGGCAGTGGCCATGGGAGTTTTTGCAGGTGAACAATCCATTAAGTCAAACTTCTTTAAAAGATCATAAATATATTTAGTTTGACTAATGAAAATTCCACCACTAACTTGTTTAACTTGTAAACCAAGAAAGTAAGTTAGCTCTCCCATCATGCTCATTTCATATTTACTTTGCATTAATTTAGCAAACTTTTTACAAAGTTTATCATATGTAGATCCAAATATAATATCATCTACATAAATTTGTACAAGTATCTTAGAGCCATTAACATTTCTAAAGAAGAGAGTTTTGTCAACAGTACCTCTTGTGAAGTGATTATCTAAAAGGAACTTTGATAAAGTCTCATACCAGGCTCTAGGTGCTTTCTTTAGTCCATAGAGTGCTTTCAACAAATAATACACATTGTCTGGAAAATTTGGATCTTCAAAACCAGGAGGTTGGCTTACATAAACTTCTTCCTCCAATTCCCCATTTAGAAATGCACTCTTGACATCCATCTGATAGACTTTGAAATTTGCATTAGCTGCATAGGCTAGAAAGATTCTGATGGCTTCAAGTCTTGCAACTGGAGCAAATGTTTCATCAAAATCTATTCCCTCTTGTTGAGAATAGCCTTTGGCAACCAATCTGGCTTTATTCCTTATGACAATGCCATTTTCATCTATCTTGTTTTTGAATACCCATTTTGTGTCAATAGAACTCTTGTTCTTTGGTTTGGGTACCAGCTTCCACACTTTGTTCCTCTCAAATTGGTTTAGCTCCTCTTGCATAGCTAAAATCCAATCTGGATCCAAAAGAGCTTCTTCTACTCGCTTAGGTTCCTCCTGTGATAGAAAGCTACTATATAGACATTCATCTTGAGTAGCCCTTCTAGTTTGTACTTTAGATGTAGCATCACCAATGATCAGTTCAAAAGGGTGATTCTTGGTCCATTTCCTTTGAGGTGGTAGATTAGCCCTTGATGAGGTTGCCTCAGTATTGTCATGATGTGAGATAGAATGTTGATTTGTTGAAACTGCCCCTGAGTTGCTGATCCTTTGAAAGGAAATGGGAGTTCTATCAACTGATGAGGTGAAGTGATTATCCGTTGACAGACTGTGATCAACGGATGCTTCGTTATGAACTTCAACGGATGATGCACTTTGTCTTTCAACGGATGCTGCATTGCTTCTTTCAACGGAAGCTGAATTTTGACTTTCAACGGATGCAGCATTCTGTGCATTATCCAAAGGCAGACTCTGGTTTCTTCTTGAGATGCCTTCTTCATCATTCTCATCTTCACTATCATCACAATATATCTCAATATTGTCAAATTTGAGTCCTTCATGATGTCCCTCATCTGTTAGTCCATCAATCTTTTTATCATCAAACACAACATGTACAGATTCCATGACAATGTTGGTTCTTAGATTGTAGACCATATATGATTTTCTAGCAGAATAACCAACAAATATTCCTTCATCAGCCTTTGCATCAAACTTTCCTTTGTGATCAGATTGATTCCTTAAGATGTAACATTTGCAACCAAAGACATGTAGAAAGTTTAAAGTTGGTTTTCTTCTCTTGAATAATTGATAGGGAGTCATGCATTTTGCTTGATTGATTAGAGAAATATTCTGAGTGTAACATGCACAGTTAACAGCCTCAGCCCAAAAATAAGTTGGGAGCTTTGACTCCTCAAGCATTGTCCTTGCAGCTTCAATTAGTGATCTGTTCTTCCTTTCCACCACACCATTTTGTTGTGGAGTTCTTGGAGCTGAGAACTCATGCATGATCCCATTTACTCCACAGAACATCTTCATGGTTGAATTGTTGAACTCAGTTCCATTGTCACTCCTAATATTCCTTACTTTGAAATCAGGATGATTGTTGACTTGCTTGATATGATTGATGATGATTTCACTAGCTTCATCCTTTGATCCAAGAAAATAAACCCATGAAAACTTTGAGAAATCATCTACAATCACTAGGCAGTATCTTTTCCTTGAAATTGACAATACATTGACTGGTCCAAAAAGATCCATGTGTAGAAGTTGCAGTGGTTCATCAATTGCAGATTCAAGCTTCTTACTGAATGATACTTTCTTTTGCTTTCCTTTCTGACAAGCATCACACAGTCCATCCCTTGTGAATTCCACTAGAGGCATTCCTCTAACCAAGTCCTTTTTGACTAGATCATTCATTGTCTTGAAATTCAAATGGGACAGCTTCTTGTGCCATAGCCAACTTTCAACTGGACTTGCTTTGCTGAGAAGATAAGTAATGGATTTTGCATCTGTAGAGTTGAAATCTAAGTACACATTTCCTTTTCTAACTCCAGTTAGAACCACTTTATTGTCCTTTTTACTTGTGACAATACAGGCTTCAGAATTGAAGGAAACAGTATTCCCTCTGTCACATAGTTGACTGATGCTCAATAAATTGTGTTTGAGACCATCAACCAATGCAACTTCATCAATGATGACATTTTCTTTTGAAATCAAGCCATATCCCATAGTGAATCATTTGCTGTCATCTCCAAAGGTTATGCTAGGGCCAGCTCTCTCCTTAAATTCTGTGAGCAGGGTGAAATCTTCTGTCATGTGTCTTGAACAACCACTGTCCAAGTACCATAGATTCCTTCTTTGTCCCTGCACACAACAAAATCAATCAAGTTGATTTTGGTACCCAAGTTTCCTTGGGTCTAGCCTTGTTAGTCTTTTTCCTAGACTTCATTCCTCCTGCATCTTTTGACTTAGGTAACTTTGGGTCAACCTTGGTCTCAGATGTGGTTGGTTGAAGTGTAGGGTTAGTCACAGAATCATTTAACACATTTGATTGAATTTGATAAGGCATAGGTTGTGCAAACATGTTATTCCACATAGGCATATTGTATGGCATTTGAGGCATACTAAATGCAGTAAAGTAAGGATTGTTAATGTATGACATGTTTGCAAAATGTGCATGGGGATTCTGGTGAGACATAACAGGCATAGCATGCAGAGGTGACATAGACATGTTAGGCATGGAGGGATTTGAAGGCATTGGAGCATTTTTAACAGATTTGCAATTATCAGATAGGTGATTAACACTTTTACAATGTACACAGCTTTTTCTAGGAGCATACCTATCAGGTGTGTAATTGTTATGTTTATTAATCCCTACCTTCCCATTTCTTTTAGATTTTCTTTTAGTTTCCTTCTTATCCTCAACCAACTTAAGCCTATCTATCAACTGATCTAAAGTCATGTGTCCTATATTCACCTTACTGACATCTCTGGATGTGCTAGCTCCTTCTCTGACAAAGTTCTTGAGAGTTGAATCATACTTTTTATTTTTAAAAGAACTTGCCTGTTTTAATTGATGAGCCTTCAACGGATGCTCCTTTTCTTCCTTCAACGGATAACTTTCATCATCCGTTGATTCCACATCCGTTGACAATCCATCAATTAATTCTAACTTCTTTTTGTTTTTCTTCCAGGCATCCTCACAGAATGATTCAATTCCCTGAACCTTGGCAATTTGAACACCAACATCCCTAGATGTTTTCCAGGCCTTGATTACCTCTTGCTCACTTTCTAACTGTTTAGAAAGAATTTCTACTTTCTTAACAGCTTCTTCTCGTTCACTCTCGACAGTCAAGCATTTAAGTTTAATCTTTTCAAGCTCAATTACCTGACTCTCTAACACAGCATTCCTATCACTTAAAAACACATTATTTTCTTTGATCCTAGTGTTTTCTTTAGCTAGTGATTTAAGAGAAACACGTAAATGATATAATTCATTGGACATATCATTTATGGCTTCATTGCATTCATGTTTAGAAAGCTGAGAGAGATCAGTAGTAATTACCTGGTTGCTTGATGAACTAGTTTCATTTTCATCAGAATTAGCCATCAGGGCTGGGTTGACATATTCCACATCATCATCTTCATTTACCCCATCTGCTGCCCAATCATCTTGAGTGAGAAAAGCTCTTTCCTTTTGTTTGAGCAAATCAAAATACTTCCTTTTGTAATCAACTTGCTCAAATTTCTTTTTCTCAGAATTTGGCTTCCTACACTCACTTGCAAAGTGTCCATTAATACCACAGTTGTAACATTTGAACTTTGATTTGTCCACCATGTTTTTGTTTGGCTTAGTGAACTTTGTGTTTTTCCTGAACTTCATCTTTGCAAACCTCCTGGACAGAAAGGCCAGATGTTCATCAATATCATCAGATTCATCCTGACTGGAATTGTCTTCATCCTCAACAACTTGCTCTTTACCCTTACTTGATTCTGATTTGCTTGTGCCAATTTTGAGACTTGGCATTGTCTTTTCCTCATTTCTGGCTTCAACTTTTTCACTGTCAGCTACAAGTGCAACTGATCCTCCTTTTCTCTTTCCCTTTTCCAACAGCTCATCTTGCTCCATCTCAAGTTCATAAGTCTTCAAAATTCCATATAATCTTTCAAGTGTGAAGTCCTTATAATCTTGAGAATTTCTTAGAGAAACAGTCATAGGCTTCCATTCCTTTGGTAGAGATCTTAGAAATTTTAGATTGGAGTCCTTGACTTGGTACACTCTCCCATACAGCTTTAATCCATTCAATAGTTTCTGAAATCTGTTGAATGTATCATTCAATGATTCTCCTTCTTCAAAGTGGAAATATTCATATTGTTGAATGAGAAGCTGTATTTTGTTTTCTCTAACTTGCTCAGTGCCTTCACAGATAAGCTGCACAGTATCCCAAATTTCCTTAGCAGTTTGGCTATTGATGACATTGTCAAACATATCTTGATCCAGGCTATTAAACAAAATGTTCATGGCTTTCTTGTCCTTGTGGACCTCTTCAATATCTTCAACAGTCCATTCTGCCTTTGGCTTGGGAATAGACTGTCCAACAGCAACTGTAGCAGTAGCAGCTGTGGCCACCTTGTGTGGGATGTGAGGACCATTCTCAATGCAGTTGATGTAGCTTTCATCTTGAGAGAGAAGATGTAAATGCATCTTCACCTTCCAGTGATGATAGTTATCTCTTTCCAGGATTGGAATCTTTACACCTATATCCTTCTTACTCATGCTGTTAGCAGAATAGATCTTTAAACTCTTTGTATGTTAAGAGCTTGCTCTGATACCAATTATTATTCCCAGTGGACTAACAATGAGATTTACAGAAGGGGGGGTTGAATGTAAATCTCAAAACTTTTTCAAGTTTTGAGCAATTTGTAAGACTAAGTGTTTGAGTGATCAAATGTGTGTGAATTGCTTGGAGCTGATGCAGACAGATATATATTTAAACACAAATGAAATGAACACAAAGAACTTAAAAACTTTTCTGGTGGATTTGTTGTTCCACCAGAGATGTGTTATTTCAGAAAATCTGTGATTCAAAATTAAATCACAGCTGCTTCCTAGTACAAACTAGATGATTTTCTCTCTTGATATTTCTAAACAGCTCAGGGAAAATTCATATCTAATTACTAGCTACTACTTGGTTTATATAACACCAAGTTTACAAGTGAAGACAAAGATAAAGTATAATAAGACAATAGTTTTCCACTTGTTTCTGTTCCATTTTTATCCAGTGTAATATGGAATTATCTGTTGACTTTCCATTTTGAACCAGACTAAAAATGGCTGCTTTTTCTGCTGTTCCTGAAATAGGCTACAACATCTCTGTCAATCCATGTGCCTCTGTCAGCTTTGTTAACTGTCACTATCAACTGCTATGAGATTGAGCATCCGTTGAAGCTTTCATCCGTTGATGGCTTTATCCGTTGATGCTCTAGCAGTGCATCCGTTGAAGCTTTCATCCGTTGATGGCTTTATCCGTTGATGCTCTAGCAGTTGAAGCTTTATCCGTTGAAGCACTTATCCGTTGAAGCGTTAGAGACATCCGTTCAAGCTTAGTTTCTTATCCGTTGAAGGTCTTCAATATCAGTTGACACTTCTTCACTTATACAAAATTACAAGGCATGAAATATTTACAATTAGCCCTCCTACTTGTACATCCATTAGTAGTCAACATGACTGATTATCTCCTAACAACATCTAAGAATTATAGCTTGAAACCAGAGAGTGAGATGTGCTACAATACCAAACTTATTGCTAAGTAAGGCTACTCCTTCAACAGATAGCCAAGATGGTCTTATCCGTTGAGGCTACAAACACTAGATTTCTACTTAAGTGTTTTGCTGAACTTATCATCAAACTAATACACATATTCCTAACATACATTTAAATCAATAGTGGTAAGAATTGGTGTTTGTCCTTTTGATGAGGATGATTCACCTTGCTCCAAGGCCATTAGAGCATAGTTTCCAACTTTCTCATCTTCATCATTATCTGAATCATCCCAACTCTTTCCCTCTGCAATGTAAGCTTTGCTCTGTTGCTTTTTCAGAAGACCTTCATACTTTGCTTCGAGTTCAAGATAAGCTTTGTCTTTCTTTGCCTTTTTAGGTTTCCTGCATTCTGTAGCAAAGTGGCCTAGTTCGTCACAATTGAAGCACCTTATATTAGATCTGTCAACAGATCCAGTTTTGTAACCACTCTTGCTGTTAGAATTTTACTTCCCTTTCTCTTTCCAGCTGTTGTCTTTGTTCAAGGATTGTCCTTTATTCCTGAAGTACCTTGGCTTCTTTACTCTAATATTAGAGAATTTCCTAGCTAGATAGGCCATAGACTGATCTAGCTTATCCAGTTCTTCAAGAGTGTAAAACTCATCCTTTTCCAACTCTAAGATGACTTGCTCCTGTGAATCATTTATTCTATGCTCACTTGATAAGGCATCTGAAGTTTGGTATCTTAGTTCATTATTGAATGAGTGACTTCCATTAACAATTAAAGCACTTGATTCATCCACCACATGTCCTTGACCATACAGAACTTCCAGAGTTATTCTGCTCAAGTCTCTTCCTTCCCTGATTGCTGAGATCTTTTGTTCCAAATGGCCAGGGAGAGTAAGAAAGAACTTTAGATTCACTTCTTCAGATTCATAGTATTTGTCATGAAGCTGCAAGTCATTTAACAGCTTGTTGAATCTTTCAAACACATCAGTACCGCTTTTCTTAGGCTTAGCCATGAAACCCCCCCTATACTGAGAAATCAGTATCCTTCTTTGATTTGATCTAACCTCCTCAGTTCCTTCACACAGTATCACAATCTTTTCCCATATCTGCTTGACAGTGTCACAGTTTATAATATTATTGTACATCACATTATCAAGTGACTCAATCAATATCATTTGCAAGCTGCTATCCAGGGAAACTTTCTCCTTTTCAGAATCTGTATACTCAGCATGATCTTTTGGAGCATAATGAGCTGGTATGACAATGTCTTCATCCGTAGATTCCTCAACCCTTACCATATGAATGAAGGGTCCATTCTTGAGGATCTGATTGTAGAATGGATTTGCCATCCTGATAAACAACATCATTTTCTTTTTCCAAAGAGTGTAGTTAGCTTTGTCAAAGGTAAGAATTTTGATGCTACTGATTTTCTGTGTATTCATTCTTCCAAGATCTTGAATCTGTTTTCTTCAGATTTTGCTCTGATACCACTTGTTAGGTAATGAATCACACACAGGGGGGGTGAATGTGTTTTTTCTGATTTTAGACTTTTCTTAAAAGATAATGGTTGAACAAAGTAAATTAAATCTTGTATAGAAAAGTGTTCATGCAGAAATTAAATTTGCACAAAATAAAAAACACAGATCTTCAAAACTCACTTAATTTTTGTATTAAAAATTAAAATGCTTTGCTACAAAATTTCTAAGCTCTTCGAAGTTAAAGAGCTCAGCTTCTTCTCGAGAGTGTTACAAGAATTTTGATCTAAATTGTTACTTCTAACTAGAGGACCAGTGATAACTTTATAGCTCAGTTAACTGCTGGTTTACACAGTGGATAATAAACATGCTATTAGCTTTTCTAAACTGTCACTTGTCATTTCTATTTATAGAAAATCAAATCTTCCATTTCTGGCTTAGCATATCTTTAGTATCCCATGTTTACTTTAATCTTCCTCTATCAGTTAATCTTTGCCATTGATCATGCACACACTTCAAGCTGCTTTTTGTAGACTTGTCAATCCAGATGTTGGATTGTTTATTGATTGTTTATCTTGGATATTAAACTGATATGCACTTCTGTACTTTGAGACTGTACTTCGAGATCTCCAGTTTGATTCATTTGAACACTTGATATCTCGATAAGTACAAAGGTTTATCGAGATCTCTAGTACTCCATAATGAGTTTGGCTTGTAGAGGTCTTCAGCTCATCGAGATCTCTAGTCTTCAAAACTTCACTTGACTTGTAGATATCTCTGAGTTCTTGAATGGATATAGACTTGTCGATAACTCTGAGTTCTCTAGTGAAAGAATGACTTGTTGATATCTTTTTGAGTTCTCGAGTAGCTTTCCTGACTTCTCTACTCCCGGTGGATATTGCTTATCCGTTGAGTAGATATTGCTCATCCGTCGAGTAGATGTATAGCTTATCCATCGAGTAGATATTGCTCATCCGTCGAGTAGATGTTATTCATCCATCGAGTGGATACATAGCTCATCCGTCGAGTTGATATTGCTTATCCGTCGGTACTCTCTGGAGTTTGAATGACTTCTCGATAAGTCATTCTGGAGTTCTCGAATGACTTCTCTATAACATTAAATCTGTGACTTGTAGAGATCTTGACTTAAGAACATTTTTCTCCAAACATATTTATTCAACTCCAAGCTTATTCAAAATTCTTCTGAGGCATGATCTTCTTGATCTTCTTCCAGATAGAGTCCTTAGGCTTGATACTGTTTTAGGAAAAAGACTCCAGTCTACCCCTTTGCATTTTTACAGACTTTAAGTGTTACAAGTACATAATACAAATTTAGATAACAATACAACTTACTTAGGGTTGACAAGTTGTCTTAGTCTTGTTAAAGTACAGACATGTCTTTCACAACAATCTCCCCCAATTTGTGAGAAGATTGCTTCACACAAATTCATGCCTTTTAACAAGACTAACCCCAAGTTTAAAGCTGATGGAAGATAAGATTAAAACATAAAGCTTAATAAAATTACAATTTGTACAACATAAGATTCACCAAGTTCCAAGATTACATGATTCAGGTAAAGAAATTTTTTATATCTGCTTATTCTTTAAGTTTATCCTTCAAGTGATCAAGAATTTCAAGTTCTTCTATGATGAGTGTTCCACTTAGAGCTTTCACAAGTTTTTGCCTTGCTACCTTACGGTACCCTTGGTCCAGATACTCTAACCTGAATCTTGAGAATTCACCAACTTTAATGTTTAGAAATCTACCATCTTTAGAAATTCTGCTCATTCCTTTTGCTTTCAACTCTTCTGATCTTTTTATAAACATATCTATTTCTTCATCATGTTTTCTTCTTCTTTTTTCAGCTTCAGCCTTATTTCTTTTCTTTGTTTCCTCCCTTTCAAACAACCATTCAGCCAGAGATGATCTCCAAGTTCTTGTAATAGTGTCCTTCTCTTTTAACAAACTTAGCACTCTCTTAATTTATGCAGGAGTCAAAGAATCCATTAAGTCTTTGTTTAGAAGAGTGAATATACCATCCTTAAAATAGACTCTAACTTCTCTCAGTGATACAACCCAGACTTTGACAATTTCCTCAGCTAAATTTTAAAAATGATCTTCATCTGTGATGCACCAATTTAGAGGTAGAAAGTCAGATTCTTTGAAGCAATTACAGATGGCCCTTTCAGTGACTTCCACTTCCTTTACAGGCTTGACTTTCTTAGGCTTTCTTCCTACAAATTTGAGATTGAATTTTAGTGAAGGTTTGCCTAAAGGTAGGGTTGTTATTTTCTTGAAGTTTGTGAGGCTTGAAGTGATTGGAATTTTTAGGAAGGAGTTGGTAGTTTATCTATAAAGAAATTTTGCCTTAGGTGTTTGGGAAGATTTGATGTTAGAGATAGTTGATGTTGTGAGTTGAGCTGAGGTTTGAGGTGGTTGAGTTTGGATATTTAGGGTTGTTTGAGTTTTTAAATTATCATGAGATTTTCTGCTCTTCCTTTCCCCTTTTCTCTTCGTGTCTTCATCTTTCTTGTTATCCTCCTTCTTCTCTCCACCCCTGCTTCCAAATGGCTTAGTAGACTGACTTGAATTTAATCCAGAAGGATTTTGATCATCTTTCTTCTGCTCATCATCATCCAAATCATCTTTGTTGATTTTTGTTTTGGGCAAGTTTGCTTCTGTATTATCCAAATATCTTCTCAACAGTTTTATCATCTCCTCATCTTCAACAATCTTGTTCCTTTTTACTTTCAGCTCAGTTTCAAGAGTCATGATGAGCCTTTTGTTTGCCATGATACATTGTTTAGGAACTTGAAAATGTTTGATAGTAGAACAAATGTAAGCCTGTTAGGTCCCAATATGTTTGTAGAAGGGGGGTTGAGTACAAACTATACCGTTTAATCGAATTAAATGCGGAATAAAAAAGTGAAACAAAATTCAAGTTAAACAAAACTATTATTAAACTTGAAAGGTGTTACAACGGTATCGTTTGCAAGGGATTAATCTCAAATAAATTATTACAAATCTAGAATAAATTCGACATGAACTTTTTCTATTTTTGCAATAAAAAGATCAAATGCTAAAAGCAATTTGAGATTAAGTTCTAGGGATTTTGATCCGCTAGATAGTTACACAAAAACAAGAGAATGATTTCTAGTGGTTTGGATTTAACTTTAAAACTAGAAATTGATGATCTTGAATTCAGCAGAGAGATGAAATGTTTTAGGCGGCTGCTTCTGTTATGTTCTTGAGTTGGTTAAGTGTATTCAGTGATGTTAATTGTCTGCTGCTCTTCTTGTCTTTTTAAATGATTTGATCAACAGAACTTCATTAAACTGGCAAGATAATCTGATAGTTGGCATGACTTTCGGTGAGACAATCTTTTAAACTAGCAAGACAATCGGTGAGACAATCACTTGAACTAGCAAGACAATCGGCATGATAATCTGTTGAACTAGCAAGACAATCCCACAGCTAGAAGAACTTTCGGTATGACAATCAATTTGAATTAGTATGACTTTCGGTATGACAATCTGATTGTCATACCAGTTCAATTGATTGTCATGCTGAATTAATATTGAATATAAATTCAAAATCAATTCTGAAAATTCATAATATTAATTCAAAATTAATTAATCAATTAATTCAATTAATAAATAAATTAATCTTTGCAGATATAAGTTATTTTCTTAATTAAACTATATGACTTAATTAATTAATAGAGAATTAATACTACTCTTGAACATCAACCACTCTTCTGAAGATCTTCTGAAAATCACTGAAAATTATTAATCAATTCCACCACTTCAATGTTGACACTCGATGTACTGTCTGGTTCATGAGTGAGTAACTTCCGTGACGTTTCTTCATGACTTGACTTTGATAACTTGATTTTCTTCAGATTAAATCCCTGTAATTATCTGATACCCTGACAAGATCTCTGTCACTTGATTAAATCCACAATCTTGATTTATATCACCGAGACTTGATCAATTTCTTGAACTTCTTCCAGTGAATTAATTCCTCAAGTCTGTAGATGAACATTGTTTCTGAATCCTTTGACATATGTTACTTTATGAGATCTCTTTGACGTTAGATCCACTATTTACTTGTTACATTCTTATTTGAGTTGAGTTAAATCCTCAAATAAACAAATAGGCTATGACATATGTCTTTCAATCTCCCCCTATTTGTTTGTTAAACAATAACAACAAATACCTAGAGGATAACTCAACTAACAAATAAGAAAAAGATGTAAACAGAAATGCAAAGTAAATATCAGAAAAGTTCTGGATTATATTTAATATTTTCCAGATTCCTAATAGATGTTCCTCTAGACTGAACATATCTTCAAGTAGTTTCATCTTCTTTTGTACAATCACATTTCTTGTTGAGAAGTGCATATCTCTCTTGCTTCTCCCCCTATGAGAATCAACTGCTTAAAGGAGATCACCTTGTGTTTACCACCTCTCCCGTACAATAGGATCCATAGTTACAAACAACAATGGTGTGGTGTAGTGTACATATGCTTTGCCTTTTTCTTTTTCTTTCCTCCCTGCTATTTCTCCCCCTTAGTTGAGGAATCCTCCAAACTATTACTTAAGCTTTTATCTCCCCCTTAGAGAAGAAATGTATGCCGTTGTCTGAAGGAATTCTCATGTTTCACTTGGTTGGAAAAGAAATAACAAGTAGTTTCTCTTTCTTCTTCACTGTGAGTGTGTGATTCTGTTTAGTGTACCTCACATGTGTTTCACTCTTCTCTCCACTTGTGTTTACACTCATTCTCACAAGTGTATCACTCCTCTCATAGCTCCAAAATTCGGCTGTACCTGCAAGGAAAATCACCTTAGCCGTCCCTAAGGAGGTCACAAGTGGTGCAATGGGAGTTCGCAAATCCCCGTCCTTGTTAAACTCGTCAGATGAATCTGAGTCATAATCTACAAGTTGCTAGTTTCCCTTTTAGGGTTTCAGATTTGAACTTTGGGAAGGTAAACAATGATCCAAAGAATTTAACATAAAGATCAAGGTTCCCTTCTAATATCTGTGAAGACATTTCCTTGTGACTCATCAGGTAATATCTGAATCATTGTCAACAAGTTGCCGATCTATGCCTATGTCAGATCCACTATCCGCAGATGCATCCAGGGGATTTAAGCCTGGGGAGGTAGACACTGACCACTAACATATGGCTTTTGGATCAGTATCCTCTCCTAACACCTGTAAAGGCAATTGGTCCATTAAAGAACCTTGAACAATCAAATATGACCTTAAAATGGCCGAAACTCTTATTTCCATAACTCCTCCCGTTATGTGTGTAACCTTTCCTTGTGCATCAAGAATTGTTTATGTTTGAGGTGGTGACACTACATCGGATGCCTTGGCCGACAGGAAAATTTCAATAGACGCACCCTGTTGAGAGAATGAATCTAATAACTGTTTTTGTGCCTTTTCAGCCATTACATCTTTTTGAGAAGATGTATGGGGGCTAGCAGTTGTCTCGGTTTAAATACTACTCATCTCTGTAGGAGATAGAGCTGCTGGGTTGACTTCAGAACCTTCCTTATGTGGTACACTAAGGCACTATCTCCCTCACGCTCATCCATACTACATTTTAGTGGTAAGAGAGTGTTGGTTGGTTCTGTTTCTATGTTTGTCTTTACAGTCTGGGATAGATGTTGTGGGTTTTCAACCTCATGACTGTCAATGAAAGAAGGCTATTGGATGCTGAACCTGTATCATAGAACATATTGCAATATAGAGATAAAATGTACTTAAGATCTATAATAAATGAAAATTATACATTTAATCTTTTGAGAGAGATGATGTACAATAGTGATTTTAAAAGATTTTAAATGAAATAAGAAATCACTAATGTTGAAAGAAGTTTGAGTTCAATGATAACATTACCAGCTTGCAAACAGCCATATCCCTCAGTTAAACCTTTGCTGTTATCTCCAAAGGTAACCACTGGGCCAACTTTCTCAACCACATTTGATAGCAGGGCTCTATCTCCGGTCATATGTCTTGACGATCCACTGTCAAGAATCCACATTGCCGGTTCCACCTATTTAATGCCCTGCAATACAAATGGATTAAACCTTCTTTGGAACCCAAACTTGGTTGGGTCCGGCATACTTGTAGAATTGGCCTTTATCTGGAAAAACAACATTCTTAACTTTTATGTTCTCAACTTTCTCAACGACTAGACATTTGACCTTGTAAACAGCCTTCACAAATTTCTATTTAGGCTTAGGCACAAATGTTTCCTTTCTAGCCTTAGGAGGACTAGCAGTCTTAGACCTATTATGCTTCCTATTATTCACATGCAGACGAGGAGTAGTCTTATCACTAGAAACATGCTTACCATTAAAATAAGCATACATCAAATTAGAAGCACAAGACATACAATTAGAAACACCACATACTTTATGAGAGGGATTAACAACAGGAAAATTATGCATGGTAGACATGACATTTTTGTTATCCAACTCATGTGTGTCTGAGTTAGTCTCAGTTGCTTTCACAACTTTGACTGGAACTTTCGACACACTTGGCTTGGAAACAACCTTCTCATCAGCATGATCTTCAGCACGTATTTCTTCTTGAATAATAAAGGAGGTCTCATCAAATGGTTCAACAATTGATCCTTTATAGAGGGGTTTATCAACACCCTTAAGCACATGTGGTACTTCCCTACATTTAGCACAGACATGATGAGGGGAGTTTATGCCTAATTCTCCAATAGCAGCATTGTAATCAAAACTATTCCAGATGTTTGATTAATAGCTTGCTTACTGTAGAACTTTTTAGCCTTCAAACAAGAATTTAAGTAAGCTTTAACCTTAGTCTCAAGACCGGTGATCTTGTCTTTGAGAATAGTTTCGAGTTGTCTATAACAGTTAACTCTATTCTCTAGAAAAGATACTTGTTCTTTTAATTTGTCTTGATTAATGTGCACAAGTCTTAATTCATTGACCTCTTTCTCAAGGTCTTTGATCTGCTGGCTTAACAGTTCATTATCACGACGAGCACAACCTAAGGAACCTCCTAGATGATAAACTAATTCAGCATTATTAAATTTTACCTCTTTTCTTGACGATGAAGTATTTCCATCAATAGCCATAAGCGCAAGATTCCCAACTTCTTCATCTTTACTATCAGTATCATCCCAGCTTCTTCCCTTTGTCAGATAAGCCCTTTCAGAGTTACTCTTCTGATTTGAATCATAAGAGCTATTCCTTACTTGCTTTGGCTTCCTGCATTCTGTGGCAAAGTGTCCCAACTCATTGCAGTTAAAGCATCGAATGGTGCTCTGATCAACCATCCCTGTTTTGTATCCACCACTGCTGGTGTTAGAGGATGAAGATCCACCTTTCTGGAATCTGTTGTAGTTGGACTTGTATTTTGAACTTGGGATTTCTCTTGAATCTGACATTAGAGAATCTCTTGACAATCTGGGCCATTGACTCATCTTTCAATTGCTCCAGCTCTTCCAAGGAGTAAAAATCATCACCGGATTGATATGTAGTAGGAGGATCATATTCTGGTACTAACACATTTTCCTCAGCCTTGGAAGACTGTACCATTCTCTCAGACTGTTGAGATTCTTGTTGTTGTTGTTGTTGACCTTCAGCTACTAGAGCAGTAGATGTTGACCACTCTATCTTTCCCGTAGACTTCCTTCTGCTGAATCTGCTCCAACTTATAGGTTTTTAACACACCATAGAGTCTATCCAAAGAAATCTCACTCAGATCTCTAGCTTCTCTTATGGCAGTGATTCTATGTTCAAGATGAGTTGGCAGTGTTAAAAGGAACTTTTTGTTGATCTCCCTGATTGAATAATATTTTCCATTTATGTTCAGGTTGTTGATCAATGCATTGTACCTCTCAAACACTTCAGTAATTCCTTCTCCTGGATTAGATTTAAAATGTTCATATTCAGAGGTTAGAATCTCTAACTTGTTCTCCCTAACTTCCTCTGTGCCTTCGTTAATCACCTCAATAGTTTCCCAGATGTGTTTGGAATTTTTACAGTTCATCACATGTCTGTTCATCAAGGGATCGAGGGAATCAACTAAAATTAACTGAAGGCTGGCATCCAAGGAGGCTTCTTCTTGTTCAGCAAGAGTAAAATCCTGAGGATCTTTTGCATAGGTTCTAGCTTTGGTAATTACAACATTATCTATTATAACATCTGGTTCAATAACCATCAGAATTTTTGGACCCTTCTTTAACAAGTTCAGATATTTGGGATTTGCAACTTGTAAAAACAAGAGCATCTTCTTCTTGAACATAATACAATTCTCTTTATCAAATAGTGGAATTTTAACAGTTCCAACTTTTTATGAAGTCATTATAATTTTTGAATAAATAAAAATTCAAGGAGTTGAAAAATCACAAAAGTCTAGGATCTTGATTTGTTCGTTAATCAAAAGGCTCTGATACCAATTGTTAGGTCCCAATATGTTTGTAGAAGGGGGGGGGGCTGAATACAAACTATATCGTTTAATCGAATTAAATGCGGAATAAAAAATTGAAACAAAATTCAAGTTAAATAAAACTATTATTAAACTTGAAAGGTGTTACAACAACGATATCGTTTACAAGGGATTAATCTCAAATAAATTATTACAAATCTAGAATAAATTCGACATGAACTTTTTCTATTTTTGCAATAAAAAGATCAAATGCTAAAAGCAATTTGAGATTAAGTTCTAGGGATTTTGATTCGCTAGTTCTTTACACAAGAACAAGAGAATGATATCTAGTGGTTTGGATTTAACTTTAAAACTAGAAATTAATGATCTTGAATTCAGCAGAGAGATGAAATGTTTTGGGCGGCTGCTTCTGTTCTATTCTTGAGTTGGTTAAGTGTATTCTGTGATGTTAATTGTCTGCTGCTCTTCTTGTCTTTTTAAATGATTTGATCAACAAGACTTCATTGAACCGGCAAGACAATCTGATAGTTGGCATGACTTTCGGTGAGACAATCTTTTAAACTAGCAATACAATCGGTGAGACAATCACTTGAACTAGCAAGACAATCGGCATGACAATCTGTTGAACTAGCAAGACAATCCCACAGCTAGAAGAACTTTCAGTATGACAATCAATTTAAATTAGTATGACTTTCGGCATGACAATCTGTTTGTCATACCAGTTCAATTGATTGTCATGCTGAATTAATATTGAATATAAATTCAAAATCAATTTTGAAAATTCATAATATTAATTCAAAATTAATTAATCAATTAATTCAATTAATAAATAAATTAATCTTTGCAGATATAACTTATTTTCTTAATTAAACTATATGACTTAATTAATTAATAGAGAATTAATACTACTCTTGAACATCAACCACTCTTCTGAAGATCTTCTGAAAATCACTGAAAATTATGAATCAATTCCACCACTTCAATGTTGACACTCGATGTACTGTCTGGTTCATGAGTGACTAACTTCCGTGACGTTTCTTCATGACTTGACTTTGATAACTTGATTTTCTTCAGATTAAATCCCTGTAATTATCTGATACCCTGACAAGATCTCTGTCACTTGATTAAATCCAAAATCTTGATTTATATCACCGAGGCTTGATCAATTTCTTGAACTTCTTCCAGTGAATTAATTCCTCAAGTCTGTTGATGAACATTGTTTCTGAATCCTTTGACAGATGTTACTTTATGAAATCTCTTTGACAGTAGATCCACTATTTACTTGTTACATTCTTATTTGAGTTGAGTTAAATCCTCGAATAAACAAATAGGCTATGACATATGCCTTTCAATGCCACTGCCTTGCTAGGCTGTAGATAAGCTTATGGGAAAGCAACTAATTGTGCATTCTTCAATTCTGTTAGCAAGAGAGTATCTTCATGAATCACAATTTTGACTTTGCTTATCTAAACATCTAATTCAGATGCCCTCCTAGAGATAAGATAGTTACGGGACACCTGCATACATCTGTTTATCCTTCTTTCCTTGAAATTGTCTTTAGTTACCAAGATCATTCTTATTGAGTTTATTTTCCTGTCCAATGCTTTCTTGTAGGTGAAGAAATTGTTATTGAGAGAAACTCTGAGTGCCGTAAGCAGTTCATCAAACTCTCTGCTTTGACTGGGACCCTCAGCTGCTTTAAAAAATCTCTCCATTCCAATATCAAGTTTTCGATTTAAACTCTCTTCAACACTTTGGACTAGTTGAGATGACCTTAACTGTGCCAACCTAGCCTCTATCTCCTCTTAGTCTTGTTGACAGGCATGAGAAGGGGAGTAGGGATTTCAGGTCTTACTTGTTCAGGCAAAGAAGGTAGTGGTATGTTGAGTTTACCCATGATGGCTCCTAAAGCTATGGAATTTTACATTTGAAGATGCGTATGGGAGTCCACTAGAGTTTGGATGTCTGTTTGTTGGCTCTTGACAAGAGATGTCAAAGCCTGAAATTGTGCAGTTAGAGAGGAGTTGGAGTCTTGCAATGCTGTGACTTGATCCTGTAGAGACTGAATTTGCAGATTTGTTGAGGTGGATCCAGGCTGATAAGAGCTGCTAGATGTGCCAAAGTGTTCTCCTACAGCCTCTTTGATCCCTTCAATGCTGAAGGTATTTATCTGTTCTGGTGAAATGAATCTAGCTAAACCTTGGTCTTATTTGAGTGAGTAATTTGTTGCTGGATCACTGTATGGAGATTTGTGAAGGATAGTTTGAGATTTTTGACTTCCTTCTCAATAGAGGCAAGATCCAATTCCATAATAATGACATGATAAACAATGTAAATTAATAAGCTGAATCATAAATGTTAGGTCACACACACTGTAGAGGGGGTGAATACAGTGTAAAGTACAATCAAATCGAACTTTAATATCTCAAGTAACAGAAAACAAACTTTATTGAAACAATAAACTCTGTTACAGTATGGAACTGTTACCTCTCAGTGATGAACAAATATCACGAGAGCTGCTAGGGTTATATTGAATAATCTTCTCGAATATGATAACACTTATAGTGTAAACCCTATGTCTGTGTTTATATACTACACAGTTACAAGATAATCACTAATTGATATGGAATATAATTCTGCTTCCTAAAATATATCAATCAGATATCTTTTCTTCCAAGTATTCTATTCTTCATAGAACTCCTTCTTCATGCATATCTCTTCTTATGTTTATCTCGATCTTCTTTCCTTTAATCAGCTGCTGTCCTTATCTGAACGTCCTTCAGCACTTAAGTTCTGATATCCATCTTCTGATGATTATCTCCTGATAATATAAATACTGATATCCTTAAGTCCTGACTTCCAGTAAGTACTGATTTATCCTATTTAAGTAAGAACTGAAAACTAAAATAAATCATATTAGCCATGCCATTATCATATATATCTAACAATCTCCCCCAACTTGTAAATTTGCATAATATACAAGTTCAATAAATATTTGATGATGTCAAAAACATTAAGTACAAATGCATGAGAATCAGACTAGATAACTACAACTTACAGTCCTTAAAGCTTTACCAATATTTAACTTCTGATAACAGCTTTAGTCTATATAAATATCAGAATATAATCAGTTGTAGATCTTGACTTGGCTTCATCTTCTGATCTCTCTGATGTCAGGAGTTGTTCTGAGATAGTTCTTTAACAAACATCTCTCAGCATATCTAAGTTCATCAATCATCCTCCTTTTAGCATCTTTAAGCTCTGCAGTATCTTCACCAATTTGAAAAATTGCAGCCCTGAGATCATTAATCTTAGCTTTTCTTATATCCTGATCCAGTCTGATCAAATATGCCTTATCAGACTCAAGATTAAATTCCACAGCCCTGTAACCCAGAAAGGTAGTCATAATCTTAGCAGTGTTGGGCTTCATTTCAACTATATCACCCTTGTGATCTCTGTACTTTGGAACATATGTGCTGTCAGACTTAACCGAATAAAGCTTTTTCTGTCTCTGAATCTGATCCTTCAAATAGTTTGCAGCACTTCCTGTCAATCTGTCATCCACTTGAAGTAAGAATAGTACATGCTCCAATTCTTCAAAATACTTCAATGGAATGGCATTTTGCCTTATATGATAAACCCTACCATCTGTCATGAAGTACAACAAGATGTGTTCTTTCAAGTAGGTATGGTAAACCATTTGTACAGATTCCAGTTGATTCAATCTCTCAGGAGTTGCTCCAATACCTGGTTCACTCAAGGAAGTTGGATCATTGGTAGTGTTCTGTATTCTTCTTTCATCAGCACTTCCCAATCCAGTTTTATCTCTTGCTTCCTTTCCAGTAACTACTCTTGCTTCAAAACCACTTACAGCAGTCTTCAAAGGTTGAGTCTGTTTTGCTTTAGTGAATCCTGGTAGGAGTTTCTTTGATCTATCTTCTGATATCAAGTTAACTTGAGCTGTGTCAGAGGTTACATGCTTCTTCAAAATATCAGAACTTACAGTCTCTTGACTCTGAACAACTTGAGCCATGTCAGAGGTTGTTTTAAGAACTTTTCTTGAAGTCAGAGCAAGATCATCCTTTTCATCAGTGATTTCTTCATTCTCAGGAGGCACATAAACCTTGATAGGTTCACCAACCTTTTCTTTACCCTTGGATCTTGGATCTATCTGCAGTTATGATTTAGCCAATGTTACTTCAGTATTTGTCCTTTCTTTTATCACAATGCCTTTGAGTTTTGGAAGTGTCTTTTTACCAGAAGCTTTAGATTTAGATGTGACTTTCTCTATTTTAAGTCTGGCTTCTTCTTCCATTAAGCTCTCCAAGTCCATTCCTAGATTTTCCTGAAGAAATAACTGTCTTGACATTTCTTCATCAAGATCTAAAAGTTCATCAGAACTTATCCTTTTACCAGTAGCAGAACTAATTCTTTTCCCAGTATCAGAACTTGTCCTGTGACTTGTGATTTCAGCTTTTCTTGATGAGAAACCTCTACCTTGACTATGACCTCTACCCATTCCCGAGTTTCCTTGATCATCCTTTTCATCATCCTTCCCTTTCAGTGTCTTATCAGTCTTGCATTTGGACTTAATTACTTTCTCCCCCTTTTTGGCATCAGCAGGTAATAGAAGAGAGATAAGCAATTCCACTGAGGCTTGGATTTCATTAAGTTGTGATTGCTGAGAAGCTTGATTTGTCAGAATATCATCAATATGAGCTTGTTGGGTCTCTTGAGTCTTCTCAATATAAGCAATCCTGTCAAAGGTAGGTTGGAAGAACTTTTTCTTATCAATCTTTTGAATTTGTCCTTGTTTGATGAATTCTTCCTGAATCTTGTGTAGCTCTACATGAGTAGTTGAATGGGGACCTTGTAAATGTTTAGTGCTCAATGCAGTGACTCTAAGCTGTGTTTTGAAATCATCAGAATTTAACATCTCATCAGCTTTTATCAAGTGCTCAGCCAGATTCTTTGCAGATGGAGCACAGGTGACTGAATTCCATTCCTTAGTCCACTCCTGTCCTGCAGGAGTTTCACTCCAAGGCACTGGTGCTTCTCTTGTAACAAACTTCTTAACAAGTTGAGTTTTAAGAACAGTTTGTTGAGGGGCATGTCCTGAAGGACCTGCTTCATCAGCATCTGCATTTGGAGCAGCATCACCAGTATCTCCAGCATTTGCAGCATCAGAACTTACAGAATCAGTATCTTCTGATAAAACAACAGTGTGAGTAGCAATGGAGGCTTCAGCAGCATCCTCTAATTGCTGATCTGGTTCCAAGTTCTGATCAACAGCCATATCCTGATGCTCACCTATATTCTGATCATTAGCATCTATGTAATAACCCCAAAATTTTGAACTTTTTATAACCCTTATGAATAGTGTTTTTGCTGATATTTATGAACAAGAAAACTTTTCATGCCACACTATGTAGGGTTTCTTTTATGGATATTCTGAGATTTTATTGGTACTCTATATGATATATAAGTGTATGTAAAGATCGTCAGAATCCAAATTTGAACCTTTTGATTTTTCCCGAAAATCCACCAGATATCGAAAGAATTGAGTATAAGGTAACAGGATAAAAAGGATTTAAATTCAAGGATTTTAATAGAGGATCATAAAAAAAAGGAATATAATGTATTGAGAAAGGTTAAGGGAACCTAAGTAATAAGATCCCGGGTATGATCCCTCAAACGATAAACGAAAACAAAAGTTAAGCGAACCGTATAACAGATCAGCGGTCATTAGCCAGGTAATTAGAAGCTAATCAAAGAGATTAGAGGGGATGATGTCATCCAACCAATGAGAAGAGGACAAAGGAGGGAGGGTGACATCACATGATGACATAAGCATGACATAAGGCAAGGAATTGTTGGATGATTGTGAACCACACAATAATTACCTTGGTAAAAAGGTAAGAAATCAAAACAAAACAAATCAAAAAATCAACCAACCAAAACAAATCAAAGCAAAACACAAAATCATTTCTTTCTTCATCCAAGGAGCTCTCGGCTTTTCCTTTTTCTTCAAAGCAAGAATTTCAAAAATCAAGTTCCAAGCTTCCTTAATTGGTAAGATAATCATTCACAATCTTCTCCAAGAAATCAATGAAGAAGATAATGAATAGTGATTTCAAGATTTTTAACTTGAATTTTCTTGTTTTTCCTTTAAGATCCAAGCATCCTTAAGACATCTCAAGGCTTCTTAAGGCTTCCTAGCTACTCACATCAATTCAAGGAAGGTATAACATCTCCGAACCCTAGCTTTACTTTGTATATTAGGATGATTTTTATTGTTATGGTAAAAGAGTAGCTTGATGCTTGTAGGTTTAGAGTTTGGGTTGGAGTTGTAGTGAATTGAATGTTGAATCTTGTTGATTAGTAAAGGACTTAAGTATAGTTTTAAATTCAAGTCTAAGAATAAGTAAAAATTGTTAATGTTGAGTTGTTGGGACTGTTATGATGTAGTATGGATGGATTTTTGATTGGGTTGTGAATTGGGGTTGATTGGTGGTTGATTTGGAATGGTATAAATTTGGGAAATCGCATAAACATAGCTGTCGTAATGTCCGATTTACTTTAGACTGCTTTTGTTCATAACATTAGGACCCGATAACTCCCTGCTAGGTTTTGACCATTGCCATGTTTAGATATTTCATGTTACGAGCTTCGTTTTGATATGTGGTTCGTTTGATTCCGATGTACGGTTTATGAGAAACGGCCATTTTAAGTAACGACGTTTCGCGAACGAACCATTACCCCTCGCCTTATTTTGAAACATAGGTTAAAGACCTTAAAGGGCTAATTGGAGTATGAAACATTTATGTAAAGTGTAATAGGCAGTTGGTAAGACACTCGCGAAAGAATCACCTTAAAACCCATAATGGTTAATATATTAAAAATGGTGGAGCCGAGGGTACTCGAGCGACTTAAGAGAATCAGTAAGCGCGAAGCGAGCGTTAGAGTCTAATTTGGTTAAATTATAGATTTACAAGTGACTTTGGTTTCATTCCAACTTACATGTTGTTTATAGGTTACCAGACTCCTCCCGAGCCATTTATAACCCCCAGTCGCTCAGGCAAGTTTTCTACCCGTATAACTGTTGTTGTGATGTATATGTGTATATGCATGATCTTGTGATAAATGCATATTTGATTATTAGCAAATTCTTGCGATATATTGTA
Source organism: Apium graveolens (assembly GCF_009905375.1). Taxonomy (NCBI): domain Eukaryota; kingdom Viridiplantae; phylum Streptophyta; class Magnoliopsida; order Apiales; family Apiaceae; genus Apium; species Apium graveolens. Next base: position 213,202,393 of record NC_133648.1, read on the forward strand.
GCATGTGATATGGTATATATGCATGCCTGTTTCGTATTCTTGATTTATATATCTGTTGGTTCAAATGCTTATTAGTCGCATAATACCTATGCTAGAGATAAGCGGTATTTGAGTTTACCCTTAGTATAGGGGATCAAAATGTGAACTTTTTCTAAAACCGGGAGGCGAGGCTCCCAAGTATTATATATATATATATATGAATAGTTTTTAAAACTATTAATCGAATAATGTTTATTCGATAACTTTATATTATTTAATGAATATTACTTGAATATTCATTCGAGGACTTATGATTCACTTTATATTATTTAATGAATATTACTTGAATATTCATTCGAGGACTTATGACTCACTTTATATTATTTAATGAATATTACTTGAATATTCATTCGAGGACTTATGACTCCTTTTATTTTATTTAATGAATATTATTTCGAATATTCATTTGAGGGCTTATGACTCAGTTTATATTATGTAATGAATATTACTTGAATATTCATTCGAGGACTTATGACTCCTTTTATTTTATTTAATGAATATTATTTCGAATATTCATTCGAGGGCTTATGACTCAGTTTATATTATCTAATGAATATTATTTGAATATTCATTTGAGGACCTATGACTCCGATTATTTGCTGAGATATATTCTTTATTTTATTAAAGAATAAGGTGTCGATAATCAAACTTATTTTTGATTATTCAAATAAAGATAGTACTTTTGTATAAGTATATCTTTGGTTATTTAATACTCATTTCAAGTATAAGTTTTACAACTTCTGCTTCAATTATTTGTATAAAGATTATTCTTTATGGGAATATTATTTAAATAATAATATTCAGATATTTTCTAATATATTGGGACTGATTTACTTTATTAAATCAGCATTACTCCAAACACTCTTTAAAGTGTTTTCGAGTCCTTAAAATGATTTTCAAAAGTTAGAGCGGATCCCAAAACTCATTTTTTTTATATATTTAAGATCTTCCTTTTTAAAGGGGATTTAAATACTCGCTCAAAACCAAAGGGATCCGGCTCTGTGGTGTATTTTATATTCGCAAAAAGGTTGCAGTTTTGGTAAATGAATTGATTACTTACCCAACGTTCGGGAAGTAAGTCCATCTATCGAGTCGGCATAAGCAACATGGGCTCAGTTGGCGTCCATGATAGTGTAAGTGGCTCAGTGGGAGTCCATCAAATGCGTAAGTGGCTGAGTGGCAGTCCAGCATAAGATCCTATTGCGACCAGGGTGATGACCAGTGGGGAATTCGTCCATCTACTAGTAGAAAAAGTTACTTATTGGTATCTTTGCCTGATCAGCAAGATATCGGGTTTATGCCACAATTCTTTTTCCTTCCAAAAATTTATTGGATGTTACAAACTCTGTTCATACCTTACATGACAGAGGTTTCCAGGAACTGTATAAAGAAGGTATATATGTGGATATATATATATATCGGAACTTAATGAAGTATATCATAGCTTCATTTCCTTCAATAATACTGCAAATATTTAATCTATTCAAATCTTGTCTCGTAGTCTAATCTATGTGATGAACTATTGAAAGCTCATTATACTTTGAACAGTGGTAGTTCAAGTAGCTTTATAAATGATATAAGTATAGTGAAGTATTTGGTAACTTCATCCCTTATTTTTGCTTATATCCAGTAAGTAATTATCTTACACTTGATAAAAGATTCTAGTAAGTTATCCATTTAGATACTTGCATTATTGTTTACACTATATATTATCTTGCGAGCTGTAATGCTCACTCTTGCTTTATTTCTTCATCACACAACAACAGTTAGGAAAGATGGCCAGACTCAAGCAGACCCAGCGCAAGAGCGTGGGAAGCGCCCCGCGCCTTCCCGTTGAGATCATAGCTGCTATATCTGCAGAGGTAGATCTATCTGTAGATCAGACCTTCTACTTTTAGGAACCAAATATTGTATAATTATAACTTGTGGCAGATAATGGCTATTAACTGTAAACTTATCAAGTAATCATTTTGGGTTGTAATAACTTTTAAATTGTGGATTCAAGGACTTGTACTTATTTCAATTTCATCTCTGAGACTATAACCGGTTGTGGTGTGTGTTAGTATGGGGTCACAGCATGAGGTTATTTATTATTAATTAAGTTAAGTGATATTGTGGAGAGAAAGACCGTGACGACCCGGATCCCCGACCCCAGATCTGGGGGTGTTACAGAAATGGTATCAGAGCTAAGCCTTATAAACCTCAGAGATGATGCGGCGATATAATAATAAACTCACAAAGATAATAAGAACTCTTGCCAAGTTCATGGTCGAACTACTTAAAGTAGCGCTGACAGTTAAAACCCTTACGGGAACCCTTATATGTATCATGATAGTAACTTAGCTCGTTTAATGTGTAGGCGCATGAGATAGAGGACCCTGAGATGTTCGAGCGTGAGCATGATGAGGCACTGCTAGATGTCGAGGATCAGGATGAGCCTGAGATGGAGGAGGATGAGGAGGGCCCCTTAGAGGAGTCAGAGACAGAGGTCATTGCTATTTCAGATGAGGAGGACCCGGATGAGGTCCCAGTAGCTGAGGAGCGTGTCGGAGCTATGGTAGTGTACACTAGTACCCCTTTACCCACACTCCCGGTGGTCAGAGCTCCTACCCCTCCACCACTATCTTGGAGCCCCTATGATGACAGCTCAGAGACCCATACTCCCGAGCCTAGGCAGACCGAGGAGGCACCCCCAGCGGCTCCGGATTCACCACCTCTCGACCCTGCCCATAGGCAGTCTTTGTTAGCCCACGGCTATGTTCAGGATGTACTGAGGACCCGAGTGGCTGTTGCTGAGGCCCGGCTGGATGAGGCCAGGAGGGAGTTGGATGCGGAGAGGGCGGGTAGGCGTACCCGAGCTTATGATACTAGAGCTGCTATACCCCGATCCTTGAGAAGGGAGCTGACGGGGATAGAGCTCACATCCCGAGCGAGACTCAGATCGCTCCAGGGGGACAGGCATGGTAGGATCTCCAGGCGGCAGGCCGACTATATCTTCCGTCGTGCGATGGAAAGGGTATGGGAGCTGACCCGCTCCGTTGTGTGATTCAGGACCGACGATGGGATAGTCTAGTTGTCTAGTTAGTCGAGGCCTTAGTAAGAGCCAATTTTCCGGGATAGTTGACTTGTATATAGCATCCCTTTTTCTGACTAGACAGATAGACTCTTGTGTATCACTTTTGGGACAGATGGCTGTAGCACTGTTGTACTTTTGACCAGATCAAACTATGTATTTCTCGTATTATGTATATATTTGTTTCCTTTCGGTTCAGTTCCTTAGTGACGAGATCACTATTTTTATCATTATTATTACGGCACTTCTTATTAGAACTGTCATAATATAATAGAATTGCGAGATACATTCTCCCCATTATAGAGCTATGCAAGGCACAATGTTGTGTATGATTGTGACCTAACGATTGAATTTCCCAATTTTTTTTTTATCAGTATCATGCCGCCAAGAAAGATTGAAACTAGGGCGAACCCTGGATCTGAGGACCAGGGAAGCCATAACCAGGATGATAGGAACCAGGAACACAGTGAAGAGGAAGATGAGGATTATGTGGAACAGGATGACTCCCTGTATGAAGAGGAAGAGGAAACATATGATGTTAAGGGATTTGAGATAGAGGCTGAGGAAGGAGAAACTGAGGTTGAGCAACCAATACCAAACCCAGGCATGGATCCCATGGGCCAGTTCATGCAACTACTAAGGCAGAACTTGGAACGTCAACCCAACCCACCCCCTCAAGGAAATAACAATGCTGTGGCAAACTCTTTCAGGGCTTTTAAGTCCCTTAAGCCCCCTGAGTTCCACGGATCAGCCGACCCAGTTGAGGCAAGGGCATGGTTAAAGGAAATGGAGAAATCCTTTGAGATTTTGAGTACTGATGAGGCACTGAAGACTGTATTTGCTACCTACCTTCTGAAAGGAGAGGCCAACTACTGGTGGGAGGCCAAAAAAACATGGAGACAGATGCTATCATAACCTGGGAGAGGTTCAGTCAGTTGTTTCTGGGAAAATATTTCCCGAGGTTTATGGAGAACAAGATGGAGCTCAAGTTCTTGGAGCTAAAGCAGAATAACTTATCTGTAGCAGAGTACGAAGCGAAATTTACTGAGTTATCAAGGTTTGTGCCGGAATTTGTAAGCACCGAGGAAAAGAAAGCTAGGAGGTTTCAGCAGGGACTGAAACCGTGGATTCAGAATAGGGTGGCAATCCTTGAGCTTACGGATTATGCCACTCTGGTGCAAAAGGCAACAATTGTAGAAGCCGGAAGTGAACATATGCAGAAGGAAAGAGAGAAGAAGGGAATAAAGAGGAAAAGTATGAGCATGGGTGGGGGTTCCGCAGGAAGGAGCTTCCCAACTAGATTTAATCGAGGAGCAGTGTCCCTACCGGGAAAGAACACTGGGTTTAAGCGGCCAATGAGCGTGAATGTGAGCCAAAGCGGCCAGAAGTTAAGAATGTCCTATTCCAACCAGTCTCGACCCCCATTGCCAGCCTGTAACACTTGTGGAAGGATGCACACTGGGGAGTGTAAAGGAAAGCCAGTAACCTGCTTTAAGTGCGAACAAGAAGGTCACTATTCAACTAAGTGCCCTTCATCAACCCCTGCCGTCATTCCAACCACCGCTTGTCATCAGTGTGGATGCCCGGGTCATTGGAAGAGGGAATGCCCAATGAACAAACCAGCAGCTTCAGGAGCCAGCAGGGCTGTCTCCAATAAGCCACCTACTGCGAGGACTTTCAACATGACAGTCCAGGATGCTATGAAAGACTCAGATGTGATAGCAGGTACCCTTTCTCTAAATTCAGTCAGTGCAAACGTTTTATTTGATTCGAGAGCAACTAAATCTTTTATATCAAAGGACCTTGCGCGTAAGTTAAGACTTAAGACTGAACCCTTGATAGAACCCTTGCAAGTAGAAATAGCCAATCATGAAATTATTCCTGTTAACCAGATTCACCCCGCCTGTGAGTTAGGCATAGGGGATCAATCTTTTAGTGTTGATCTGATTCCTTTTAAATTAGGGGAGTTTGATGTAATTTTGGGAATGGACTGGCTATCTAGCAATGATGCTCAGATAGACTGTAAGGGGAAGAAAGTTATGTTAAATATCCCAGGAAAGAAAGAAGTTATATTTAGAGGAAAGAGGCAGACGCAGAAATTTTTGACTATGGCCCAGGCCAGAAGGATGCTACGAAAAGGAAATGAGGCTTACCTAGCCTATGTGGTGGACACGCAGAAGGAGGTGCCCAACTTACAAGATATTCCGGTAGTCAACGAATTTGAAGACGTATTCCCACAAGACCTTCCGGGATTACCGCCCGATAGAGTGATTGAATTTGCTATTGAGTTGGCCCCAGGGACGGCGCCAGTTTCAAAAGCACCTTACTGGATAGCCCCATTAGAAATGAAGGAATTAGCTGCCCAATTGCAGGAACTTTTGGATAAGGGTATGATAAGACCCAGTGTGTCTCCGTGGGGAGCACCGGTGTTATTTGTTAAGAAGAAGGATGGGAGCATGAGGCTGTGCATCGACTATCGAGAGTTGACCAAGCTAACCATAAAGAACAGGTACCCATTACCTAGAATAGACGATCTGTTCGACCAGCTAAAGGATGCTGTTTATTTTTCCAAGATTGACCTGAGAACTGGATATCATCAACTAAAGATTAAACCCGAAGATATTCCCAAGACAGCGTTCCGTACCAGGTATGGGCATTATGAGTTCTTGGTAATGTCCTTTGGATTAACCAACGCCCCAACGGCTTTCATAGATTTAATGAACAGAGTATTTAAGAAGTACTTGGACAAGTGTGTGATAGTTTTTATCGATGATATTTTAATCTACTCAAGGACTGAGGCAGATCATGTAGAGCATCTGAGGATAGCTCTAGGAATACTCAGAGAGGAACAGTTATTTGCCAAATTCTCGAAGTGTGAATTCTGGCGGAATGAAGTACAGTTTTTAGGACATGTGATCAATAAAGAAGGAGTATTGGTCGACCCCTCCAAGATAGAGGCGGTCTCAAATTGGGAAAGGCCAACCACACCCATAGAGGTAAGGAGTTTCATAGGATTGGCCGACTACTATCGTATATTTGTACAGGACTTTGCGAAGATCGCAGCCCCTTTGACACGACTTACTCGTAAGACAGAGAAGTTTGAATGGACGGAGAAATGCGAGAACAGTTTTCAGGAATTAAAAAAAAGGTTGGTAACGGCCCCGGTGTTGGCATTGCCAGACGGAAAAGGAGATTTTGTGATATATAGTGACGCGTCGCACAAAGGATTAGGGTGTGTGCTTATGCAGCACGGTAAAGTGATTGCGTATGCGTCGAGACAACTGAAGGAATACGAGATTAGATATCCTACTCATGACCTTGAGCTCGCGGCAATAGTTTTTGCCCTAAAAATTTGGAGGCACTACTTGTATGGAGAGAAGTGCGAGATTTTCACAGACCATAAGAGCCTCAAGTACATATTCATGCAGAAAGAGCTCAACATGCGCCAGAGGAGATGGTTAGAGCTAATCAAGGACTATGATTGTGAGATTCTCTATCATCCGGGGAAAGCCAATGTGGTGGCTGACGCCCTCAGTAGGAAGGAAAGGCTCAGAATGATAATGACTTTGGAGGAATTAATCAGGGATTTCGAAAGAATGGAAATAGAAGTAAAGGTGACCGGAACCGGAACTGAAAAGCTTTTTGAGATCTCAATGCAGCTAGAGTTATTGGAAAAGATCAGATTGTGCCAAGAGAAAATAATGAATGAAGGCAGAGAGTCAATGACTGGAGAAGAGATCCATACTGAGAAAGATGATAAAGGGATAATGAGGTACTCCTACCGGATTTGGGTTCCGAACGTTCAAGAGCTTAAAGATGAGATTTTGGATGAAAGCCATAGTTCAAGGTATTCCATTCACCCGGGAAGCACCAAGATGTATAGGGATTTGAAGGAATATTATTGGTGGCCCAACATGAAGAGGGATGTAGCAGAATGGGTAAGCAAATGTTTGACTTGCCAAAGAGTAAAGGCAGAGCACCAGAGACCCAGTGGACTTTTACGACCCCTGGAGATTCCCGAATGGAAATGGGAACAAATAGCCATGGATTTTGTTGTCGGTTTACCAAGGACGAAAGCCAACCATGATGCCATATGGGTGATTATAGACCGACTGACAAAGTCAGCTCATTTCATTCCTATCAATGAGAGATACACAGTCGATAGACTGGTGGACATTTACCTTAAGGAAATAGTGACGCGATATGGAGTCCCAGCGTCCATTGTCTCAGACCGAGACCCCAGGTTCAACTCCAGATTTTGGAGGAGCTTTCAAGAATGTGCGGGGACCAAGTTAAATATGAGTACCGCGTACCATCCCCAGACGGATGGGCAGAGTGAAAGGACCATCCAGACACTAGAGGATATGTTGAGAGTCTGTGCAATAGACTTTAAAGGAAGTTGGGATGATCACTTGCCGTTGATCGAGTTTTCTTATAACAATAGCTTTCATGCTAGCATCGGAATGCCGCCTTATGAGGCCCTGTACGGAAGAAGGTGTCGATCTCCCTTATACTGGGATGAAGTAGGGGAACGGAAGATGCTCGGACCCGAAGTGGTCCAAAGGACCAAAGACATAGTGGATCTTATCAGAGGGCGGCTGGTAGCAGCCCAAGACAGACAGAAAAAATATGCAGACCTAGCCCGAAGGGACAAGGAGTATGGAGTAGGGGACTTAGTACTACTAAAAGTATCCCCTTGGAAGGGGTTAATGAGATTTAGAAAGAAAGGAAAACTAAGCCCAAGATACATTGGACCTTTTGAGATACAAAGACGGATTGGGAAGTTGGCTTACGAGCTAGCCTTACCCTCGAACGTACAACAAGTTCATAATGTGTTCCATGTGTCATTGCTAAGGAAGTATCATCGAGATGCCAGACACATAGTGGAGTACGAGCATGTGGATATGCAACCAGATCTGACTTACGTGGAGAAACCAGTAAGGATTATAGATAAGAAGGAGCAGGTGCTTCGGAACAAAGTGATCAAGCTAGTCAGAGTTCTATGGCAGAATCATAATGTGGAAGAATCAACTTGGGAACTAGAGAGCGCAATGCTAGAAAAGTACCCCCATTTTTTTTCTATTTGATTCCGGGACGGAATCCTTTTAAGGAGGGGAGACTGTAATAACCCCAGAATCATAATGATATATAAGTGTATGTAAAGATCGTCAGAATCCAAATTTGAACCTTTTGATTTTTCCTGAAAATCCACCAGATATCGAAAGAATTGAGTATAAGGTAACAGGATAAAAAGGATTTAAATTCAAGGATTTTAATAGAGGATCATAAAAAAAAGGAATATAATGTATTGAGAAAGGTTAAGGGAACCTAAGTAATAAGATCCCGGGTATGATCCCTCAAACGATAAACGAAAACGAAAGTTAAGCGAATCGTATAACAGATCAGCGGTCATTAGCCATGTAATTAGAAGCTAATCAAAGAGATTAGAGGGGATGATGTCATCCAACCAATGAGAAGAGGACAAAGGAGGGAGGGTGACATCACATGATGACATAAGCATGACATAAGGGAAGGAATTGTTGGATGATTGTGAACCACATAATAATTACTATGGTAAAAAGGTAAGAAATTAAAACAAAACAAATCACAAAATCAACCAACCAAAACAAATCAAAGCAAAACACAAAATCATTTCTTTCTTCATCCAAGGAGCTCTCGGCTTTTCCTTCTTCTTCTATGCAAGAATTTCAAAAATCAAGTTCCAAGCTTCCTTAATTGGTAAGATAATTATCTAGTACTCCTTATGCATAGATATAGCTATCCTATAAGTTTAAGCCTCCAAATCATTCACAATCTTCTCCAAGAAATCAATGAAGAAGATAATGAATAGTGATTTCAAGATTTTTAACTTGAATTTTCTTGTTTTTCCTTTAAGATCCAAGCATCCTTAAGACATCTCAAGGCTTCTTAAGGCTTCCTAGCTACTCACATCAATTCAAGGAAGGTATAACATCTTCGAACCCTAGCTTTACTTTGTATATTAGGATGATTTTGATTGTTATGGTAAAAGAGTAGCTTGATGCTTGTAGGTTTAGAGTTTGGGTTGGAGTTGTAGTGAATTGAATGTTGAATCTTGTTGATTAGTAAAGGACTTAAGTATAGTTTTAAATTCATGTTTAAGAATAAGTAAAAATAGTTAATGTTGAGTTGTTAGGACTGTTATGATTTAGTATGGATGGAGTTTTGATTGGGTTGTGAATTGGGGTTGATTGGTGGTTGATTTGGAATGGTATAAATTTGGGAAATCGCGTAAACATAGCCGTCATAATGTCCGATTTACTTTAGACTGCTATTGTTCATAATATTAGGACCCGAGAACTCCCTGCTAGGTTTTGACCATTGCCATTTTTAGATAGTTCATGTTACGAGCTTCGTTTTGATATGTGGTTCGTTTGATTCCGATGTACTGTTTAGGAGAAACGGCCGTTTTAAGTAACGACGTTTCGCGAACGAACCATTACCCCTCGCCTTACTTTGAAACATAGGTTAAAGACCTTAAAGGGCTAATTGGAGTATGAAACATTTATGTAAAGTGTAATAGGCAGTTGGTAAGACACTCGCGAAAGAATCACCTTAAAACCCGTAATGGTTAATATATTAAAAATGGTGGAGCCGAGGGTACTCGAGCGACTTAAGAGAATCAGTATGCGCGAAGCGAGCGTTAGAGTCTAATTTGGTTAAAGTATAGATTTACAAGTGACTTTGGTTTAATTCCAACTTACATGTTGTTTATAGGTTACCAGACTCCTCCCGAGCTATTTGTAACCCCCAGTCGCTCAGGCAAGTTTTCTACCCGTATAACTGTTGTTGTGATGTATATGTGTATATGCATGATCTTGTGATAAATGCATATTTGATTATTAGCAAATTCTTGCGATATATTGTAGCATGTGATATGGTATATATGCATGCCTGTTTCGTATTCTTGATTTATATATCTGTTGGTTCAAATGCTTATTAGTCGCATAATACCTATGCTAGAGATAAGCGGTATTTGAGTTTACCCTTAGTATAGAGGATCAAAAGGTGAACTTTTTCTAAAACCGGGAGGCGTGGCTCCCGTGTATTATATATATATATATGAATAGTTTTTAAAACTATTAATCGAATAAGGTTTATTCGATAACTTTATATTATTTAATGAATATTACTTGAATATTCTTTCGAGGACTTATGACTCACTTTATATTATTTAATGAATATTACTTGAATATTCATTCGAGGACTTATGATTCACTTTATATTATTTAATGAATATTACTTGAATATTCATTCGAGGACTTATGACTCCTTTTATTTTATTTAATGAATATTATTTCAAATATTCATTCGAGGGCTTATGACTCAGTTTATATTATCTAATGAATATTACTTGAATATTCATTCGATGACTTATGACTCCTTTTATTTTATTTAATGAATATTATTTCGAATATTCATTCGAGGGCTTATGACTCAGTTTATATTATCTAATGAATATTACTTGAATATTCATTCGAGGACTTATGACTCCTTTTATTTTATTTAATGAATATTATTTCGAATATTCATTCGAGGGCTTATGACTCAGTTTATATTATCTAATGAATATTATTTGAATATTCATTTGAGGACCTATGACTCCGATTATTTGCTGAGATATATTCTTTATTTTACTAAAGAATAAGGTGTCGATAATCAAACTTATTTTTGATTATTCAAATAAAGATAGTACTTTCGTATAAGTATATCTTTGGTTATTTAAGACTCATTTCAAGTATATGTTTTACAACTTCTGCTTCAATTATTTGTATAAAGATTATTCTTTATGGGAATATTATTTAAATAATAATATTCAGATATTTTCTAATATATTGGGACTGATTTACTTTATTAAATCAGCATTACTCCAAACACTCTTTAAAGTGTTTTCGAGTCCTTAAAATGATTTTCAAAAGTTAGAGCGGATCCCAAATCTCAATTTTTTTTATATATTTAAGATCTTCCTTTTTAAAGGGGATTTAAATACTCGCTCAAAACCAGAGGGATCCGGCTCTGTGGTGTATTTTATATTCGCAAAGGTTGCGGTTTTGGTAAATGAATTGATTACTTAACCAACGTTCGGGATGTAAGTCCATCTATCGAGTCGGCATAAGCAACATGGGCTCAGTGGGCATCCATGATAGTGTAAGTGGCTCAGTGGGAGTCCATCAAATGCGTAAGTGGCTGAGTGGCAGTCCAGCATAAGGTCCTATTGCGACCAGGGTGATGACCAGTGGGGAATTCGTCCACCTACTAGTAGAAAAAGTTACTTATTGGTATCTTTGCCTGAACAACAAGATATCGGGTTTATGCCACAATTCTTTTTCCTTCCAAAAATTTATTGGATGTTACAAACTCTGTTCATACCTTACATGACAGAGGTTTCCAGGAACTGTATAAAGAAGGTATATATTTGGATATATATATCGGAACTTAATGAAGTATTTCATAGCTTCATTTCCTTCAATAATACTGCAAAGATTTAATCTATTCAAATCTTGTCTCGTAGTCTCATCTATGTGATGAACTGTTGAAAGCTCATTATACTTTGAACAGTGGTAGTTCAAGTAGCTTTATAAATGATATAAGTATAGTGAAGTATTTGGTAACTTCATCCCTTGTTTTTGCTTATATCCAGTAAGTAATTATCTTACACTTGATAAAGGATTCTAGTAAGTTATCCATTTAGATACTTGCATTATTGGTTACACTATATATTATCTTGCGAGCTGTAATGCTCACTCTTGCTTTATTTCTTCATCACACAACAACAGTTAGGAAAGATGGCCAGACTCAAGCAGACCCAGCGCAAGAGCGTGGGAAGCGCCCCGTGCCTTCCCGTTGAGATCATAGCTGCTATAGCTACAGAGGTAGATCTATCTGTAGATCAGACCTTCTACTTTTGGGAACCAAATATTGTATAATTATAACTTGTGGCAGATAATGGCAATTAACTGTAAACTTATCAAGTAATCATTTTGGGTTGTAATAACTTTTAAATTGTGGATTCAAGGACTTGTACTTATTTCAATTTCATCTCTGAGACTATAACGGGTTGTGGTGTGTGTTAGTGTGGTGTCACAGCATGAGGTTATTTATTATTAATTAAGTTAAGTGATATTGTGGAGAGAAATACCGTGACGACCCGGATCCCCGACCCCGGATCTGGGGGTGTTACAATCTAGATGCAGAGAAGGTGTAGTAGATAATTCTGGAGTTTGAGTAGCATCAATAACAGGTGTTGTTGATGGATTAGTTGCTGTTGGAGCTTCTAAGCAAATTACTTCAGGCACAACCAAGGTCTGGATATCTATATCAGCACTTGTGCCTGTATTAACAGGAGATACAGACTTTTGAACAGGAGACACAGATGGTGTGTTGGCCTTTTCAGTAACAACTTCCTGAGTTGGAGTTGATGGAGAAGTAGTGACTGTAGCAGATTCCCTTTCTTGTGAGATCAGAGATTCCTGATCTCCTTCCTTAGCTGCTGCTTCTTCATCATCTGAAACTGGCCTTTTTGCCCTCTGTTTCTTGTATCTCTTTGAAGATACGGATTCCTTAGGAGTTTCAGCAACAGTCATTCTTCTAAGCCTTTTGAGAAGCTTAGATCCCCCAATTCCAGATGCCTTCTGAGAAGTCACTTTCTCAGCTTCTTTGACAACAGGTTCTGAAGTAGGAACCTGTTCCTCACTATCAGATTCATCTCTCAAAGCAATCCTCCTTCTCTTTTGAGGTGTTTGAGGAACAGTCTTTGTCCTCTTAGGCTTGGAAGATGAAGGCTTCACAGTAGGTTCTGAGGATGAAGATTGAACTTTCTGTGAAGTGGAGAGAAATGATTTGAGATATTGACTGAGGGTTGGTTGAGTAGTATGGGTGGTATGTTCTGATGTTTGTTGTGGTATTTGGGAGGTGGTTGTTGGTTGGACATCAGGATAAACAGATCTATAGGATTCAGGATCAGCATTTACTAAGATCTGTTTTACAGACTGAGGAATCTGTAAAGGTCTAACCACTTGTTTCTTAGTGTCAGCATTTACCAGGTCATTAAAGTAATGTTTTACAACTTTGAAAGGTGGAGTTAAGGTACTGGCTAGTCGAGGTTCATCAGTACAAAAAGTATATATAAGTTGACAGAATCTAGCAAAGTAGACAACATTCCTATCCTCTGTCATCCTATCCCCAATAAAACCTATTATAGCAGTTGTAAAATCAAAATGAGTTTGGTTAATGATAGCATACCCGATGTGCTGACTCATTATAGGGATGGCATCAAAGTTTGAACACTTGTTCCCAAATGCTTTAGTGATGCTGTCGAAGAAGAAACTCCATTCCCTCCTGATATGAGCCCGTTTCAACTGCCCAAGCTTGGCGAAACTCTGCTCATACCCCAAACTGGCCATTAACTCATGAAGAGTTGATTCCTCTGGAGTGGAAAAAATACATCCTTCTGGTAGATGTAGGGCCTTGCGTATTGTACCAGGAGTGACTGCATATGGAGAATCACCCACCTCGAAAACAATACTAGGGGTACCATTTTGAGCACCATTATAAAAGTTTCCAGTCCTCCAAAATGTCAGAACTTGTTGGCTTGAGAAGACTGAAGGTTGGGTCAATGCATACCCGATTTCACTGTGTGCAAGAAGATCTTGCACAAAATACAACTCAGACGGAGCTTCAGCATTATCAAGAATTGCAGCATAGTTGTTTGGAACAAATTTAGCTCCATCAATGATTAAATCCTTAGGTGCCATGAAATTAATCGAGATTTATAAGTGCATGTTAGGTGTTTGATAGAATGTCTATATGAAAAACCAACGTTAGAAGAAGAAAGAGAGTAAAAGCAAATAGAGAGAAAAAGTATAAAAGGGAATACAAGATTAAAAAAATCCTCTCTCTGTCTTACTTATACTTTTGAAAAAAAAATTTAACCGTTGGACACCTGTCATACATGCAGTAAAAACAAATAGTTAATGGGCACGAGAAAACAGTAATCATGACTTACCCACTTGCAGTTTTTCAAGGAAAAACCGTTCCACTTACCCAGTTATTCCATTAATCAAGGTAAATCAGTTTTAATTCAAAATTGAAACTGTTCCCACTTATTCAATTGCAACACCAATATTCTGAAAAAATTCGAGTGAAAATGACCAAAATAAATCAGATGAGCAAGTACTGATAAAGTAAAATCAGAACTTAATTTAAAACAAAATTTATATGGTCAACAGAATATGAATATTTATCAGGATTTATCAATGCATTACAAAATATCTCAGAGACAAGATCTTGAAAAAAAAAAATTCATTAATATATCAAGAGAATACATTCATGAAATTTAAATTACATCAGAACTTTTACAAGATTGCCCTAAGCTGCTAAACCTAATGTCAACAGCCTTTGTCCTAGCTCAAGAAGCAGGGCAAGGCTGATGATGAAGAAAAACAGGAAGAAGAAAATAAATCATTTCTTCATCCTACTCTCGACAAATAAAATAGCGAGTCGAATGATTCGCTCTTGCTGGCGGAGAACTTCGATGGTAGTCCATGTAGAAGAACAGGAGGTGGGTAAGTACCTCCTGGGGAACGGAGTCCCATATCTCATCAGGAATGGCAGTAACGTGCCATTCCTGCTGCCAATCGGCACAGCTCAGCTCCATGTTAAATGTTTCACAGTTCAAGAACATATTGTAATTGACCATTTTGTTTTTGATAGAAAGATTATGAAGGTGAGTTTGTGATAAAAGATTTGATGGGAAGGCTGATGTGAAGTGGTTGTTTATATAGGCAAGAGAATGCCAGGAGACGCAAAGAAATTTAATGCTGCCAGGTAGAATTAATTCTACCTCGTCTCCCCAGACTTGGAAAAAGAAAAACAGTCATTGGAAATGTAAAACATGGTTTAATGCGCACAAGTAGCAAGTAAAAATTGACTTTGCATGTACGAGTACCACTATCCCTAAATATAGTGACTGTTAATCTTCCACTTCAACATATTCTGGTTTAAACTGAGACTGTTTTTAAATTTTATCCACAAATAAGTCAAGTAAAGAATCAGAAGTTAATATCAGAACTTAGACTTATATCAGAACTTAACAGTCATCAGAACATAATTTCTTAACTCGAAAAATGAATGCCTATTTTAGTAAGTCCTCACACAAATTCTGATTTAGATTCTTCCGAACTTAATCATCAGAACATGTAATCAGAACTTGTCCTCAGAATTTGTGCAATGTGACACAATAACTGTTCATCTAAAACAACATAGATCACCACAGTAATTTTCATCATTCATATGGAGTGTTTAGTGTGTGCATTAAGCCAAATATCAGACAAAGAGTAAAGTCTGATTCACTTCAGTACACCTTAGTAATAAGGCATAACTAAAACTTTACTACAAACCTGTCATTATTCTGAAACCTACAGTTGAATGAGTTCATGCTGGAGTCCACCTCAACTATTTTGTGCTAATTTTGTGCATCTTTTTAAATTCCATTTTACAGTGGCTTCTCAGTTTAAGTGAGTCACGACTGCTTATCAGAATTTATGGTATTATCAGAGTATTTCTCCAGTAATCATAGAGTGTGAAAAGTCACCAAGAAAATATTTTGCTTTTCTGATGCATATTTACTTAATACCAGCAATGCACTTGGGTCGTTCCTTCCACATTTGTACTCTAGATCTCAAAGGAGTACCTGAATTTTAATCCTTGATTCTTTTTCTTTTTCTTTTGATAAGTGGGGTTTATCAGCACTTAGTACATCCAAACAGATTTACGAGCATCAGAACTCAACATATGAGAAGCAATATTCTAGTTTGTGACTTAGTAATAAGATAGAAAAAGTAAACTCAACTAAGCTCAATATCAGAATTTGCTTGTGTCAATGAATTTCCACAGAAATAATTACTTCTAACATGGGATCCCTTATTTATTGAAGACTACTAGGTCAGCATCTAGCACAATTATCCTCATAGGATTGAATAGTTACACAAACAGACATATCATTTTTAGAGTTTAGAAACATATATCATACAACAGTCAGTACTTAAACACATTTTTTAATTAAGCACAGAATACACAAGGAGAGTAAATTCTGTAAATACTGATCATAAAGTCTGATGCATCAGAACAAAACTAAGCAGATTTAGAGAAAGAACCTGAAACCATTCCAAGTTCATTTACCAATCTTGTAAAAGTAGCTTCACACAATGGTTTTGTGAAGATATCTGCTAGTTGTTGATCTGTTGGAACAAAGTGCAATTATACTGTACCTTCATCCACATGTTCCCTGATGAAGTGGTACCTGATGCTGATGTGCTTTGTTATAGAGTGTTGAACTGGATTACCTGTCATAGTAATAGCACTTTGATTATCACAGTAAATAGGGATTTTGAAATATGTTAACCCATAGTCCAGTAACTGATTCTTCATCCAAAGAATCTGTGCACAATAGCTTCCTGCAGCAATATACTCTGCTTCTGCAGTTGATGTGGAAATTGACTTTTGTTTCTTGCTAAACCAAGAAACCAATCTGCCTCCAAGAAATTGGTAGCTTCCACTTGTGCTTTTCCTGTCAATTTTGCAACCTGCAAAATCTACATCTGAGTAACCTATTAGTTTAAAATCTGATTCTCTGGGATACCACAATCCTTGATCAGTTGTTCCTTTAAGATACTTGAAAATTCTTTTCACAGCTGTTAAGTGAGGTTCTCTTGGATCTGCTTGAAATCTTGCACAAAGACAGGTAGCATACATGATATCAGGTCTACTAGCAGTTAGATAGAGTAGAGAGCCAATCATACCTCTGTAATCAGTAATATCTACTGATTTACCAGTATCCTTATCCAGTTTTGTTGGAGTGGCCATGGGAGTGGATGCACTTGAACAATCTTGCATTCCAAATTTCTTCAACAAGTTTCTGGTGTACTTAGTTTGACAAATAAAAGTGCCTTCTTCATTCTTCTTGACTTGAAGGCCCAGAAAATAGCTAAGTTCCCCCATCATACTCATCTGATACCTTGACTGCATCAGTTTGGCAAACTTCTTGCAAAGTCTATCATTTATAGATCCAAAAATGATATCATCAACATAGATCTGGACCAGAAGTAATTCCTTTCCATGGTTGAGGTAGAACAGTGTTTTGTCTATTGTTCCTCTGTTAAATCCACTTTCCAGAAGAAATTGAGCTAAAGTCTCATACTATGCTCTAGGAGCTTGCTTAAGTCCATAAAGTGCTTTATCTAGCCTGTAGACATAATTTGGATATTTGGAATCTACAAAGCCTGGAGGTTGTTCAACATATACTTCCTCCTCCAATTCTCCATTGAGAAAAGCACTTTTCACATCCATTTGAAAGACAGTAAACTTTTTATGAGCAACATAAGCCAAACATAACCTTATGGCTTCAAACCTAGCAACTGGTACAAATGTTTCATCATAATCAATTCCCTCCTGTTGAGAATATCCTTTTGCAACCAGCCTTGCCTTATTTCTTTTAATTATGCCATCACTGTCAGTTTTGTTTCTGAATACCCACTTTGTACCAACAACAGATCTATTCTTTGGTCTTGGCACTAGGGTCCAGACTTTGTTTCTTTCAAATTCATTTAACTCTTCCTGCATTGCTTGCACCCAGTCAGCATCTTGAAGAGCTTCTTCCACTTTCTTTGGCTCAGTCTGAGAAAGAAAAGAATTGTAAAGACATTCATTTGAAGTACCTGTTCTAGTTCTGACACCTGCATCAGGATTTCCAATTATCAAATCAGGTGTATGTGATTTAGTCCACTTCCTTGCAGATGGAAGGTTTTCTCTAAAATGGATGCTCCCCCATGATCCATGTTGTCTTCATTTTCATTTTCTGATGCTCCCCCTGAAACTATGTTCTCTGAGTTAGATTCTTCAGAATTTAGATTTTCAGAACTATCAGAACTTGGCTTATCAGAACTTGATGAATCAGAACTTGAAGAGCCAGATGTATGTTCTGATGCTTCTTGAGATGTGGTAAGATCTTGAGTATGCCCCCCTGCATAGATGCATCTTCCTTTGGCGTAGTTGCCACAGTTTCAATAACATCAGTGTTTAATCCATCAGAGTTTACAGTATCAGGACTTAGATTGTCAGGATTTTTAGTATCAGAATTTGAGTCGTCATTTGCAAATCTCAGCTGATCATGATCAATAAAATCTTCAAGTCCAGTAATCTTCTTGTCATCAAAAGAGACATTGATAGATTCCATGACCACTCTTGTTCTCAGATTATAGACTCTGAAGGCTTTTGTGGAAAGTGGATATCCAACAAAGATTCCTTCATCAGCTTTTAGATCAAATTTGGATAGCTGTTCAGGATGAGTCTTGAGAACAAAACACTTGCATTCAAATACATGAAAATACTTCAGATTTGGCTTCTTTTTCTTCACCATCTCATATGGTGTCTTTCCTTGCTTGTTAATGAGTGTTGCATTTTGAGTAAAATAAGCAGTCTGCACAGCTTTAGCCCAGAAATAGTTGGAAGCTTTGCTTCTTCAAGCATTGTACATGCAGTTTCAATGAGAGTTCTATTCTTTCTTTCAACAACTCCATTTTGCTGTGGAGTTCCAGGAGTAGAGAATTTCTGCTTAATTCCATGGTTTTTGCAGAACTCTTCCATTATCAAATTCTTGAACTCAGTGCCATTATCACTCCTTATGGTTTTCACAGAGTCTTTGACCAATTTATCCAGTTGTTTGACATGATCAATCAAGATAGATGCAGTTTCACTTTTTGTGTGCAAGAAATACACCCATGTGTATCTAGTGAACTCATCTACTATGACCAAGGCATATTTCTTCTTTGCAATAGACATGACATTCACTGGACCAAATAGATCAACATGTAGTTGATGATAAGGCTCAAGAATTGATGATTCAGTCTTGCTCTTGAATGAAGATTTTCTTTGTTTGGCCTTCTGACAAGAATCACAAAGGCCATCATGAGCAAATATTGACTTTGGCAGTCCTCTCACAAGATCTTTCTTGACTAGTTCATTTATATTGTTGAAATTTAAATGAGAGAGTTTCTTGTGCCAATTCCAGCTTTCTTCAATTGATGCTCTACTCATCAGACAGATTGCAGAACCATCAGTACTTGTTGAAAGCTTGGCTTCATAAATGTTACCACACCTGTATCCTTTCAGAACAACTTTTCCTTTAGATTTACTCACATCTTCACAGTGTTCTTCAAAGAAATCAACATGATAACCTCTGTCACATATTTGACTTATACTCAGCAGATTGTGTTTAAGTCCTGAGACTAGAGCTACTTCTTTAATGATGACATTCCCAAGATTGATATTTCCATATCCCAATGTTTTTCCAATGTTGCCATCTCCATAAGAAACACCTGGGCCAGCTTTCTCCACAAAGTCTGATAGCATGGGTTTATTTCTAGTCATATGTCCTAAACATCCACTGTCCAGAACTAGGATATTTTTTCTGTTGCCCTGCAATTACAAAGACCACTAATGATTAGTTTTAAGGACCCAGACTTGCTTGGATCCTTTGGCCTTATCAAGTTTGTTAACATTTGCAGCGGATTTAGCATCAGAGTTTATGTTAACATTTTTCTTATCAGAATTTACACTATCAGACTTTGAATCAGAATTTACACTAGAAGGAACAATAAAAACTTTCTTTAAAGAAGGTTTTATTTGATAATAATCATAGTACAAACTATGATATTCCTTACAAGTATAAATGGAATGCCATAAACTACCACAATGAAAACAAGGATTTTGTGGCTTATATCTAACAAACCGACTCTTAACTCCTGACTTTGAAGGTAAGGAGTTTATGTTCTTATTCTTCCTGCAAAAAGAAGCCAGATGGTTAGAACTTCTACAGTTATGACACGTTTTCCTAGGAGCTTCAGGAACAGGCTTATAATCATTGCTTTTATTCACACCTTCCTTTCCATTCCTATTTTTCCTAGGTGATTTTACCTTGTTTGCATTCTTAACATCTTTCAGCTTATGCTTAAGCTGCTTCCTAGTCATTAAGCCTATGTTTACTTCAAATGTCTTTTCCTGTTTTAGTTTGTCAGAAGTTAATCCCTCTTTAAATTCTGATTTCTCATTATCAAACTTTACAGTTACAAACTTAACAGGTTTTAACTTTGGCTTTTGCTTAATAACAGGCTTAATTTCTACAGTTCCTTTATCATTCTTTTCATCTCCATAACCTAAGCCCTCTTTCCAATTTTCACTACTTAGCAAATTTTGAGTTGTTCTGCCAGAGTTAGTCTAAGTCCTGATAATCTCTCTTTCCTTTTCTAACTCAGTTTTTAGAGATTCATTCATTTTTAACACTTCATCCCTAACATAAAAAGCATCATCTCTATCCTTCTGAGTTTGATGGAACATAACTAACTCTTTTTCTAAGAAATCATTTCTTTTCTTAAAAGCAAGATTTTCAGAATTAATCTTTCACATGTTAAAGTTTGATCTCTATAACTAACAAACATGGTTTTAAGATATCTTCTCAACTCATTAATATCATCAGTATGAAAAGCATAAGTAGTCTGAGGTACCTTTGTTTCAGCAGCTTCAAAACTGCTCTCAGCACTTGCTTTATCAGCATTTGCTATCAAAGCATAGTTCTCCTCACTTTCAGAGTCTGAGGTGTCTGTCCAGCTTTTCTTCTTTGTGACAAGAGCCTTGCCTTTGTCACCCATCACTTTCTTGCAATCAGGAGATATGTGGCCTTTCTCACCACAGTTATAGCATTTGACATTGGTATAATCTCCTCTATCAGACTTTCCTCCTCTGCCCTCAGATCTTCTAAAATTCTTCTTATCAGAACTTGTGCCTTTACTGGAAAACTTCTTTCCCTTCCTGAACTTCCTGTATGCAATCTTTGTGATCCCTTTCACCATAAGAGCACATAGCTTCATCATCTCCTCATCAACATCAGTCTCAGGCAAGCTTTCAGAATCTGAGTCATCATCACTTTCAGAACTTGATGACTCAGTATCAGACTTTGTGAAAAGAGCTTTACCCTTGTCTTTCCTTGAGGTAGCTGCCTTGAGGAATTCTTCTTCAGCTTTAAGAGCAACTGTCCTTGACTTTCCTCCTTTCCTCTTGCTTCTTTGTTCCATCTCAAGTTCATGAGTCTTGATCATTCCATAAATTTCATCAAGAGTTGTTTCATCAAGACTGTAGTTGTCTCTTATTGTTGTTGCCTTTAAATCCCAACATTCAGGAAGAGCTAACAGGAATTTAAGGTTTGAATCTTCAAGATCATACTCCTTATTAACCAATGACAGATCATTCAAGAGTTTGACAAATCTATCATATAAATCAGTCAATGACTCATTAGCCTTTGAGTCAAAGTGTTCATACTCTTGAGTGAGTATTGTCTTCCTGTTCTTCTTAATTGTATCAGTTCCCTGACACCTTGTTTCCAGAGCATCCCATATCTCCTTTGCAGTCTTGCAGTTAATTACCCTGTTTGACATTACATTATCAATGGCACTATGCAGTAAGTGTCGTACCTTAGCATCCTTAGCAATTGATGCGATATCTTCAGCAGTATAATCACTCTTCTCCTTTGGTACAGTCTTTGCTGCTTCACCTGCAACTGCAACAGCGAGCTTGGTTGGTTTGTGAGGTCCTTCCTTGATTCTATCAAGATATTCTGGATCTATAGCTTTCAGAAACATGGTCATCCTCACCTTCCATATGGCATATTCAGATGGTCTCAGTATGGGAACTCTGATGGTCTCATACCGACTTTGAATTTGTGTCTTTGGAGGTTCTTCAGTTTTGGTAGGCTTAGTTGGAATTTCTGTGTCAGACATGATTGTGTATGGATCTTAAACTATATGCGTTAACAGATAGGCTCTGATACCACTTGTTAGGTCACACACACTATAGAGGGGTGAATACAGTGTAAAGTACAATCAAATCGAACTTTAATATCTCAAGTAACAGAAAATAAACTTTATTGAAACAATAAACTCTGTTACAGTATGGAACTGTTACCTCTCAGTGATGAACAAATATCACGAGAGCTGCTAGGGTTATATTGAATAATCTTCTCGAATATGATAACACTTATAGTGTAAACTCTATGTCTGTGTTTATATACTACACAGTTACAAGATAATCGCTAATTGATATGGAATATAATTCTGCTTCCTAAAATATATCAATCAGATATCTTTTCTTCCAAGTATTCTATTCTTCATAGAACTCCTTCTTCATGCATATCTCTTCTTATGTTTATCTCGATCTTCTTTCCTTTAATCAGCTGTTGTCCTTATCTGAACGTCCTTCAGTACTTAAGTTCTGATATCCATCTTCTGATGATTATCTCCTGATAATATAAATACTGATATCCTTAGGTCCTGACTTCCAGTAAGTACTGATTTATCCTGTTTAAGTAAGAACTGAAAACTAAACATAAATCATATTAGTCATGACATTATCAAATATATCTAATAATAAACAACATTTATCTCGAAGCATATGGGGGTTCATAGCACCCTGAAGGTATAATAGAGTAAACAGGGAGATTGACTTCAAACCAGGGAAAAAATCAGAAAGTAGAAGACCAAGGGTTCAATGGTTACAAGGATTGGTCTTCTGTTACACAAGGCATAAATGTTCCTATGTTAAGAAATTACATCAAGGTTCTTTATGTGGTATATATGTATTTGTGGAGTAGTATCGTATATGTGTGGTTCGTATCTAGGAATTCAACAATCAATGATGTTATGGATTATAAACTAAGGTATAATAATTGTTGTGTTTATAACTAAGGAACGTGAGCTTTGAGGCTCGATTTGACTGCTCTTGTGTTTCTTGACTCGATCTGCCTTACAAGATGCCTACGTACCTTGCTGTGTGCCAAGGATCAAGTCAAAAAACGTAGTTCTGATTCGTGGGGTGAGGCCCCTTATATAGATGTTTGGGAGTCCTTGAATCGGACTTGGGTTAGGAGACTTGATGGGCAAGTCTCAGAGTCAGAATGGACTTTGGAGTCCTAGGAAGTAGGAAGTTGATTCCTTATTCGATTTGGTCCCTTGAGGGCTGATCTACAAGGATTCACATCCCTATTAGGACTCATATTGACAGTTGTTTTCTCCCTTATTTAATTAATTACAAAATTAATTAATATTCAGGTTTGTGGGCCTTCTTTGTTCCATCAGGCCTGATCTGGTCCATCAGGCCTGATCAATGTGTTAACCTTTTTGGTCTGAATGTCATACATCTTCTTATTGGGCTTTGTGGCCCAAATCATGTATAATTAATGCACTATTAATTACGTAATCAGGATTTATTTATTCCCTATCATTTGCCCCCTAACTTTTGGGAAACAGTGGCTAGGTTTCACAGAAGTTAAGTTCACTTGTTCCCTTACAGGGTATCGTAAAGCGTGGAGCGACCTACACATTTACAACGATTTGCTTTAACCCCCATATTTTAGGAATTACCTCAATTTCTAGGAATTTTTCCCTTAATTCTGGGATTTTTCCTTAATTTCCAAGAATTTTTCCCTTAATTCTGGGATTTTTCCTTAATTTCCAGGAAGTTTTCCCCTTATTCTGGATTTTCCTTAGTTTTCAGAATTTATCCTTTTTATGAATTTATTCTCAATTTTCGGCTCTAAATCGATCAGGATCGTATCTAATCGATCAGGAAATGCTTCAAATTGATCAGGATTCCTGATCGAGATCGACCAGGATCCTGATCGAATTAACTGCCATTCTGTTTCTGTGGTCGATGGAATTTCGACCAGGATTCGTGCAAAAATCGACCAGGATTCCTGATCGAAATTGATCAGGATCCTGATCGAACTAGCTTAAGATTTGCCGCTCTAGTCGATCATGTTTCGACCAGGATTCCTAATCGAAATTGATCAGGATCCTGATCGGACTAAGTGTATTTTTGACAGTGAGGTCAGGGGTGAGGTAGGCCTGGAATCCTGATTGAAATCGATCAGGATTCTAATCGAATTAAACAAGCTTATTCCTTTTTGTTCGAATGAAAATTCGATCAGGATCTTATTCTTTGTCGATCAGGACTCTGATCGAACTAAGTAGCTTTTTACCCTTATAATCGAATGAAATATCAATCAAGATTCTTCCCTTTGTCGATCAGGATTCTAATCGAAGTAAGTGGCTTTTTACCCTTATAATCGAATGAAATATCGATCAAGATTCTTCCTTTTGTTGATCAGGACTCTGATCGAACTAAGTGGCTTTTTACCCTCATAATCAAATGAAAATTCGATCAGGATTCTTACCTTTTGTCGGCCAGGATTCTGATCGAACCATTTCTTTAAAATTCTGGTCGATTTTTTACCCTTCAGTTTCCATTCATGCTTCTAGAATATCCTTGAAACTTCCCCATGATGGGCTTTCCTCAAGTTGGGCCTCGCTTTATGGACCTTAAACGCCTCATATTCCGAGATTTTTTCCTATAAAAGAGAAGTGAGAAGTGAGAATCCTCACTTCACTTCTCATTTCTCAAATTTTCTCTCAAAGCTCTCTCAAATTTCTCTCAAGTTTCCCCTCTTAGGAAGGCGATTTCCGGCTACCTCAGCCACCACAGTTCCCCCACCTTCAAGCTTTTTCTGGGTTTCAAGCCTTCATTCGAAGAATATCAATGGCGGATCGTGATCTAGCTCATTTGGGGAAGATGAACACTTCCAAGAGAGGTACTGCCATTCAAATCCAATCTTCGTACACTTCTTTAATAGATATGATAAACTCTAGAGGCGATGAATATCCCTCTTTATCTAGAATTAGATTCATACAACCACGATAACACTTTCCACGAGTTTGAGGATATAAATGAGTCCATGAACACCACGTATAAACTTCCACTCCACCTTAGGATTACCCCAGCTGCCCCTGGGGATAGGACATGTAAATGGGAGGGAGACA
Organism: Apium graveolens; assembly: GCF_009905375.1. Lineage (NCBI taxonomy): Eukaryota > Viridiplantae > Streptophyta > Magnoliopsida > Apiales > Apiaceae > Apium > Apium graveolens. Next base: position 213,227,464 of record NC_133648.1, read on the forward strand.
CTCTGTTTATTTATCGAGGAGCCCTGACCGCGGGTCTTAGGTTCCCATTTCACGAATTTATTCCTCGTTTACTCGCGGATGTAAAAATTAACCCATGTCAGCTCCCTCCTAACGCATGGAGGAATATTATTTGTTTTATGGTTCTCTGTCTTAGAAATAAATTTCCTCTTTCCGTAGCTGTCTTTAGGAAAGTTTTCCAATTTTATAACAGTTCCATGGGTCAACCGGGCTGGGTTTTAATCCGTCAATGGCCCAAAGTTCCCCATATTTTTGATAGCAACTCTATAGTTGAGAATAACCCTAAGTGGAGAGACGAGTTTGTTAGGCTGACCTGGGCTGGGGTTGATTGGGCCACACTCTTCTGTAGGCCCTTTTACAAAATGTCAAATGGTAGTCCTGGTAGCATCAGGTTAACTGATGAGGAGGAGGTGGCGTATCAAGCCCTCATTTCAGATGACGGAAAAATAGATACTTGGACCCTTTTAGAGGAGTTCTCGTTGAAGAAAGTTGGTCTCTCACAGGGCAGTGATAAGGGTAAATTTATCTGTGCAACTATTTCCTTCCTCCTTTTTATTGTAACTTTATTATCTCTAGAATTTTAATACTTTTCTTCTTTTTCTTTCAGCTTTCGCGGCCATCAACAATATCAACAGGCCTAAGGAGGGGGAATCTGGCCGCCAGAAAAGGGCTAAGTTGAACAAAGACCCCCGGAGCAAGGCTGATGCTCCTTCCTTCCTTAGGCCCCATATCCCGGTGGTCGAGCTGGGGGATGATGTGGATCCTCCACTCAAGGCTCACTCCTTTAGGCCTAACTGGGGCTTCAGGAGGAGCGATACGGTGGTTGGATCCACCAAACATGCCAAGGATTGGTCGTACCATTCCATCATTCCCCACGACTTCACTGACATTGTCATGAGGAGTGACATTAAGACCATTGAACTTCTAGGTTCTCAAGCCCAAGCTTCGGTAACATCCCTTTCTCTTCTCCTTAAATTCCAACTTTTTCCTATATTTATGAACTTGTATTAACTCACGTTTCTTTGTGCAGAGCAACATTTACTTCCAGGTGGCCCTTCATCAGGCTAGGTCCTGGAAAGGGAACTCAGATGAGTTCAAGAGGGAGATGAAGAAGTGGAAGGAGAGAGCTGAGGTCCTGGAGAAGAAGCTGGATACGAAGAAGGAGGAGTTGTCTAAGGCTCATTTCGAGCTGGTGAAACTTAGGAGCGATAAGGAAACCATCATTGATGATTACATGGATTCTGATAAATTCAAGAATCTCATGGAGATTCATGATGAGGGCCTTTATTCCCTATAGTTTACCCATGGATGGGATGTGGCCGTGAAGGCGGTTTCTGAGAGGCATCCGGGCTTAGTCGATCCTAAGGACTTTATAAGTCCTGAAAAGGCAGAGACGGAGGACAACTTGGACACCCTCTTCAACTCCCCTCAGCCGGATGATCGCATCCTGGATCCTAGCATCACCTCTCCTCCCTCTTCTCCCACAAAAGATGCTGAAAAGAATGATGCTGATAAGGAGCAGGGGAATGAAGGCTCCCGCATGGAGGAGTAGTTTTTCTAGTTTGTAATTTTTATCCATAACTTATTGTTAAACTTGTTTGTATCCGGAACTTATTACCCTTCGAGGTTTATTTATGCTGCTTTCTTCTTCATACCCTTCTCCTTTAATTTTTTTAGCACTTATTATGCCTTTTAAAGAGAATGTTCAATGACTTGAACAACTTGGTCCTTTGAGTTGTGGAACAAGCACTCCATAGAAGAATTCTTGAAGTCTTCTTCTTTTAACGATCAAAGCATGATTTTTGTTAAAATCACACAAAGTATTATCACAACTTAAATATCCAAAGGTTAAAATAATTTCAAACTCATTAATATAGTCTGGTTTTCCAAAACCTTACATGGTATGGGTTCGACCCTTAACAATAATGAATCAACAATGGAAATCCTATTAGAATATAAAATCCTACGCAAACAAAGCTTCAAGGTTCTTTTCAACCTACTTGTCATTTTGACAAGTGAGAATCGTGCTCAACTGATTTACACATAGTAAACCTTCAGGTTTTGTGCATGCCAGGTTCTCAGGATTTCAAAACCATCCATAGTCTCTAACTTGTAGGTTCCCCTTCCTTGAACGCTCTTAACCTCATAGGGCCCTTCCCAGTTTGGGGCAAGGTTTCCTTTCTGCCCTAATCCAGAGGCTTCCACTTTTCTAAGGACTAAATCTCCTTGCTTGAAGAACCTTTCCTTAACCCTTAGGTTGTAATAGAACGAAGCTTTCTTCTGATAGTTTACTATCTTCATATGTGCTTCATCCCGTACTTCATCAATTAAGTCCAAGGATAATCTTTGCCCCTCCTCATTTTCCTCAGCATTAAAAGCCTGGATTAGGGGAGATGCGTGTGATATTTCTACAAGAACAACTGCTTCTGCCCCATACGCCAACATGAAGGGAGTGGCTCCGATAGTGACTCTACAAGTAGTTCTGTAAGCCCATAGTATTGGGAATATTTCATCCACCCAATTATTCCTGGATTTCTCAATCCTCTTCTTTAGTCCATCCAGGATTATTCGATTTACCACTTCCGCTTGCCCATTGGCTTGTGGATGAGCCACAGAGGTAAATCGTAACTCAATCTCATTCTTCCCACAATACTTCTTGAATTCCTCATTGTTGAACTGTGATCCATTGTCGGTAACCAGGATACGGGGAATTCCATACCGGAACATGATGTTTTCCCACAGGAATTATGCAACCTGCTTATTTGTGATTTTGGCCAATGGTTTGGCTTCAATCCACTTAGTAAAATAATCGATGGCTACTATAAGGAACTTCCTTTGTGTCGCGGCCATAGGGAAAGGTCCAAGTATGTCCATTCCCCACATAGCAAAGGGGATGGGAAAATTGATGGAGGTCAGCATCTCGGGGGGTTGTCTAACGACAGGTGCATGCTTCTAACAGCGGTCACACTTCTTCACATACTCTTTGGTATCGGCCATCATTTCTGGCCAATAGAAGCCTAAACGGTTTATCTTATGAGCTAGTGCTCAGCCCCCAAGTATTTCCCACAGATACCTTCATGCACTTCTTCAAGAGCCAAGTGGGCCTTATCGGGCATGAGACATCTTAAGTAAGGAACTACATAGATCTTTTGTACAAAATCCCATCTATCAAGGAGTACCTTAGTGCTCGAACAACCAACTTCCGTGCTTCAGTTGCATCATTTGGAAACCAACCGGTTTGAATATGGGTTTTAATGGGGTCTATCCATGACGTCCCCAGACCTATAGGAGCTACAAGCTTAACATCAATGCTCCGTGTCTTCAGAACACGGAAGTATACACTTCATGAACTTTCCTCTATCTCAGACGAAGCAAACTTTGATAATGCATCTGCCTTAGTATTTTCCTCCATTGGAATGTGCTCAACATGGCATTCATCGAATTGGGTCATCACAACCTTTACTAGGCGGACATACTTAGCCATCGTATCATCCCTTGCCTCAAACTCTCCCTTTCCTGGGATATGACCAGCTTCGAGTCTCCACAGACTTTTAAATTCTTGACTCTAAGTGTCCCTGCTAAGCCAAGACCAGCTATCAGAGCTTCATATGCTGCCTCATTGTTTGTGGTCGGGAAGTCTAACTTCATAGCATATTCAATCAAGAACCCATCGGGGCTTTGTAAAACCAAGCCTGCTCCACTTGAATTTTTTTTGATGCTCCATCAAAATAGAGAACCCAATATTCCTTCTCCCTATCATCTTCCTCGTCTTGAGGTATAGTATCTTCCTGCCCCCCGACTTCTTGGTTGGGTAGGGTACATTCCACCACGAAGTCAGCCAATGCCTGGGCTTTTATTGCCGTTCGTGGCTTATGCTTAATGTTAAATTCTCCCAACTCTATTGCCCACTTGATCAGCCTCCCACTAACCTTGGGACTATGAATAATATTTCTCAAGGGATGATTTGTTAGTACTTCAATCTTATGAGCCTGAAAGTAAGGACGAAACTTTCTTGAAGCCATTACCAAGGCTAAAGCAAACTTCTCAATAGTTGAATAATTTAATTCAGCTCCATGCCTTCCGGCTTTCCTCACTCCAAAAAAAATCCTTTACCTTCTTTAAGGAGTTGAAGAATGACAAGTACTTGTCCCCAGACTTGGAGATGAATCGTCCCAATGCTGCAACCCTTCCAGTGAGCTTTGAACATCTTTAATAGTTTTTGGTGGTTCCATGTCTAGGATTGCCTTTATTTTATCGGGATTGGCCTTGATTCCTCTCTTGGAGACCATCAATCCCAAAAACTTTCCAGATCCTACTCAGAAAGCACACTTTGTAGGATTCAACATCATCTTGTGGTACCTTAGGACCTTAAAAGCTTCCCTCAAATGGGTTATATGGTCAGTCTTCATTAGACTCTTGATTAACATGTTATCAATATAAACTTCCATGGTTTTACCAATAAGATCCTTGAAATTTTATTTACCAACCTTTGATAGGCGGCTCCTGCATTCTTGAGACCAAATGCCATAACAAGATAACAATAAACACCAAAGTCAGTGATGAATGATACCTTTGGGATGTCGTCCTTGTGCATCTTGATCTGATTGTATCCACTAAATCCATCCATGAAGCTCAGCATCTCATGTCCAGCAGTGGCATCTATCAATGTATCTATCCTTGGCAACGGAAAACAATCTTTTGGGCATGCATCATTTAGATCAGTGAAGTCCACACACATTCTCCACTTTTCATTCGCCTTTTTTACCATTATGGGGTTTGCTAACCATTCCGGAAATTGAATCTCTTCAATGAAACCAGCCTCTAAGAGCTTCTCTACTTCTTGTTTAATAGCTTCTTGCCTCTCCAGAGCGAAGCTTCTTTTCTTTTGCTTCACTGTCTTCTGACTTGGATCCGCATTCAGCTTGTGAGTGATCAGTTTCGGGTCTATACCTGGCATATCAGCTGATGACCATACAAATACATCACTATTTTCTTGCAAAAAATTCACCAACTTCCCTCTAAAGGGCTCCTCTAGGGTGGCTCCAACGAAAGTTACCTTCTCAGGATCCTCGGGAGCTAAAGGAATCGAAATCAAGTCTTTTGCCGGCTTTCCTCTTTTCTCATCATTCTCTCGGATATCCAAATCTTCAATAGGCAGAACCTGCCCCCCAACTCCATCTACCCTCAATGAGGCCACATAACAACTTCTAGCCATTTTTTGATCTCCTCTTTCTTCTTTAATCCCATTCCAGGTGGGAAACTTCATAACTGAATGATAGGAAGAAGGTACTGCCTTGAAGGCATGTATCCCTATTCTTCCTATAATCGCGTTGTAGGTTGAACTAGCCTTCACCACCACAAAGTCCAACATCTGTGTTGCTTGCCTTGGTTCCTGATCTATGGTTGTTGGCAACTTAATTATCCCTTCCACAGGGCATTCTACTCCCGCAAATCCATATATCGGCATATCGGTCGGGGTTAATTGAGAATCATTACAACCCATCCTTAAAAAAATGTTATGGAGCAAGATATCAACTGAAGCACCATTATCTATGAGGACCCTCTTCACCAGGCTGTTCCCTATTATCGGTGTTATGAACAGCGGGTCGTCATGAGGAAATTTCATACCCTCTAGGTTAGAATCATCAAAAGCCATTGTTACTCCTGTCCTGGCCCTCTTCGGGGCTTCTCCAACAATATGCATAACCTCTCTGGTATATGCTTTCTTGGAATTCCTGGATAATCCAGAAGTAGTTGGTCCTTCAAAAATTGTGTTTATCACAGGCCCTCGGGGTCCTGGTCCTCCAAAGATTGTATTTATCACCGGTCCTCTAGGCTGGGGATTACACCCCTGATCAACTTGGTCCCTCCTACGATCTTTAAAGTTCTTTCTTCCATTATTATTCCAATCCCCTCCTTCTCCATTGTATTTGTTTAATCTCCCTTTTCGAATGAGGAATTCAATTTCATCTTTCAGTTGTCTACATTCATCGGTGTCATGGCTAACATCTTTGTGAAATCTGCAATACTTGCTCCTATTGAGTTTGGCAGGATCAGCCTTCAAGGGTTTATGCCAACGAATATCTCGATCTTTCTCGATTTCCATCAAGATTTGGCTTCTAGGGGCATTCAACTTAGTATATTCAATGAACTTTTGTCCAGGTCCTCCCTACTTGGGGGTTGAATCAGGGTTTTGCTCAGTTTTAGGATACTTGTCCTTCGCGATATATTACAGGTCAGTTTTCCGCTTCTTGCCTCCAACGGGGTCGTTGCTCACTACTGTCTTCCTCATGCTCTCTTCCACCTTGATGTACTTCCTGACCCTATCTTGGAGCTGCAACATGCTTTTAGGGGGCGCTTAGCCAAGGACATCTTGAAGAACTCATCCCTAGTTCCCTGTTGCAGTGCTATCATGGCTACCTTGTCATCAAGGTCTTGGACTTTTAAAGCTTCCTTTGTGAAACGATTCTGATAGTCTCTCAAGGATTCCTTCGCTCCCTGCACTATGCTCATAAGGGATGCTGAACTTTTCTCATGCACTCTCCCGCTGATGAACTGCTTAATAAAAGCCTGACTTAACTCTCTGAAGGACCCAATAGAGTTCGGGGGCAAATGACTATACCATCTTTGATCCATACCCGACAGGGTTTGAGGAAAGGCCCGACACTTAATAGCGTCATTCATGGGCTGCAACAACAGTGCATTGGAGAATGTCCTGACATGATTAGTGGGATCTCCCGTGCCATCATAAGCTTTGATAATGGGCATCTTGAACTTCCTTGAGATATGGGCATTCATTATCTCTTCAGTGAATGGTGGAGTAGGATCATTAGGATCTTCAAGGGGAAGAAGATTGCTTGGATCAGCTCTCGGGACTACAGCCCTTCTTTGTGATGGACCATCCAGGTCTATGATTGGAGGAGGATTTCCTCCCCTAGGTGGTAATGGGGTCTGGGAGCCTGGTGCGCCTCTAAGTCGCGTTTCAGCCTTTGAATATCAGCCTCGTGGGCCTAGATTCTCTCCTGCACCTCTTGGGGATTCACCCCTCAGGTACTCCTAGGACGTTGGTTGCCATCAGCCATCGGTTCTTTGCCAACACGCCTCCTTCTTGGGGCCACTTCATCATCTGAAGACTCAGAGTCTCTGTCAGTAAAAAGACCAGAAAATTCCTGATCCTTCGGGATAGGAGCCAAACCTTGAATGTAGGGGGTGTTTGCCTCCGTGCTTTACTTCGTCCTGCATGTCCACTTCCTCCGACCTCGGGGTAAAGGGGCATCCCATACAGGGTGTTAGTGGTCACAACAGTTGAATATTCATACCCAACGGGTCGAGAATTCACATGGTGTATGTAGCTGTTAAAGTTGGGGATTCATCCCTTGAGGTTGAGATCCAGTTACCCCTATCTGGGCTCCTCCTGGGGCAGCGACATAGGTTGAATACGGAGGTATCTCCACTATTGACAAAATCACTTGGGTTATCACAGCTTGTGTCGCAGCTGGTGTACTTCCATGGGTGCTGTTGCCACTTTGTGTTCTCGCCATGGTTGTTATTGTGCTTTCCCACAGATGGCGCCAAATGTTATGGATTAAAAACTAATGTATAATAATTATTGTGTTTATAACTAAGGAACGTGAACTTCGAGGCTCGATTTGACTGCTCTTGTGTTTCATGACTCGATCTGCCTTACAAGATGCCTTCGTACCTTGCTGTATGCCAAGGATCAAGTCAAAAAACGTATTTCTAATTCATGGGGTGAGGCCCCTTATATAGATGTTTGGTAGTCCTTGAATCGGACTTGGGTTAGGAGACTTGATGGGCAAGTCTCAGAGTCAGAATGGACTTTGGAATCCTAGGAAGTAGGAAGTTGATTCCTTATTTGATTTGGTCCCTTGAGGGATGATCTACAAGGATTCACGTCCCTATTAGGACTCATATTGATAGCTATTTTCTCCCTTATTTAATTAATTATGAAATTAATTAATATTCAGGTTTGTGGGCCTTCTTTGTTCCATCAGGCCTTATCTGGTCCATCGGGCCTGATCAATGTGTTAACCTTTTTGGTCTGAATGTTATACATCTTCTTATTGGGCTTTGTGGCCCAAATCATGTGTAATTAATGCAATATTAATTACGTAATCAAGATTTCTTTATTCCCTATCAAATGATTTACAAAGAATAAGGCTTACGCCGGCTCAAGATCAATAAGAATCTGGGTTTAAAGTTAAGTACTTCAAAGTACTTCATTTACTCTTTACAAGCTTCCTCTATTAAACATTAGATGTCTTTATCAAAACTTATTCTCATCTCGTTTTACTCATTACAAGCTTCTATCTACCCTTTGTTTCGCCCAAATCCGACTTGGGGATTGAAAATTACAAATAAAATCGTCAAACAATGCATATACAGGCATATTACACATCAGTCTGATCACATATAACATATAGCACGTAAGATATTCGATCAAAATAATTTACAAAGAAGATTCGGGGTTAATATGATTTTCCAGCTATTCAATATGAATTTTTGAACATTTTTCGGAATTAAAACATGTCTCCAAAATCATTTTATAATTAAATAACAGGGTTCGAACACCCGAATCTAATTTTAAAATAATTTAATAATAATTATCGAGCCTTAGAAATAATTTAAAATATTATTTTAAAACTCGAAACCATTTTTCAGAATTTTTAAATTAAAAAGAATAATTAAATATAAATATAAATTAAAATTAAAATCAATTAATAATTAATTAAATTAATTAATCAATTACTATTAAATTAATCGATTAATTAAAATAACTAAAAACTTATTAAAATTAATTAATAAAATAAATCAGATTTATTTTATTAATAAATAAATAATTAAAAATAATTTTTGAAATTAAAATAAATAAATAAACATTTTTCTGCTTTTTAAAATAATAAAAATATCATTTTTATAATAAAGTTAAACAGCAGGGGATGATTTGCAAAACTGGAAAACTTCAGGGTTAATTTTGAAAAGAATCAATACTATAGGGGCTTAATCGTAATTTGGCCCAGTCGCCGTCTCCGGCCGGCGGCGGCAAGTCGACGTGCCCAGAATCGAGCCAAACTCTCCAGAATTATAGTACTACTCAAGGGGAGCATGAATCTGCAAGTAAAATCATCAAAAACGCCGAGATATGACGGGAAAATCGTGAAGAATCTCGCCGGCGGCGAGAACTTCGATCGATCGTGCAGCCGTTTTCCCTCATCGTTTGGTGATATCTATTACACCCTTCTATTCCTCATCACGAGATGAACACGTTGATCTATACCAAGTTAGCCCATAATTCACGAATCAAAAAGTCCTAAATTTCAACTCAAGAACACCAAGAACCCTAATTTGGAATTTTCAGAAAACCAAACCTCAATTTCTATATGTTATTGAACTCTATTTTCAACATATAATATACCAAAATAACTAGGACAAAATTATCTACAAGATTAAGCCATCAAATCACACAAACAACATCAACATCAAAATTTCATAATTTAATCCTTAATAAATTCAAAATAAAATAAATAAATAGAGACAACACCTCGATTCCTGTACTGAAATTGATGGTAGAATCTGGTAGAGCTTTTTGAGAGCTTCGATTCGTATATGGCACATTCGATTCCAAGTTCGGTAACGCTTTTGTTTTTAAGTTTGATTCTCAAGAACGCGACGGTGTACGGGTTTTTCTCTGTAAATTCTCAGTTTTTACTATTCGATTATGATTATACGAATAAAATGAAATAAGAAAAATGCTATTTATATTTATAGAATATTAATACCCATTGGATCTTATTGGATCGAAAAATAAGTTACTTAACAGCTAAGTAACTGCAAAAATGATCCGATTTGATGCCCGTATTGGATAATTATCTAAACCGGGCTTCTATAAAATAATATAATAATATCCCGTCTTTCGAGAATACGGGTTTTGTTGATCTATAAAAATTATTATCGTATCAAAAATTTTATACCGGTACTCGTACGAGTCATACCGTACTCCAGATTGAAAAAGTCAAAACGCGGAAAATGTCCGGAATAATCAGATTAGGTTAGGAAGGAGTTTTCTGAAGATTTTTGGGTTGTAAAAACGTAAAAACGTAAAAATAGTTGAGGTTGGATGATTCCCGGTTTTATAAAATAGTTTTATAATTATACTAAAAATTAATTATTAAATCTATAAATCCTTTTAAAATCTTATAACAGTCCAAAAATTACCAGAAAGATATCTGAATTATCTCTACTTTATTTTGGACATAATAAAATTAAAATACTCACATTTTACCATATATAACCATCTAAATATCAATATCAACCATCAGATAATTCATAAAAAAAAATCACATAATAATCACACAATAATTATTTATTGATAAAAATAATTACACGCTATATCCCGGATATTACATCCTTCCCCCTTAAAAGGATTCTGTCCTCAAAATCTCCTAAGTAAACAAATGTGGGTACTTTTCTTGCATATCACTTTCCAAATTCCCAGGTTGACTCTTCAACCTTTGGGTTTCTCCACAGTACTCTTACCAAATTTACAATTTTATTTCTCAATACCTTTTATTTCTTTTCCAGAAGCTCTGTTAGATTTTTTACATACGATAAATCTTCCTGGAGTTATTTTGGCTCATACTCGATTACATGCATAGAATCTGGATTGTAATTCTTAAGCATCGATACGTGAAATACATTATGAATGTGCTCCATATGCGGGGGTAATTCTAATTCGTAAGCTACCTTACCGACACGTTTCAAAATTTCAAAAGGTCTAACATATCTAGGACTTAGCGTTCCTTTCTTCCCAAATCTAGTCAATCCTTTCCACGGTGATACCTTCAGTAACACTGAGTCTCCTTTTTTGAATTCCATATCCTTCCTGGATTGATTTGCATATTTCCTTTGTCGATCTTGTGCTGCAATTAACCTTTTCTGAATAACCTCGACAACTTCTTTCGTGTGTCGCACCAATTCGGGTCCAAGTATCTTACGTTCTCCAACTTCGTCCCAATATACTGGTGATTGACATTTGCGTCCATAAAGAGCTTCATAGGGAGGCATTCCGATACTGGCATGATGACTGTTATTGTAAGAAAATTCTACTAAGGGCAAATGCTCATCCCAATTTCCTCTAAAATCAATGGCACAAACACGTAACATGTCTTCAATTGTCTAGATCGTTCTTTCAATTTGGCCATCCGTCTGCGGATGATAAGCCGTACTCATATTCAATTTAGTTCCCAAAATTCTTGAAAACTTCTCCAAAATCCTGAATTAAATCGTGGATCTTGATCCGATACAATAGAAAAAGGGACTCCATGACGGACTACTATTTCTTTCAAATACATATGAACCAACTTGTCCAGTGAAAATCTTTCATTAATAGGAAAGAAATGAGCTGATTTGGTTAGTCTGTCCACTACAACCCAAATGGCGTCATGGTTTGCTTTCATCTTTGGTAATCCAACTATAAAACCCATAGCAATGTGCTCTCATTTCCATTCTGGAATTTTTAACGGTTGTAATAATCCACTTGATCTCTGGTGCTCCGCCTTAACTCTTTGACACGTGTAACATTTTCTAACCCATTCCGCAGTTTCTCTTTTCAAATCTGGCCACTAGTAACTTTCTTTTAAATCTCTGTACATTTTGGTACTTCCTGGATGGATTGAATATTTTGAATTGTGACCTCCTGTAGAATTTCATTCTTTAATTCTGTCACTGGTGGAATCCAAATTCTGGAAGAAAATCTGAGAATACCTTGATCATCCTTTTGAGTGCATAAGTCTTCTCCTACCAATCGATTAATATCTTGATCCAATATTACCTCTTGGAATTTCCCTATCTTCTTTAGTAATTCTGGCTGAAAAGTCATACTATACATCATTGCTTCATTGGGCTTACAAATTCTGACTTCCAATTCCAACTTCTGAAATTCCTTGTATAATTCTTCTGGTACTGTTAATACGTTCAGTCTTTCCTTTCTGCTTAGCGCATCTGCCACCACATTTACTTTTCCTGGGTGATAGTTAATCGTGCAATCATAGTCCTTGATCAACCCCAGCCATCTTCACTGTCTCATATTAAGTTCCTTTTACGTGAATATGTACTTTAAACTTTTATGGTCCGTATAAATCTTGCATTTTTCTCCATATAGATTATGTCTCCTAATCTTCAAGGCGAATACAATTGCTGCTCATTCCAAGTCATGAGTAGGATACTTCTGCTCATGAGGTTTCAGTTGTCTAGAAACATATACAATAACTTTATTATGATGCATCAAAACACAACCTAATCCCTTATGAGAAGCATCACTATAAATTACAAAAGTTCCTTGATCATCTGGAAGTGACAAAACAGGTGCCGTGATTAATCTCTTTTTCAATTCCCGGAAACTTTCTTCACACTTCTCGTTCCAAATAAACCTCTCATTTTTCCTGGTAATCTGCGTCAAAGGTGTCACAATCTTCAAGAAATCTTGAACAAATCTTTGCTAATATATTGCCAATCCTAAGAAACTTCTCACTTCTGTTGGTGTTTTTGGCCTTTCCCAATTCATAACAGCTTCAATCTTTGTTGGGTCTACTTTGATTCCTTCATTCCTGACTACATGCCCTAAGAATTGAACTTCTTGTAACCAAAACTCACACTTTGAAAACTTGGCATACAACTTTTTCTTTCTTAAAATTTCCAAAGATATCATTAGATGTTCCGCATGATCTTCCGTTGACTTGGAGTAGATCAAAATATCATCAATAAATACAATGACAAACTTTTCCAGATATTCCTTGAAAATTCTGTTCATCAAGTCCATAAATGCTACTGGGGCATTGGTTAATCCAAAAGACATCACTAAGAATTCATAATGACCGTACCTCATTCTGAAAGATGTCTTTGGTATATCTTCAGGTTTGATCTTCAACTGGTAATATCCTGATCTCAAATCAATCTTAGAGAAATACTTGGCTCCTTTCAGCTAATCAAATAAATCGTTGATTCGAGGTAATGGATACTTATTCTTGATGGTAAGCTTATTGAGTTCTCGATAGTCGATGCACAACCTCATGCTTCCGTATTTCTTCTTAACAAATAGTACCGGTGCACCCCATGGGGATACACTAAGCCTAATCACTCCTTTTTCCAATAACTCTTGCAATTGCTTTGCCAGTTCCTTCATTTCATCTAGTGCCATTCTAAACAGGGCTTTAGATACTAGTTCCGTTCTCGGTGCTAAATCGATTGTAAACTCAATTTCTCTATCTGGAGGAAGTCCTGGTAATTCATCTGGGAAAACGTCTGGAAATTCATTTACCACCGGAATGTCTTCTTGTTTTGCTGGTTCCTGACTTCTTTCTATCACATAAGCAATAAAATGCTCACATCCTTGTTGCAGTAACTTCTTAGCTTGAATCATCATCAAGAACTTCTTTGCTTGCCTCTAACCTTTAAACGTCACCACTTTCTCGTCTGGCTTCTTCAGGATTACTTTCTTATTACGACAGTCTATCTGAGTATCGTGCTTAGGTAGCCAGTCTATTTCTAAAATAACGTCAAACTCTCCTAACTTAAATGGTATCAAGTCAGCACCAAACTTGTTGCCAGAATTCTCAATCTCACAGTTCGCACATACTTGGTTGACAGATACACGTTCCTCATTTGCTAATTTTACCGTCATAATTTCACTTAACAATTCAATTGGACCATTCAACTTATCAACAAAATATTGAGAAATAAATGATCGAGTTGCTCTTGAAGATACTAGCACTTAAGTATATAAAGAATTTACAGTAAGCGTACCTGCCACAACATCAGTGTCCATGATAGCATGCTTCACTGACATGTCATAAACTCTAGCTCTAGGAGGTTCATTCACTGTTGGAGTAGCTCCCATGATTCTCAGCATGTTATTGACTGGACCTGGTGCCTTGCAATCCCTTGCTATGTGTCCTGGCTTTCCACACTTGAAACATGTAAACCCAATTGTTGGAACTTTGCCTGCCTGATTCCTGGTAGGCTGCTCTTTGTTTGCTGGTTTATTTCGGCACTCCCTTGAATAGTGCCCCTCTGGTTGCATCTGTAACATACCACATTCAGCTTGTTGCAAACTCCTCCATGCTTCTTTCCACATCTGGCAGTCTGGTAAAGTTGGCCTCTGCTGGGTTGGCTGGTTCCCAGTGACTGAACAGTTGACTTGTCCTCCATCGCCTGCATTCTGTCTTCTGAAATTGGGATTCCTTCCGGGCTGAAACTTGCCTTTCCTCTAATTAAAATTTGGAAACTTCCCTGCTTGTGACTATCCTTCATTTCCTTTAAACTTCCTTTTCTTACTGTCCTTCCCCTTGATGACATTTCACTTTCTGTCTCTGCAATCATAGCTTTTTACACAACACCCGCATACGTATCCAATTCAAATATGGCCACCTTCCCTCGGATCCAAGGCTTAAGACCTTGCTGAAACCTCTTAGCTTTCTTCCTATCGGTGTCCACATATGATGGTACAAACCTGAATAATTCCTCAAACTTACTTTCATAATCTACCATTGACATATTTCCCTTCTTTAACTCCAGAAGTTTCAATTCCATCTGATCCTGAACAAACCGAGGGAAACATTTCTCTAAAAACAACTCCTTGAATCTATCCCACGTAACATCAAAACCGGGCTTCTTATAAATACGTTATACGAAAATAATGTAATAATATCCCGTCTTTCGAGAATACGAGTTGTATAAATCTATAAAAATGATTATTATATTAAAAATTTTGCGCCGAGACTCGTACGGGTCAAACTGTACTTTGGATTGAAAAAGTGAAAACAGGGAAAATGTCCGGAATAATCAGATTAGGTTAGGAAGGAGTTTTCTGAAGAGTTTCGGGTTGTAAAAACTTAAAAATGGTTGAAGTTGGACGATTCCCGATTTTATAAAATAGTTTAATAAATATACATAAAATAATTATTAAATTTATAAATCCTTATAAAATCTTATAACAGTCCAAAAATTACCAGAAAGATATCAAAATTATCTATACTTTATTCTAGATATAATAAAATTAAAATACTCACATTTTACCATATATAACAATCTAAATATCAATATCAACCATCAGATAATTCACCAAAAAAAATCACATAATAATCACACAATAATTATTTATTGATAAAAATAATTACACACTATATCCCGGATATTACAGATTTCCTGTTGGAATGTCCGGAAATATTCTCTCTGGAAGGTAATGAAAATACAGCTGAACTAAAAAAAAAGATTCAGGATAAGGAAAACTACTCACCATGGTGGACCTTGTATGTGGACGGAGTATTGAATGGTAAAGGAGCTGGTGGAAGCGTGATACTAATAATACCAGAAGGACATAAGCTATAAAGTGCAATTCATTTTCATTTCTATGAAATAAATAGTGATGCAGAATATGAGGCCCTGATTGCAGGCCTGAAGCTAGCTTTGGAAATGAAAGTTGAGAATTTAAATGTCTACAGTGATCCAATGCTTGTGGTCTGGCACATTTGAGGAGGGTTTCAGTCTAGAGGTCCGCTTACAGACCTATACATGAGGTACTCGCAAGAATTAATGAACAAATTTATGGAGGTTCATTTGGAGCTGATTCCAAGGAAAAAAAAATTCAGATGCTAATGTTCTTGTAAATTTGATTTCACAAAAAGAAGCTACCTTATTAGGTGTCATCCCATTGGAGGTGCAACAACAACCAAGCATCTTCAAAATGGAGACTGCCACAGTTGAAGCAGCAGCTGAAGGAACCTAGATGAGTCCCATTTATGACTATATAACAAAAGGAATTCTCCCAGAAGGAAAGGAAGAGGCAAGGAAATTAAAGTACAAGGCTGCGAGGTATGTGGTGTATGAGGGAACTCTCTACAAAAGGGGCTTCAATAAGCCACTTTTAAGGTGCATATCAGCAAAGCAATGTGAATATATCATGGGAGAAATTTATGAAGGGATATGTGGAAACCATTCAGGAGGAGCTTCATCAGATCATAAGATACTATATCAAGAATACCATTAACCTAGTTTACATAATGACTTTTAGCTCTATACGAGGTCCTATGATCACTTTCAAAGGTATGCCAATTTTAACAGTAAGCCAACAGTGCCATTGAAGCCTCGTACAAGTCCATAGCCATTTTCTGTATGAGGGAGTGATCTGATTGGGGAGGTTCCCAAAGGAAAAGGTGGGGTGAAGTACGCAGAGGTTGCAGTAGACTACTTCACCAAATGGGCAGAAGCTGAACCACTAGCTAGTATTACAGCAGCAAAGCTCAAGGAATTTGTGTTTAGAGCTGTTGTGTGCAGGTATGGGGTGCCTTACAAGCTAATTTTTCACAATGGGAAGTAGTTTGACAGTAAAGAGATAAAGCAGTTATGTGGGGACCTTCACACAAATAAAGGGTTCTCAGCAGTGTGCCATCCACAAAGTAATGGTCAAACTGAGGCCATTAACAAGATTATAAAGCACACTTCAGAGGCAAAAGTGGAGGAAATTAAGGGATGCTGGCTAGAGGAGCTACCTAGGTTGTTATGGTCCTATAACACCACACCTCGAACCATAACAAATGAATCTCCTTTTACACTCACCTACGGGTGTGAGGCAACGGTGCCTGTGGAGATTGGGGCAGGTTCATTCAGGAGGGAGAACAATGATCCAGGAAATAATAAGCTTAATCATCATTTGTACCTGGATTTATTGGATGAAGTTTGAGAGAATTCACAGTTGAAGCTGTCAGCTTATCAATAACGTACAAGGAAATATTTTAATAAGAATGTCCGAGCTCGACCTTTAAGGGTTGGGACTTAATGTTAAGAAGGATGATGCCAAACATGAGAACTCCCGGGCATGGTGTCTTTGGACCTAATTGAGAAGGTCCCTACATCATCAAGACAGTTCAGTGGGAAGGAACGTACCACTTGGCATATTTAGATGGGAAGCTGATTCCCAAGGCTTGGAATGTTGAGCACCTTAAGAGGTATTATCACTAAAATTTCTTTGATATTTATTTCAAGTAGGCCTCTTTCATGCATAGGAAAATAAAAGCAATTTGTTAGTTGTAGTTGCCATAATAGGTTCAGATTCAGTATGATATTTAATTGCCCATGGGGGGGTAGTGCATGTACACCTCACTGTTAGGATTTCTTGTTTTTTTTCTAAAATAAAAATAAAATAAAATGAAGTTTACTTCACATATCTTGGTTTTATATTATTTGGTAAAACCTAAATGTATATATGGATAGAGTGTATCAATAAGGTTCACCTGCTATAGTTCTTCACCTTAATGAATTAAGGATAAAAAACTAGGGGGTAATGGACATATGGAACATATGATTTTGGCTGTTAGAATCTAGTGGATTTTAATTTTTTGGTAATTATTCTTATAATCATTGGATATATGACTTGTATGAAAGCATGTTATAAAGGATAAAGTTTTATACCTTGGATATGGATAATGTATGAAGGTGTTTCTAGTTATGCACACCTTGAATTGATTCTGGTTTGCCAAATAAATGACACAAATTTATAATGGAAATCAAAGGGAAAATATAAATAATTTTTGGAACATGAAGGATGTATGCAAGGAATTGTGTACCTGGATGTGAAGGTATATGGTTGACATAAAAAAAATTGTATGGTTTATACATGGGATGTATGGTTTATACATGAGAAGACCCGAAATATTTTAGCCTACGTGATTCCCTTTGGGTAGTAAGGCATTTCTTATGCAAAAACATGTATGTTGATATGTTGGAAAAGGATTAATCTAAGTAAATAATCGATTCCTGGATTAGGTTTGCTTGTGTATGTGAACCTGGATGGATAGGTTCGTATGAAAATACGAGTCTATAGGATTTTCACACGTCCATATCGATATCAGGGAAGCTGAGCTAGTGTAGATCCTGTGAAGTTTTACGTAAGTATGATCAGAGTGTGAGGTACTTGCACAGGGAATAGGGGCTTGCAGGGATGCTGCTAAGTTCATGGGCTTACGAGGATGTAAGTTCAGGTTTAAATATGTACCTTGGAGTATGAATTGGATTTAGAATTTGAGTGGGAACTAGAGGTAGTCATAGAAATGTAGAAGATAGCAGAAAAAGATAAGAGGTTATCCTGATCTCTCCTATTTCTTAAATTTAGTATGGAATCATGTATGTATGCATATCTATAATAGGTTTAATAAGGTTATTAATCATTATAAAACCTTGTAGTTGATTTAAACTGTGTTAATTTTTTTTATTGTGAAATAAGTTTGAGAAATCTTTGCAGGTGATGGTGAATAAGCAGGATTAGATTTAATATTACGTAGTAGGTTCATATCTTTAGCTTCAGCTTGAGGTATTTATCTGTTAAAGAATCCCAAGTATGAAGCTTAAAATATGAACCTCCTTCTCGACTTAGCATCATTGAGGAATAGGATTAATATTGAATTGTTTTATGTTAAGTCAAGAACTTTAAATACACCTAGTGAGCTTTACTGTTTGTACGAACACTCTTAATAGAATCAAGTTAGACGCTTTTAATATGCTAAATAACCTGAGTGTTGGCGACTGTTATAGTTAGTTTTAATAGAAGTAAGTAAGTGAAAACATTATCTTGAAAATGCATGTTAAGTTGAGATATTATAATAAGAGTTGAACTTTTAGTTAGCATTTGCTAGGCTATCTTTAAGGAAAGGTAATGTTGTATAAGTTGTGATAAAGCCATAGGTATGTATAGGTACCTTAGTGATAAGCTTCAAATTTGCTCTTATTTTGTTTAGTATAGGTTCAGTACTCAACCCTAGATGTGAACAATCAGGTGTAGCTGGTTTATGAGACTTAGCCTTTATAAATGGGCTACAGTTTAGATCAGAAATATAAGTATTATTTCTAAGTGGCATTTATTAGAATAAGAGGTGTGTTGAAACAAAGCTTAGACAAATTTTTATGAAGTATGTATCTAGAGTAAAGTATATCAAGGAGGTTACATATTTGACTTATTTGCTAAACAATTCTGTTAGGAATAGGTTAATCATTAAAAATAATAATAGGAAGTATGAAAATTTAAGTTATGACCATAGCTAAGCTTATCTAGCTTTAGGTGCATAAAGATACTTAGACATATTTGAAATCAGTATCCAGGAGGGAACCTAAGTAACACGGGGGTTAAGAGTGATCAAAATAAGTTTGAACTGGAAAATTTTGAGGAAAGGATACTGAAGGAGTAGTCCTTGGTAAACACTCATTGGTAACAGTAAAATATTTTAGATGGGAGAAGGCAGTTTTTATAAGGCACGAGAGGGTGTTTTGAGGTTTAAGTTTTCCCTCACCAACTAAAAAGCAATAATACAAGTAAAAGCCATTAAAAGTTTAAATAGCGACACAGTTAGGGGGGTGAATGAATCGACCTTAGCAGGGTCACTAAGGAGGTTTTAAGAGGGTCACGAGTTAAGATAGTTATGTAAAAAGGGGTATATGTTCTAGATTAGATCTTATCCTAAGAGATCTATGTTATGCATCTTACCTACGTTAGCAATGCATTAAAGATAATAATAAAAGCATAATTAAACTGAAAGTACGATGATAAAATTAATAGCAACCAGTACGGGGAAGGGGTTTGTAGCGTTATTACTTGTGATGCATTATGAGGTGCCCACACCCTCATCTAGAATAAGTATTAGTGCAAAGCACCGTTGAGTTCGAGAGATTGCTTAAAAAGGTTTTTTAAAAGGGAAGGATACTTAAACATGATCAAAGAAGTCAAGGAGAGGTTATTGTATCAACGGCCATCTCGGCAATGTCGTCAATGGCAGGTTCATTAGTTGGAGGGTAATTAGTGCATACCTCAACCTGCATAGCGGGAGCTGAAGCTTGAGCCTCCACAAAGGGAGCATCAGGTATCATTGGCTTTGCCTTTTTGGCTTCCACAGCCTTCTCCTTCCTGATCATCTTAACATCTTTGGCCACATCTTTACCTAGCATGGCCCAGTCAAGGTTGGGAAAAACCTCCATTATAGACTTCATGAAATCTTTGGTACCATTGGACCAACTGGTTTTATATATGGCCTTCTTCGCATCTAGAAAAGTGGCCTTAAATCCATCTATAACCGTCTCAAGTTTGGTCATCTTCAACTCCAACTCATGCACCTTTCTGGCATGATCAGTTGTGGCTTCTTCCTTCTCTTGCTCCATAGCATGGATGGTTTGGTTAAGCTCATCTGTTTCCTTGAGGAGTTTTGATTCCGAGTTTCTTATCTTCCTCAACATTTTGATGACCCTCTTTATTTTATCATCTCGTGTCTTCAGGGTAGACTTCAGTTGCTACACCTCTTCTACCAACCTCTGATCAACACAGGCAACTTCAGTAATTCATTTCCCGTGCTTCTGGTGCAGGAATAGGCTTTGAGCATTAGCTAGGGTAATTTCAGGTGCAGCTTCCATAAATTTGATCTTGTCCCATTGGGCGATGATCTCGTTGGAAACCTGATTTTGTAGCATTTAAATAAATGTGTGAAGCTTCTACATCTCATCAGAAGCAACACCGCTTCTCAACTTTTCCAAGGACCTGGAAAGTGGAGCTTTGGCTGATTTAGGGGTGACAAGGGCGAGCTTTTGTTTGGAAGAGGAGCCTGATTTATCTTGAGTAGTAGAGGAGTGAGGAATCCTGGAGATAGGGGTTGCACGGATGGGGCCTAAATTATCATCATCTTGGAAGAGATCTTCAAACTTAATGGTTTGTTTAATGTTGGAAGGATCACCGATACACATTTTTGTAAAAAGATAAGTAGGATAAATAGTAAGCACGAGGGTGCATAATGATAACGAAAGATGGCAAGATGGGTACAACATGAAAATAAATTAGAACACAATAGGGACCTATAATCTGGGAGGTACCAGCTTCACTTGCTGAACCTCTTGAAATAAATTTACATCTTTTCAAGTTTTACTTAGTAAGTAAACCGGTGCCATCACCAAGGGATGTAGAAAGAACACGAGCTTTCTTGGCACACTTAAGCTACTTGCCCTGGAGGGTGGTCATGATAGGAGTATCTACACATATACATACATGTAACACCATTATCAAAAGTAAACCACAAAAGAAACCTACGGGATGGGATAAAGCTTAAGGTGTGGAAGGAGATAAAAAGAACTTACTTGGGTTCAGGTTAAAATCTTTCTTATAAGATGGGCAGTCATAACAGTATAGGAAATGCTCCTGCCATCCAGACATACCATTTTTGTTCCCACCTATACACCTACCTTCATGAACCCCCCAACCAGCAAGAAAGAAATTTTTAGAGATTTTTCCTGAGGGCTTTAACTAGTAAAAATATTCTAGTTCTTCAACTGTGAGTTTGGCACCAAATTCTGTGTAGTATAAGATATACATACAAATTTCCATCCGGTAGGAGTTTGGGGTAAGTTGAATAGGGAAGAGATCATATCTTTCTAATACCTTTATGAGGAAAAGATGGAGGGGCATATCCCCATTCTAAAATGATGGGCGACATAACGGCTCCAGGTACGGTTTACTCGGGTCCAAAGTTATCAAACTTATGATAACGTTCACCTCTAGCAGGGACATTAAGGTGACATCCAATTTCTATGGTCGCAAGTAGGTTGGACAGCTTAACTCTATTCATGGTTGTGTCAAGATTTTCACAAATCAAATCTACATTTCCGGAAGCAACAGAATTGGTGTCACTTTCAGAAACATCATTATTAAGGTCGTTAGGGTCAATTGGCTCGATGACTGGCTGGATAAGAACAGATGAGTCATGGAAAAAGGAGTTTGACTCAGCTTCTTCGGATGTGGTCCAGTTTAAGGCCTCGACATCAAGGTCTTCATTTGATGTAAGGTTGGATTTTAGTTTTAATATTACCAAGGCACGTTCGGATTCAATACTACAACTTTGGAGCAGGTTGGGCCACTTACAGTACCTCCAGAGACCAAGGGGTGGAGCTTACGTCCGAGAGATCAATTAAAGATATACTTTCATGTGTGGATGAGTGGTGGGAGCTAATAGCCGCGTATTCACCTGACATCTGCAAAGGTGCAAAGCAGAGTAAGCCAACCGCGAACCTATTCCCATTAAAGTACAAATAAACAAATGGCCAAGGCACGGGACTTAGAGGAGATCTAAAAATCAGGATGGCTTATAGGTTCATTGTAAGCCAAAAGGAAAATTTTGGGTTTTGACATTGTCCAGAAAAATAGCAGGCTTAGCGCTAGGGAAAATTGATCAAATAGATTGAGGGAGCGCAATGTGTACTATAGGAGGTTAAGTACCAGGACCTCACAAATGGGTAAATGGACCATGTTTAAGCCCCAACATTCACTTAAGGAAAAGATAACCGAAGCTAGCTACGAGAGGTATGGGTGTGAAGCTATAACATAAAGCACATAGATAACACACATGCATGGTGAAACTACAATTAAACTTAGGCATGCGTTTACAATGAGGATCTGACAGTGGATGCGTGTACTATAACGACTCGTATATTTTTCTTTTATTTTAGTATCTAAAAGTGTAATAAAGATTTGAATAATTAAATAAAATGTGTGTATTGATTTTGGCAATGGTTACTGATTGTTATTTAATTATTTATGATTTGTTGTTATGTGGAATTGAATTGTGTGATTTATTAGTGAGTTATATGATTTTATTTCGCTTGTAAAAGTGATTTTATTGTAATTGTAATTCCATAAATACTTGGGTTATTTCTAAAATTGGTTTTATAATTTTATTGTTTCAATAATTATTTTTAGGACTTTATAAAATTGAGAAATCAATATTTTATTAATTATTTATCTTTAAATGATTTTCTAGTTGTGTTTAATGGTAAAATCCATATTTAATTATGGAAATCTTTAAAAAATTACGAAACTCATATTTTTATGAAGTTTATAATATTCTGAGGATTTTAAAATTATTTTGGAAATTTTCGGGAATCATTTCACCGCGCGTCGTTTCGTTATTTGTTTAAAAGCAGATTCGAAGAGCACCTTAAAAAGTGTTTTAAAAATTTCAAAAATTATGTCTTTGTAAATTTTGGGTTATTTATGACATTTTGATATTATTTTTGTAATTTTCGGGAATTGTTTTTCGTGCACCTTTATCCGTTAATTTTGAATCCTGGGGCAAAGCCGGCCTTAAATTATCACAAAATCAACGTGTCAGCTTCTCAGTATTTGCAGTGCCACGTGTTGTAAGCAGGAGAAAGGAAAAAAAAATATAACTAAAGGGGGGTTTCCCCTTTTCACTGTGTTGCTCGACCGTTGTCTCTCTCTCTCTCAAAATCTCTAATCTCTCTCTTCTCTCATCTCTCGTTATCCCTCTCCCTCTGTATCTCTCCCTTCCCGTTCCTTTTTTCCCCGTTCTTTCTCTGTTTCCGGCGTTCTTCTCCGGCTTCCCCTGTTACTCCGGTTTCGCCGCCGCCGTGCTTTTGCTCCGGTGAGCTTGGTGACTCTGTTGCTCAGTTGGTTTATGCATGTATATATGTATATATATATGTGTGTTTGCCATGTGTAATGGTGTGTGTGTGTGTGAGTGTGTTGTGTGTGTGTGTTGTAATGGCCGTGAGGCCGTGTGTGCGGTGGAAGGCGGCTGTGCAGTGTGTGCAGCCGTGTTCTTGGTTGTTGGGCTTGGTTCTGTGTTGGGCTTTCTGTGTTGTTGGGCTTGCAGTTCGGGCTTGATTATTGGGCCTTCTATTGGGCCTATTATTGGGCCTGGCAGTTGGGTTTAATAGTGGGCTCTAATTATGGGCTTGATTATTGTGCAGTTGGTTTAATATGAATTAATGGTGTTTTTGCAGGGATTTTGTTGGCTGATTTTGTGAAATAAAATATCCATGCAGTAAAAACAATTTTAATAATCAGTGAAATTTTTGGCTGGAATCCGAATTATCGGGTACCCCGGAAATTTTGTCGCCGTACCGCGATGACTCGTTACGAGCGGACGGTGGACGGTGATGACGAAGTTATGAGTCCTAAATTTTATAAATAAATAAAATGATTATGTAAAATATTTTCGGACATAAATAATTAATTTTGATTGGTGTTGGGATGTACATTGTATAAAATGGTGGAGTAATATTGTGGATTATTGCGATTATTGACGTCGATCGTAATCGACGGGTAGTCTTATAAACAAATATGATGCTGCCAGAATTTTCTAAAAATATATTGTAAGTGTACATAATTATATTCTACGTGTTACCCCTATTATGTTTGGGATATGTGATTACGTGATTATGTGTAAAATAATAATAATACGAGTCGGGTAATCGGATTGGGTTATTGGATTGAGGATATCAAGCATGTCGGTATAACTAATTAGGGTAATCTGTATTTGTGGATCCCAGTCGAGTTTTCCCAGTATCAAAGTCAGCGTGAAAGCTACTTAGGGTTTTGTAAAGCGTTACAAGGCAAGTACCCCTGACCATTCTTTTGTGGTTCAATGCATATGAATAGCTAAATGTTTTACTTTCGTAATGGAAATAAACGTTTTAAGTTGCGTATCCCCGTAGTTATAAATCACTGTTTTCAAATTGTTTTGGGGAAAAGTAACTTCGAAAGGTACCTATCTCGAATGGAATGATTTACGAACTGAATTTTATATGTGTGCTGGTTAAATAAAGGATTTTGAAAATGAGATAGGTACAAGTGTTTTGAAAACTGGATAAAACGGTCAGATATGGGATACATTGGGGCCAGAGTAGGCCTATTGAGGTGGCGTAAGAGGCTAATTCGGTTGCGCGCACTATAAAACCGATTAGTCCAGCAGGTCAGAGACCTAGCCAGTCTTTGAGTTCCGGAACAGGTAATGGGATGACAGTTAGAGCCGTCAACTCTCTTCACATATCCGCTACGTATCTGATTGGGATTTGTAATTTACATAAAAGCATAAGTAGTTGATACAACGGTTTTATAAAAGTGATTAGCATGCTAAAATTGAACTATGGAATTTACACAACACACTACTATGTTGTTTTGATAAAGCATGCTAGTTAATGGTATCCAGTTATCTCTGATTTTCATTATGAAATGTTGATATCATGATTACAGTTTTGTTCCTATTATTGTTACATTATTACTTTTATTCCGTAATTCATATGTTGGTGCTGCTGAGTGATTATGCTCACCCTTGCAAACTGTTATGTATATCTCGCGGATGCCTAGAAGATCAGTCAGACCGACCCATGTTCCCGGATCCTCTGAGGTAGTTTGTATCAGGCCATGAGGTCTGATGAGTTGCTGAATAAAGTTAGTGTGTGTTAGATGTTGAATAAAGAGTTTGTAATAATGAGAACCTGAATTATACTTGAACCTGTGTAATAACCCCAATTTTTGGAATTTTTGAAACCCTTATGAATAGTGTTTTGCTGATTATGCTGAATAAGAAAACTTTTCATGCCACACTATGTAGGGGCTCTTTTATTGATCTTCTGGGATATTATTAGTACTCTATATGATAAATAAGTGTATGTAAAGATCGTCAGAATCCAAATTCGAACACTTTGATTTTTCCCGAAAATCTACCAGATACAGAAAGAATTGAGTATAAGGTAACAGAATAAAAAGGATTTAAATTCAAGGATTAAAAGAGAGGATCATGAAAGGAATATAATGTATTGAGAAAGGTTAAAGAAACCTAAGTAATAAGATCCCGGGTATGATCCCTCAAACGATAAACGAAAAAAAAAGTTAAGCGAACCGTATAACAGATCAGCGGTCATTAGGCAAGCAATTAAGAGTTAATCAAGGAGGTTAGGGATGATGATGTCATCAAACCAACAGGAAGAGGACAAGTGTGGAGGGTGACATCACATGATGACCAAAGCATGACATAAGGGATAGAAGTGTGGTTGATTTATAACCACACAATTTTTTTTTCATGGTTAAAAATGATTAAAACAAAACAAAAGTCAACCAACCAAGGCAAATCAAAACAAATTACAAAAAACACAAAAGCTCTTCCCTTTTCTTCATCAAGCTCTCGGCCAAAATAAACACAACAACTTCAAACTGCCATATCTCCTTCAATACTCACTCAAATGTTGTGTTCTATAGCTCGTTGGAAAGGTATTGAGATGGCCTACAACTCTTGTTCAAAAGTCTCGTCCAAATAATCAAGTTAAGACCCTCATTTTACAGTTCTTTCAATCGGACTTTTAGAAACTTTAAAGCCTAACTTTGTGTTCGTGATTTCTTTGGAAAGATCAAGCTTGTAGGAGGCTCCATAAGGCTTCCTAGTAACTTTCCACCCTCCAAGAAAGGTATAAATCTTCACACCCTTTAGTAATAAGTTTGAATGTTGAAGTTTGGAGATGGTTTGGATGGATGAGTAGTAATTTGAATGATAAGCATGATTCGAGCTTAATTGTTAAGTAGTTTAGTTGAATTTGGAGATGTTATAATATATGATTGGATTGAGATCCTTGAGCTTATTATGACTGAAATTAGTAGCATTGATGTGTATCTTGAGTTGTTGTTGATTGGTAGTTGGATTGATATGATTTGGAATGGCAAAAATTTGGGAAATCGCGTAAATATAGCCGTCGTAATGTCCGATTTACTTTAGACTGTTTTTACTTTTAACACCAGGACCCGAGAACTCCCTGTTAGGTTTTGACCATTGCCATGATTAGATAGTTCATGTTACGAGATTCGTTTTGATATGTTGTTCGTTTGAATCCGATATACGGTTTACGAGAAACGACCGTTTTATGTAACGGCGTTTCGCGACCGAACCATTACCTCTCGCCTTACTTTGAAACCTTGGTTAAGGACTTTAAATGACTATTTGGGGTATGAAACATTTATGTTAAGTGGATTAGGCAGTTGGTAAGGTGCTCGCAAAAGAATCGCCTTAAAACTCTTAATGGCTAATTTATTAAAAATGGTGGAGCCGAGGGTACTCGAGCGACTTAAGTGAATCGTTAAGCGCGAAAGCGAACGTTAGGACTCTAAATGGTTAAAGTCTAGTTTCTTAAGAGACCGGGGTTTAATTCTGACTTATGTTGTTGTTCATAGGTTATCGGACCCACTCTAAGCTTAAGTCTATCCGGGAGCACTCAGACAAGTTTTCTACCCGTTATACTGTTGTTGTGATGTATATATGTATATGCATTATCTTGTGATAAGTGCATGATTGTTATTAGCAAATTCTTGCGATATATTGGAGCATATTGATATGATATATATGCATGCCTGTTTCGTATTCTTGATTTATAAATCCGTTGGTTCAAATGCTTATTAGTTGCATAATACCTATGCTAGAGATAAGCAGTAGTTGCGTATACCCTGAGTGTAGGGGACCCAAAGGTGAACCCTTTTCTAAAACCGGGAGTAGATGTTCCCGAGTATATTATATATATATATATATTTATATATATATATTGATGTAGTTTTCAAAACTATTAATCGAATAAGGTTTATTCGATAACTTTATATTATTTAATGAATATTATTTCGAATATTCATTCGGGGGCTTATGACTCCTTTTTTATTGAATATTATTCGAATATTCATTCGAGGGCTTATGACTCCTTTTATTTTATTTAATGAATATTATTTCGAATATTCATTCGAGGGCTTATGACTCCGTTTATTTTGTTAACTGAATATTACTTGAATATTCATTCGAGGACTTATGACTCAGTTTATATTATTTAATGAATATTATTTGAATATTCATTTGAGGACCTATGACTCCGATTATTTACTGAATAATATTCTTTATTTTATTAAAGAATAATGTGTCGATAATCAAACTTACTTTTGATTAATCAAATAAAGATATTACTTTCGTATAAGTATATCTTTGGTTATTTACTATTCATTTCAAGTATAAGTTTTACAACTTCTACTTCAATTATTTTTATAAAGATTATTCTTTATAAAAATGTTATTTAAATAATAATATTCAGATATTTTCTAATATATTGGGACTGATTTACTTTATTAAATCAGCATTACTCCAAACACTCTTTAAAGTGTTTTCGAGTCTTTAAAATGATTTTTAAAAGTTAGAGCGGATCCCAAAACTTATTTTTTATATATTTAAGATCTTCCTTTTAAAGGGGATTTAAATACTCGCTCAAAACCGGAGGGATCCGACTCTGTGGTGTATTTTATATTCGCAACAATGTTGCTGTTTTGGTAAATGAATTGATTACTTACCCAACGTTCGGGAAGTAAGTCCATCTATCGAGTCGGCATAAGCAACATTGGCTCAGTGGGCGTCCATGAAAGTGTAAGTGGCTCAGTGGGAGTCCATCAAATGCGTAAGTGGCTGAGTGGCAGTCCAGCATAAAGTCCTATTACGACCAGGGTGATGACCAGTGGGGAATTCGTCCATCTACTAGTAGAAAAGGTTACTTATTGGTATCTTTGCCTGATCAGCAAGATACCGGGTTTATCCCACAATTCTTTTTTCTTTTCCAAAAAATTCATTGGATGTTACAAACTCTGTTCATACTTTACATGACAGAGGTTTTCAGGAAATGTATAAAGAGATATATATGTGGATATATATATCGGGACTTAATAAAGTATATCATAATTTCATTTCATTTAATGATATTTCAAAGATTGAATCTATTCAAGTCTTATCTTGTAGTCTCATCAGTGTGATAAACTTTTGAAACTAATTATAACTTGAACGGTGGTAGTTCAAGCAGTATTCGGATATAAGTATATTGGAGTATCTTGTAACTTCATCTTTTAAACTTATATCTAGTAAATGATTATCTTGTGCATGTCAAAGATTTTCGAAAAAACGTTGAGACAAGGTTAGATATAGGAGATCACCTTGCAACGATATTTTATACAGTTATAAACTGTAACTCTGTGTTTGTTATAAATGTCAAAGGATTTCAAAGATTGTGAAAAGTATATATGTATATATATACTGAATATTTAGCGACTTGGTCGCGTTAAGATATCAGCTTGGTTCATTTCTTCTTGACCAAGACTTTCATGAGTACTATGAGAATGCTCATATATCGTTAATTATTATACATATTATTTCGGTGGGCTTGTTGCTCACCCGTGCTTCTTCTTTCATCACACAACATCAGATCGACAAGATGAACATGAGCAAGCTCCCAATTCGCGAGCGGATAGGAAACATTCCGCAGTTTCCTATAGGCGTTGATGTCGCTGTAGCTGAGGTAGGAACTACCAATAGGCTAGGCTTTCAACTTTTGATGTACCAGACTTATGTATCTCTATCAATTGTAATAATGGCAAAGAAATGTAAATTTATTCAGAAACCCTTTTAAGGTGTAATGGCATATAATTTTGGAATAAAATGACTCGTGTTATTTTTGGATATTCATCTCTGAGACTATAACTTGTGGTGTGTGTGTTTATTATGGGGTCACAGTACAGAGTAGTTGATTGTTTATTAAGATTGGGTGTTATTAAGGGAAATGGAACTCGTGACAACTCGGATCCCCGACCCCGAATTTGGGGGTGTTACAGAAATGGTATCAGAGCTAAGCGTTATAAACCTCAGAGATGATATGACGTTAAAATAATAAGTTCACTAAGATAATAAGAACTCTTGCCAAGTTCATAGTCGGGCTACCTAACGTAGTACTGACAGTTAAAACCCTTATGGGAACCCTTATAAATATCGTGATAGAAGCGTAGTTCGTTATCGTAGATGGTAGCGGGACTCCGAACCCTGAGGTTGAGGAGCAACAACGCGATGATGTTTTATTACTAATTGGAGATCGGATTGTGGATCCGATAGAGCGTCCTAACGCAGGACCGGATGATGTTCATATTGAGGATGTAGTGGTTGAGGATGTTGTCCTAGATGGGATTGTTGCTGAGGAGGATCTCGTGGAGGATCCTAACAAGAATGAATAAAGGACCACTGAGGAATTGATGACCATGGTTAGGGCGACTACCAGAGGTAGGATTGGCCGGTCACTACCAGAGGTTCGTTCAAGTTTGTAAAGATAGTAGCCCCTTTAACGCGGCTTACTCATAAGACTGAGAAGTTCGAATGGACAAAGAAATGTGAGAACAGCTTTTAAGAACTGAAGCAATGATTGGTGACGGCCCCTATGATGGCATTGCCGGATGGAAAAGGAGATTTTGTGATCTGTAGTGACGCTTCGCATAAGGAATTAAGGTGCGTCTTATACAGCACATCAAGGTAATCGTGTATGCGTCAAGATAATTAAGGGAATATAAAATTCGATATCCCCACCCATGAGCTTGGGCTCGTGGCAATAGTTCTGCCCTAAAGATTGGAGGCACTACTTGTATGGAGAGAAGTGCGAGATTTACCTAAGCCATAAGTGCTCTAGTACATTTTCACGCAGAAAGAGCTCAACATGCGCCAAATGAGGTGGTTAGAGCTAATCAAGGATTACGATTATGAGATTCTTTATCATTCGGGGAAAGCCAATGTGGTGGCTGATGCCCTTAGTAAAACGGAGAGAGTCAAGATGATAATGTCTTTGAGAGAGTTTATAAGAGGTTTTGAGAAAATGGAAATAGAAGTGAAGGTAACCGGAGCCGGTACCGAAAAGCTGTTTGAGATTGCAATACAGCCCGAATTATTGGAAAAGAACAGATTGTGCCAGAAAAAGTGATGAATGAAGGCAGAGAGCCAACAAATAGATAAGAGATTAATACCGAGAAAGATGATAAGGGAATAATGAGGTATTCCTACAGAATTTGGGTTCCAAATGTTCAAGAGCTTAAAGATGAGATCTTAGATGAAAGCTAGTTTGAGGAATAAGATTTATAGAAAACCCTGAACGTGATGGTCAGGGAGGTCGCCATCAAGATAGAAGGAACCCATAACATGATGAAGTGGAAAATGAGGATTTAAAATATGTAGGAGGACCCCGATTATGGGGAGGAGGAGGAAATGTTCAGACTAAGGAAACAGAAGTCGAGTAAGGAAAGGAGACCCGAGATGGTAATCCTATACGAAAATTTATGGACCTTTCTAGAAAGAACTTAGACTATTATCCCCAACCACCACCCTGAGGAAACAATGCGGTGAGAAATTCTTTCAGGACCTTTAAGTCGCTAAGCCCTTAGAGTTCTAAGGAACAAGCTGACCCAGTCGAGGCAAGAGCCTGGCTAAAGGAAATATAGGAATCATTTGAGATTCTAAATGATGGACGAATCACAAAAAACTATTTTTGTCACTTACCCTCCTAAGAGAAGGGCCACCACTGGTGAAAGACCAAGAAAGGCACGGAGCCAGAGGTTAGAATAAACTGATTCCAGTCAATTGTTTTCGGGAAAGTAATTCCCATGGTTATGGAGATAGTATAAAAGCTTTAGAGTCAGAACAAAGGCGGACGAGTATGATGAAATATGAAGCTAAGTTGTAAAAGTTGTCAAGATTCGTTCTGATGACAAGAATCCCAGAATGATGTGATACTTGAAGTCAATGATTAGTGGGTCCATGAAATAATGATAAGAGAAAGGAAAATAAAAAGAAACTGAAGTGGAAAGGAATATAAAGGCAATAGAGTTTGAGGAATGATAAGGGAGTTGGGTATGAGAAAACCCTAAAGACTCGTAGCAATAGAAATAGAAAAGTATGTAATCGTCAGGATGAGGGTGATTCACCATGAGTTAAAGTTGATGATTGAAGGAATAAGAGATACATATATTTTATCCCCTGTAAGTTGGGAGGATTTGAGGAAACCTTGAGATAGTTCGAAGGATAAATATTGAGACGCGGATAGACTGAGGAGACAAGGAAGTAAGAAATTAGGAAAATTAGATGAAGGAAGTGACCTTCAAGAATGTGAAGTGTAAGACCGGTGGCTTGATACCCAGGAAGGGAGACGCCAGGTATGAGAGATATCCTAACATTGAGATGACTGTTGAGATAAACAACAAAAGTAAATACGGAATTATTAAGAAGAAGTTCACGTTGAACACGACCAATATCTTCCAGAACATCCTTGTTATCGTTACCAAATCAAGCAAGAAAAGTAGATAACCGTAGTTATCTTTTGGAGGCCATATTGATTGACCTCATTTTGAATACAGATGTTATTGTGAAATTAGGCATATACTATCGAGGTGGGAATGATTGAATAGGACACCCTTATCAGGGATATATGACTTGATTTATCCATGGAAGGATGCATGTACCTTTTTAAAGGTGGCATTAAAGATAGAACATCGGTAACTTAAAATGAATCCTAGGGGAATGCATAAAGGTTGGCATTTCACCCTTAATAGGGACAACATGAGTTTTGACAAGTATGAATTGGAAAGGATCAAGGTAACAACAATCTTTAAAGATCAGTAAAGAAATTTTTCAGAAGTACATAGACAATGGTTCTAGTATTAGTAAATGGTATTTTGATATGCCTATATCTCGGGAATACAGGAGGAACGATTCAAGGATAACCTTAGAGGTTTTACAAGGAGAAAGGTAATATTCAAAATTCTCAAGAATAGAAATATTGATAAAGGAAATATGACGTAATTATAAATGATGCCAAGTGGGGCACGTGTTAAACCACGAGAAAGTATGGATCGAACCAGTAAAGGTCGAAATTGTTCAGGGAAATTAGGACCTAAGATAAAAGATGTTCTAAGTATGATTGAGAGTCAGTCGTGACAGTGATTAACCTCTAAAGACTGAGGCAATAACTTATGGAAAAATGGTGATATTTTTTTTTACTCATCAGATTTTAAGGAAAACATCTTCACATAAGCAGTGATTGAAATGAGGTAGAAAATTTATTTGGAGGTGGTTAAAATGACATTGACTGTAAGGAAATTTTACTATCAGGAAAGGCCAAAGAGGTGGCCGACACTTTAAAGGTAAGAGGATAATTATAGGCGCTTGTGCCAAGGGAATACAGTGATGATGGTTAAAGATGTGAAGGTTGTATTATGGTTTGGAAGATTGACATTCCTTCTGATGACTGTGCAATACCCAACCGTAATAGTAGTTGGTAAAGGTTTAATTCGTGTAATCGCTATGAGCGGGCTATCTATCTCAGAAGGTACTATCTTGAGATGAGCCAGGACCATGTTTCAAAAAGGACTAGACGAACCTTTGAGTTAAGTCTTCTATTGAAGGCATATGATTAAGAATGGTATTAACCTGCTATCGTTGCTTTGATTGAAACTCTTCTGCAATTTTATCTGCTTCATGTCATGATAGTACGTCAGGATCTGAGGTGTTTTTCATGAATTATGAATATTAACTATGTTAACTCCTTAGAAGAATTTGATACGACAGGTATGGACTCCGTATGGTTAGCTATTAAGATTCCAAGGAAAATGAATGACGACAGTAGGTCAGTGGTGGACCATAGTAATGCAGCAACGATTCTTTGAATAATGAGCCGATTACAACAGTGAGAGTTGTAGTGTAATGGATGTTGAGATTGGGTACCCCTAATCGGGCTGTGGTGATGTATAAGTTATCGTTGAATATATTGGTTAAGTAGATTATCTACCTATTGAATATTTATTCCTTCTTATCAATAGAGAGTCGTATTACTATACGAGGAAGGTTGCGATGCAAGCATAAAATTCTAGTAACGATGGTGTCTAGAATGAGATCCCAAATTCGATTTTTGATGTCGAGGGAGTTTCAAAGGTGATTATGTATAAGCTTGAGGAAGAGCATGGGTCCATAGAATGATGGACGGAATAGCAAAAATATTTAGGCTTGTGAAATACGCTGCTATAATACTTGATGTTGATATAAATACATATATGTTTTGTTCTCCTATGACAAACCTCTATAGTTCAGAGGTAGATTCCAAGCCAAATATTTTATGGCAATATTTTTTTACATATATACAATTCTCTTCAGTTCGTTCTTTTTTCTTCTTTTCATTTCATGTAAGCTGAGAAGAACAACCCTTCTAGAAGGGGAGGTATTGCCGAATGACTATCTATCTGTGTGATAGAAGCCTAGTAGGAAACCACATGTCGTTTAATTGCTTGTCAAGTGCTAAAGGCTGGCCACCTTCTGTACTAACTATGCGATATAACAAGTGTTCATGATCATAGTGATCTCTCAATAAATTCTTTTACTTCTATATGAAGGACCAAGCTTTCGAAGATGGAAGCAGCTAAAGGAAGTAGTATCAGTACGGTGGTATTCCGATTCTAACGCGTTCGTGATACTAAGGTTGACGTGGTTATTAAAAGGTTATAGAACGCTAACGAACAAAAGTGTAACCAGTATAGTAATATGTACGGAAGATAGTAATGACTACAAACTGGAAAAGAATGGGTATTGAGAAGCAAAAGCCATAGTGCTAGAAGCTATGATGAGAGTCTGTGCAATAGACTTGAATGAATTTAGAATGATCACTTAATGCGGATTGAGTTTTCTTATGAAAATAGATCATATGTCATTATCGAGATGTCGCCTTATAAGATCCTTGTGGGAAGACAATGTCGATCTCCCTTATGATATGATGATGTTGCAGAGCGCAAGATGCTTAGACCAGTAGTGGTCCAAAGGACCAAGGATATAATAGATTTAATTAGAGGACGGCTGGTAGTAGCCCAAGATGGGCACACGAAGTATGTTGATTTGATATGAAAGGACAAGGAATAGGAAGTAGGGGACCTAGTGCTGTTAAAGGTATTCCCTTGGAAAGGATGGATGAGGTTCGGAAAGAAAAGAAAGCTAAGCCCATGAATTGTTGAACCCTTTGAGGTATTAAGACGTACTGGGAAGTTAGCATATGAGCTAGCCCTACCCCCGAACATGTAGCAAGTTCATAACGTGTTCCACGTATTAATATTAAGGAAGTATAATTCGGATGCCAGACAAATAAGGGCATATGAGCGCATAGACATGCAACACGACGTAACCTATATGGAGCAACCAGGAAGGGTTATAAATTGAAAAAGGAACAAGTGCTTAGGAGAAGGGTTATCAAACTATTCAGAGTTTGATGGAAGAACCGCAATGTGGGAAAATTTACTTGAGAATTAGAAAGTGCAATGCTAAGAAAGTATCTCTATTCATTTTCTATCTGATTCCGGGACGGAATTCTTTTAAGGAGGGGAGACTGTAATAACCCCAATTTTTGGAATTTTTGAAACCCTTATGAATAGTGTTTTGCTGATTATGCTGAATAAGAAAACTTTTCATGCCACACTATGTAGGGGCTCTTTTATTGATCTTCTGGGATATTATTAGTACTCTATATGATAAATAAGTGTATGTAAAGATCGTCAGAATCCAAATTCGAACACTTTGATTTTTCCCGAAAATCTACCAGATACAGAAAGAATTGAGTATAAGGTAATAGAATAAAAAGGATTTAAATTCAAGGATTAAAAGAGAGGATCATGAAAGGAATATAATGTATTGAGAAAGGTTAAAGAAACCTAAGTAATAAGATCCCGGGTATGATCCCTCAAACGATAAACGAAAATGAAAGTTAAGCGAACCGTATAACAGATCAGCGGTCATTAGGCAAGCAATTAAGAGTTAATCAAGGAGGTTAGGGATGATGATGTCATCAAACCAACAAGAAGAGGACAATTGTGGAGGGTGACATCACATGATGACCAAAGCATGACATAAGGGAAAGAAGTGTGGTTGATTTATAACCACACAATTTTTTTTTCATGGTTAAAAATGATTAAAACAAAACAAAAGTTAACCAACCAAGGCAAATCAAAACAAATCACAAAAAACACAAAAGCTCTTCCCTTTTCTTCATAAAGGTCTCGGCCAAAATAAACACAACAACTTCAAACTGCCATATCTCCTACAACTCTTGTTCACAAGTCTCGTCCAAATAAGCATGGTAAGACCCTCATTTTTACAGTTCTTTCAATCGGACTTTTAGAAACTTTAAAGCCTAACTTTGTGTTCTTGATTTCTTTGGAAAGATCAAGCTTGTAGGAGGCTCCATAAGGCTTCCTAGTAACTTTCCACCCTCTAAGAAAGGTATAAATCTTCACACCCTTTAGTAATAAGTTTGAATGTTGAAGTTTGGAGATGGTTTGGATGGATGAGTAGTAATTGAATGATAAGCATGATTCGAGCTTAATTGTTAAGTAGTTTAGTTGAATTTGGAGATGTTATAATATATGATTGGATTGAGATCCTTGAGCTTATTATGACTGAAATCAGTAGCATTGATGTGTATCTTGAGTTGTTGTTGATTGGTAGTTGGATTGATATGATTTGGAATGGTAAAAATTTGGGAAATCGCGTAAACATAGCCGTCGTAATGTCCGATTTACTTTAGACTGTTTTTGCTCTTAACATCAGGACCCGATAACTCCTTGTTAGCTTTTGACCATTGCCATTATTAGATAGTTCATGTCACGAGCTTCGTTTTGATATGTGGTTCGTTTGAATCCGATGTACGGTTTAGGAGAAACGACCATTTTATGTAACGGCGTTTCGCGACCGAACAATTACCCCTTGCCTTACATTGAAACCTTGGTTAAGGACTTTAAATGACTATTTGGGGTATGAAACATTTATGTAAAGTGGATTAGGCAGTTGGTAAGGTGCTCGCAAAAGAATCTCCTTAAAACTCTTAATGGCTAATTTATTAAAAATGGTGGAGCCGAGGGTACTCGAGCAACTTAAGTGAATCGTTAAGCGCGAAAGCGAACGTTAGGACTCTAAATGGTTAAAGTCTAGTTTCTTAAGCGACCGGGGTTTAATTCCAACTTATGTTGTTGTTCATAGGTTATCGGACCCACTCTAAGCTTAAGTCTACCCGGGAGCACTCAGGCAAGTTTTCTACCCGTTATACTGTTGTTGTGATGTATATATGTATATGCATTATCCTATGATAAGTGCATGATTGTTATTAGCAAATTCTTGCGATATATTGGAGCATATTGATATGATATATATGCATGCCTGTTTCGTATTCTTGATTTATATATCTGTTGGTTCAAATGCTTATTAGTTACATAATACCTATGCTAGAGATAAGCAGTAGTTGTGTATACCCTGAGTGTAGGGGACCCAAAGGTGAACCCTTTTCTAAAACCGGGAGTAGATGTTCCCGAGTATATTATATATATATTTATATATTTATAGATGTAGTTTTCAAAACTATTAATCAAATAAGGTTTATTCGACAACTTTATATTATTTCGAATATTCATTCGGGGGCTTATGACTCCTTTTTTATTGAATATTATTCGAATATTCATTCGAGGGCTTATGACTCCTTTTATTTTATTTAATGAATATTATTTCGAATATTCATTCGAGGGCTTATGACTCTGTTTATTTTATTAACTGAATATTACTTGAATATTCATTCGAGGACTTATGACTCAGTTTATATTATTTAATGAATATTATTTGAATATTTATTTGAGGACCTATGACTCCGATTATTTACTGAATAATATTCTTTATTTTATTAAAGAATAATGTGTCGATAATCAAACTTACTTTTGATTATTCAAATAAAGATATTACTTTCGTATAAGTATATCTTTGGTTATTTACTATTCATTTCAAGTATAAGTTTTACAACTTCTACTTCAATTATTTTTATAAAGATTATTCTTTATGGGAATGTTATTTAAATAATAATATTCAGATATTTTCTAATATATTGGGACTGATTTACTTTATTAAATCAGCATTACTCCAAACACTCTTTAAATTATTTTCGAGTCTTTAAAATGATTTTTATAAGTTAGAGTGGATCCCAAAACTCATTTTTTTATATATTTAAGATCTTCCTTTTAAAGGGGATTTAAATACTCGCTCAAAACCGGAGGGATACTCGCTCAAAACCGGAGGGATCCGGCTCTGTGTTGTATTTTATATTCGCAACAAGGTTGCTGTTTTGGTAATTGAATTGATTACTTACCCAACATTCGGGAAGTAAGTCCATCTATCGAGTCGGCATAAGCAACATGGGCTCAATGGGCGTCCATGAAAGTGTAAGTGGCTCAGTGGGAGTCCATCAAATGCGTAAGTGGCTGAGTGGCAGTCCAGCATAAGGTCCTATTGCGACCAGGGTGATGACCAGTGGGGAATTCGTCCATCTACTAGTAGAATAGGTTACTTATTGGTATCTTTTCCTGATCAGCAAGATACCGGGTTTATGCCACAATTCTTTTCCTTTCCAAAAAATTCATTGGATGTTACAAACTCTGTTCATACTTTACATGACAGAGGTTTTCAGGAAATGTATAAAGAGATATATATGTGGATATATATATCAGGACTTAATGAAGTATATCATAACTTCATTTCATTTAATGATATTTCAAAGATTGAATCTGTTCAAGTCTTATCTTGTAGTCTCATCAGTGTGATGAACTTCTGAAACTAATTATAACTTGAACGGTGGTAGTTCAAGCAGTATTCAGATATAAGTATATTGGAGTATCTTGTAACTTCATCTTTTAAACTTATATCTAGTAAATGATTATCTTGTGCATGTCAAAGATTTTCGGAAAAACGTTGAGACAAGGTTAGATATAGGAGATCACCTTGCAACGATATTTTATACAGTTATAAACTGGAACTCTGTGTATATTATACATGTCAGAGGATTTCAAAGATTGTGAAAAGTATATATGTATATATATACTGAATATTTTGCGACTTGGTCGCGTTAAGATATCAGCTTGGTTCATTTCTTCTTGACCAAGACTTTCATAAGTACTATGAGAATGCTCATATATTGTTAATTATTATACATATTATTTCGGTGGGCTTGTTGCTCACCCTTGCTTCTTCTTTCATCACACAACATGAGATAGACAAGATGAACAGGACCAAGCTCCCAATTCGCGAGCGGATAGGAAATGTTTTGCAGTTTCCTATAGGCGTTGATGTCGCTGTAGCTGAGGTAGGAACTACCAATAGGCTAGGCTTTCAACTTTTGATGTACCAGACTTATGTATCTCTATCAATTGTAATAATGGCAAAGAAATGTAAATTTATTCAAAAACCCTTTTAAGGTGTAATGGCATATAATTTTGGAATAAAATGACTCGTGTTATTTTTGGATATTCATCTCTGAGATTATAACTTGTGGTGTGTGTGTTTATTATGGGGTCACAGTACATAGTAGTTGATTGTTTATTAAGATTGGGTGTTATTAAGGGAAATGGAACTCGTGACAACCCGGATCCCCGACCCCGGATTTGGGGGTGTTACAACCTGGATCGGATCTTGGTTTGGGGTCAAGTTAGTATATTTTAATAATAATAATCTTGTTATTTATATTTTGTTTATTGTGTTTGGTGACGTTAACTCCTGACCCCGGGGTTGAGGCCATCACATGTACAAACATAAGTATGAGTGCCTGATACGCAGATTAGGGGAACATTTGGGAAGATGAACATATATTAAACAAATATGGGGGATTGGGAGTCTAATATCCACAAAACATTCGAATGATCCCTATGGGAATCAAGTAATCATGGTATAACCAGGACACACAAATCAAACACACAAGTATAAACACAGAATCGAGTATGCATGTGATTGTTTGGATTCTTAAAGCATGCAAAAAGGATTCCATAAAAGAAGACAAGCGAATAGAGAGAGAAAAACGATCTATACCTTAGTATTGGTGTAGAAGTTGAAAATCGGAGAAAAAAAGCTTGACTCGTCGGAATGTACACCACCGAAGGACTTGTAACGTCAAAAGAGGCAGGGGTGAGTTTGAGAGTTTACAACTGAGGAGTAAAAAAAAAGAAAAAAGGGAAAAACAGCTTGATGCTTATATAGGAATGAGGAACTGAAGGGTGTAGGATGTTTGGCACCCTCCTATTGGTCAAAAAGTAAAGTGTTGGAATGTGTTGCAACTGGTTGCGTGTTCCAAGGAGAAGAGGAGAGTCTCACGTGAATTCAAATTAATTTGAATATAAGTGATTGACTACCTCTAAAACCATAATATCTCTTTGGAATTAAATAAAAATTTAAAAGGTTTTAATTTAACAGAATGAAACTTTTGAAGCGGGTGCACTGGCTTAGGAGGTGCATACGTGGATGATGTATTGGATGGTTGAACCTCCTCTGAAAAATAAATAATAAGAAAAACAATATTCTTTGTATAAACAGGTTAGAAGCTTTAAAATATAAAAGTTTTGTATAAGGATAGCTTACTTGGGAAATCATAGGTAAATGGATGGTATAGTTTCTTAGAGCAGGAGCACTGGGGAACAAGTTATGATTTCCGTAACAAGTTATGATTTCTATTCCTATAAATGTTCATCTTAAACTGTTTTACTTGTTATTCATATAGTGGTACTGCTGAGCAATTGATTGCTCACCCTAGCAGTTTTTTTGTATATATATATTACAGATGCCTAGGAGACCCATCCCTCCCAGTCAGGGCAGAGTTCCAGTCCCTCCCATACCCAGTTCCTTAGAAGTAGTTATGTCAGACCAGATGTGGTCTGATGAGTTGCTGTAATAAGTTAGTGTGTCAAACTTGTTGAATAAGTTTGGTTGTATAATTTTGTAACCTAAGTCATACTTAAACCTGGCAAAGATTTTGGGAAGTAGGTGGTGTGACGGTCTCAACCCCGGGGTCAGGAGTTGACATCAAGAACCACAACAACCACATTTTTATATTACAATCAAAACCATTATTATTACAATCACACGACCCCCTTACCAAGATCTTTTCCAGGTTTAAGTATGACTTAGGCTACAACTATTGCACACCAACTTATTTCAAACAATCCTGACATAACTAACTTAATACAACAACTCAATAGACCACATTTGGTCTGTCACAACTACCTCAGAGGATCCTGATACAGAAGGAACTAGAACTCTGCCCTGACTATGATGAAAGGGTCTCCTAGGCATCTGTAATATATTTACAAAACATTCTACAAGGGTGAGCAATCAATTGCTCAGCAGTACCACTGTATGAATAACTAGTAAAACAGTTTATAATAAAATGCTTATATGAACAGAAATCATAACTTGTTACATAACAAATAAAACATGTATTATTAACTAGATATCAAAAACTAGCATGCTCTATAAAACAATAACATCAGTCATGTGTTGTGTGTAAATACCAGAGTCCAATTTTAGCATGCTATTCATATTTATAACTCATCTATATAAAATCACTTGTTCCGTTACGGGAATCACAAAACTAAATCATATATATAGTGGATATGTGAAGACAGTTGATCAGGCTATCAACACCAGACGGCTCCATCTGCCATCCTAAAAACCTTTTCCGGAACTCAGAGACTAGCTAGGTCTATGACCTGTTGGACTAATCGGTTTAGTATTGCGCGCAACTGAGTTAGCCACGTACGCAACCTCAATAGGCAACTCTGGCCCCTATGTATCCAATATTTGATCATTTTATCTAGTTTTCAAATCACTTGTACCTATCTCAGTTTAAAACCGTTCATTTAACAACACACATAAAATTGTTTCACAATTTGTTTTATTTGGAGATATGTACCTTTTCGAAGTTATTTTTCCCCAAAACAGATTTAAAATAATAATTTATAACTACATGGATACGTAACTTAAAACATTTCTGTTCCTGTTTGAAAATAAAACAACAGTTTATTCATATATACTGAACCATAAAAGTATGGTCAGGGGTACTTGCCTCGCAGAGCTTTATAAATATTATTGATTGACCTTGGACTGTCTTGGATGCTCGGGCTTTATCGCCTTACTATTAGACTACCCTGGATCCGATTTCAACCCTTAGGTCCTTCGATTGGAACCTTGCCGAGCTTGTCGACTGATCACTAGACTATCTTTAGTCCGACGTCAACTTTCGGATCTTCCGACTAGAACCTACAGAGTCGAACTACCCTATGTTAGACAACCAGTTATGCTTGACATATCCTCGCTATCACTTCTACCCAAACGATAACAATTCCCGACTAGTAAGTATAAGTAGTACTATAATACACATAATAGCTAAGGTCTACGTACTCAAAACTCGGTTTGGTAACTGTTTTCAGAAAATACGTATAATCGTCGTTTCAGGAAAACAGATTCATTGGATTATTCTGCAAAATATTTCACCACCATATGAGAGTAATTTTCGTAAACTAATTTTTAAATATTCAATTACATATCCTATTAATAT
The DNA here is from genome assembly GCF_009905375.1 of Apium graveolens. NCBI lineage: Eukaryota > Viridiplantae > Streptophyta > Magnoliopsida > Apiales > Apiaceae > Apium > Apium graveolens. The sequence continues at coordinate 213,269,584 of NC_133648.1, forward strand.
TCCTGAAAATTACAAGAGGCGTTTCCGTATTTCTGAAATTAATATTCTCGAAAATCGGACAGCGTTTTCTCTATTTATCGGAGTAACCGTCAAAACATAATCGACGCAATCAACACAACAATCACAACTCACAATCCAAATTATCTACCCGACTTTGATATAATATAACATATTTTCGTGCCGAAAAATTAATTTATGCACTAAATATTATTTTAATAATTATATGAGTCAGATTAAATCATCACGGTCCACCGTCAGCTCATCGAAATTCATTGCTGACAGCGGAAAAACCCGGAGGTGCCCAATTCGGGTTTCCAATCGCGGGGTTCACTGATAAAATTCTAAATAATTAGAGGCAATAATTCGATTAATCACATAAATTAATTCGAGTATTATAATTATTTAATACCTCGAATTCATACAAGGCAACAATTTCGAATTCTTCACCTATCACATCAAGACATTCGAACACAGTAACCACATACATCTTGCGAGCATAACACGCACACAAAATCACTCCACCGGAAAAGAATCCGGCCAACGGCACAACTACTCGACTTTTGCCGAAAAAACGGAACGACAATAGTCACAGAAGCACAACAACTATACACACACACACACACGTGTGTATACACACGCCTGAAAATAAAGAAACAACAACGATAATCACTGGAACGGGAAGCAGGGGAATAGATGCAAGAAATACACGGAGTGGGGGGTGAGAAAAGAGAAAAGACGAGATAGAGAGAGAGATATACGAGAGAGAATGGGAGATGAGGGGGAGGGGGTACAGGGGTATGTATTATTTTTGTGTTTTGTTTTTCTTTATTTTTACCCCGCAGTCAGCAAATGACACGAATCAGTAAACATTCTGAAAATCCAACATGTGTCACTCTATTGATTCTAAGACCGAACTTTAATCCGTTTTCTTCATAATTTATCAAACAACTGCGCGCAAGAATTGTTGAAAAATTACAAATGAAATACCAAAATTTTTAGAATATTCAAAAGTTACTAAAATAAAATTTTCATAATTTAATACATATAACTTAAACGCACCACATACCCGCATTTAACGAATTAATAGATAAACATGCGGGTGAATTTAATCCGAAAAATTTCCGAAATAATTTTAAAATTCTCAAAATATTTCAAACTTAATAAATTATGAGTTTCATAATTTTTGAAGCATTCTGGAATTTAATACTGAATTTACACTTAAATACCATCAGAAAATCATTTTGGAATAAATAATTGATGAAATATTGTTTTCTAAATTTTATAAATTCCTAATAATAAAAATAAAATTATAAAGCAACTAAAATGATTTTATACATAATCTCAATATTTATAGAAATAAATTCTCCATAATATCACTTTTAAAAGTGAAAATGAACAACATGACTTAACAATTAATCACACAAATAATCCTCGCACACCATAGAGTCACACCCAGCTAGTAACAAATACAACACACTGCTGAAAGAACCATAACATAGTTTGTTTATTTAATAATTCCATAATTACACTTATAATAATACAAAAATACGAGTCGTTATATCCTTCCCCCCTAAAAAGATTCTGTCCTCAAAATCTTAACTAATTAAATGAGTGAGGATATTCGTCAAGCATATCTGACTCTATCTCTCAAGTAAACTCTTCCACTCGAGGATTGCTCCAAAGTATTTTAACTATAGGAATAAACTTATTCCTAAGGACTCGCTCTTTACAATTTAGGATCTGGATTGGTCGCTCGACATAGGACAAATCTGGCTGAAGCTTGATTGGCTCATACTCAATGACTTGGTTCGAATCAGGGATATAATGCTTCAACATAGATACGGGGAATACGTTTTGAATATGCTGTAGCTGCGGAGGCCGCGCCAACTCATAGGCAACTTTACCTACCTTTCTCAATATCTCAAACAATCCAATATACCTAGGAATCAATTTATCTTTCTGTCCAAACCTAACCAATCATTTCCGCGGTGACACTTTCAACAATACCAACGATCCTGTTTTTATACCTAAATCCTTTCGATGCAAGTCCGCGTTCTTTTTCTGTCTATCTTGAGCTTCTTTGAATCTTTTCCAAATCAACACCACTGCGTCCTTTGTTTTTCTAAAATACCTCAAGACCTAACAACTTATTTTCTCCTATTTTATCCCAATAAAGTGGGGATCTACACTTATGCCCATACAAGGCCTCATAGGGTGGCATTCCTATACTGGCATGATAATCATTATTATAGGAAAACTCAATCAATGGCAGGTGATCATCCCAGTTTCCTTTAAAATCCCAAAGCACACATTCTCAACATATCTTCTATCATCTGAATTGTTCTTCCACTTTGACCATCCGTCTGAGGATGATAAGAGGCATTCATTTACAACTTAGTTCCCAAACACTCCTGGAATTTATCCAAAATTTCGAGTTAAACCTTGGGTCTCGATCTGACAAAATCGAAACAGGGACTCGATATTTGGTTACAATTTCACCCAAATACAGCTTGACTAGCTTATTCAAAGAATATTTTTTGTTAATCGGGAGGAAATATGCAGACTTTGTCAACCTATCAACAATCACCCAAATAACATCATGGTTCGATTTTGTCCTTGGTATTCCTATTACAAAATCCATCACAATTTCTTCCCATTCCACTGTGATATCTCTAAAGGTTGTAACAATTCATGTGGCCTTTGATATTCTGCCTTTACTATTTGGAAAGTGCAACATTTAATAACCCAACCCGCTATTTCCTTTTTCATTCCTGGTCACCAAAAGTTCTGCTTCAAATTCTGATACATCTTAGTGCTTCCCAGGTGGATAGAAAACTTGAAATTATGGGCTTCTCAAAAAATTTCATTCTTCAACTCAGTTACATTGGGAATCCATATTTCTTTTGAAGAAAATTTAATTACATCTTTGTTATTCTCTTGGATACAAATTTCTTCTCCAGTCAAACTACTTAACCCTTGATTTATGACCTTTTCTTGGCACTTCTTGATTCCTTTCATCAATTCTGACGGAAATATGATCTCATATAATCGCTTCTTACTACCTCCTGGCAATCCAAGTTCAATTTCTAACTTCTTCAATTCTCTTGCTAATTCTTCAGCAATCATAACCGCATTCAATCTTTCCTTTCTGCTCCAGGCATCAGCCACTATCTTGGCTTTGCCTGGGTGGTAATTAGTAGAACCATCACAGCCCTTAATCAATTCTAACCAGAATCCATACTTTGAAAACTTAGAATACGGTTGTTGCTTTCCCAACCTTCATAGGGAATCTCCAAGTATTCAGCCTGGTCTTCCTTAGTCCTTGAATGGATGAGGATGTTATCAATAAATACAATTACAACTTATCCAAATACTCCTTATACACTCTGTTCATTAAGCCTATAAGGCGACTGGTGTGTTGTTAATCTAATAACATCACTAAAAACTCATGATGTCCATACCTGGTTCTGAATGCAGTCTTTAGTATGTCTTCAGGCTTAATCTTCATTTGATGATAGCCCGATCCTAAGTCATTCTTCGAGAAGCAACACGCTCCCTTAAGCTAGTCAAACGGATCATTAATCCTAGGTAGAGGATACTTATTCTTGATGCTCAACTTATTTAACTCCCGATATTGATGCATAATATCATATTCCCGTCCTTCTCCTTACAAACAACACTGGTGCATCCTACTAGGATACACTTAGCCTAATCATCACTTCCTTGTCCAGCAATTCCTGGAGTTGTCGAGTTAATTCCTTCTTTCCTACTGGAGCTATATAGTATGGAGCTCTTGACTCTTGTTCGGCTCCGGGTACTAAATCAATGGAACTTCTATCTCACGGTCTAGGGGTAGTCCTAGTAATTCATCTGAAAAGACTTTTGGAATTTCATTTACCATCAGAACTGAAAGGAATATGTCCTAAGTCCAATCATGTATTAGGATTTAGGAATAACTTTTTATGTAATCTGTTTTGATTTCATTGATATTAATAATAGACTTGTTTTATTTTTATTACGGGCTTTATCTATTTAAGTGTTTAAATAAGATATACCATAGTTTAGAGTAAAGCTTTTTATGGATTATAATGAGATCATAATAGTGACACCTAAAAGATGATAACTCTAAAATTAAATAGTTCCTGGTCATAGGATTACTAACTGGTAATTAATAATCCGCAGAGATCGGTATATACTATGCTTACTTCATTATGAAGGATGTCTGTTCTCATAGACATTTGTGTGATGACACTATAGCTAGTATGTAGGTGCTTATTATAGAATAAGTTCACTGAACATGACTCACACAACTGAACAACTGATGGAGTTCACTCACGTGTCAGCAGTTGTTCACATAGTGATAGTTGTACAAGTATCCTTAGACTTGAGGTCATCATAGTCATCTTGTATACACTGAAGTATGCTTTGGTTTAGTTCTTAGTCTCCAGGGACAATTATTAGGGCTCTACTGGGTATAGGAATTTGTACACGAAGATAGTGTATGATCAATAAAGGATCTACCCCTTCCAGTGAAGGAAGCGAATGTTCAAGGCTGATCCACTTATGCTAGTTCAGGAATCTCTGGCCAGAGTGAATGAAATTAGAAAGGAGTTTCTAATTTGCATAGAACTACGCATAGTAAATGCTAAGCAAGTGATTGAATTAGATAGGCTTGACACGAGATCCATGCTTTGTATTTAATCAGGACATTGTAGGGTAGAAGGAGTTTATTATACGGTAACTATTCACTGAATAGGTTCTTGGTATTCTAAGCAGTGAATTCATATTATCCGGATAGTCGCGATATGCTGAGAAGTATCCCTCACGATGTAGAATAAATATGATTAATTAATTAATCATATTTAATAAATTAGAGAATTTATATAAATAATGATAAAATAGTTTTATTATTATTTATTTCTACTACCGACTTAATATTGAACCTACAGGGTCACACCATAAAAAGAGAATGATTTATTGGTGGAGGAATTAATTAATAATGACTAATAATTATTTATTTATAAAATAAATAATTAATTGGCAAATTTAATAATTGATTAAATGAGATTTAATTGATTATAAATTAATTAAGAAAAGTTCTTAATATTATTAATTAAAGGATTTAATTTTTGAAAATTAAATTAAGAGAGAGAATTATTTCTAAAGTGTTTAGAAAAAGGATTAATAATTAAAAGGTGCTTTAATTATTAATGAGAATAATAAATGGGATAATAATAATAATATTTATGGGAAAATTTCAGCTGAAAATTTTGCCTATAAATATACTATTATAGACCCTATATTTTATTCGAACCCCAAAAACCCAAAAGTTTTAGAAAACCAAATTCTCTCCACCTCCTCCTCCTTATCGTTGTTTTCTTGGTGGATACCGGTGGAGTGCTTCACGTTTGAGGAGCAGCTGCTAAGGATCTCCGAACGTTGCTTTTGGATCGCATATTAAAGGTTAGTAATCGATCCCCTCGTTTTTACCACGATTTATATGCTTTTATTTGGATTTTATGTGTGTAAAAGTGTTTTACCATGCCTCCGCTGCGCTTAAAATCCATCAATGGCATCAGAGCTTAGGTTGTATGCATATAGATCTGTGGTAAAAATTTCAGAATTTTATGTGCTTGTATGAATTAATTATGATTTTTACAAGTTATATCATGGATTAATTTTGTCTGATGAGAAATCGTTTTTCAGAATAATTTTGAATGTTGATCTGGGTTCTACAAGTGTTGTAGATCGTCTGGGTATTTTTTTCATAATTTTATGATGTATAGATTTTTTATTATGAATTTTTGAAGTTCTTGCAATTAAATTCATAATTAAATAAATCATATATATATATATATATATTATTTGTAAGTATATATAGGTACATCTGTTGCTTGTCTGCATAATCTATCTGTATGCACGGAAAGAAGACAGACACGGTATAGAACTGTCAGGCTCATTTTCCGAGGAATAAGACGGCGGCTGCTGCAAGAAAAGAAAAAAAAGGGGTGTCGCGCATTCCGGGAATGCGTTACACCCTGTGGCGCATTCACGGAATGCGTTACATATTTTAATTGATTAAAAGGGATGTAACGCATCACCGGAATGCGTTACAGGGCTTGTAACGCGTTCCTGTAATGCGTTACAGCCCGACTGTCCAGATTAAAATTGATTTTCTGGGAGTTTCGTAACTCCGTTTTGGGCGTGCAATATATCGTTGGATTCTTTTTTCCGAGACGGATCTAATGGAGTGATCAATTTTAGTTTATATAAAAGTTTTGAACTGTTTATATTTCCCAAAGTGTTTTAAAGCTGTTTTTAACTGTTTTTAATTGCTTTTAAATGCTTCATGTGATACATAGAGATGTATAATGCTTAGACTAATATGCTAGATGATATAACATGCCTACCTTGATGTTTATTCATGTTGATATATATGATATATGCTTAGTTTATCATGTGATGATAGATTTAGGTGAACTTAAATGAACATAAGGCGTTTGTTAGACAACCTAGTATAGTGAAATTGTTTCATAACCTTAATAATAATATTATGAATACAATCATGAGATTCTTGTGTTTATGAAACACGTAATTGAATATGAATTTTCGATATGAGAGAAAGGATGATTCTGTCAACAACAGATTTCTATCTGTAAGAAAGGGTTATTAAGTGACGCCTCTTGACAATGCTCCACCCGATCTGGGAATCATCTGATTATTGATTATTGATTTGAAATATTTAATTTAAAAGGAAGAATCTCTTTATAATATGATTATGATTGTAACGTAATATAATCCCTCTAAAATTAAATAATATCAAGTAGTAATTGGCCAATGACACAACGGGCTTGTGTCGGTCATAGCCTTCCAACATGATAGAAAAGTAGTTCTTATTTTTGAATCATTGTCGTTTCGTGCCACAGCCGAGGGCTTTGATTTCGAAATAAGAAATACTTGTCTATTACATAGAGATGTGTACATTGAATAAGAATCTAAAGGTCGTTACGTGCCACAGCCGTGGGCCTTTGGGGACTGATTCAATTGTACGGAATGTTGGGTTAGACTTGACTTAGAATATTGAGTTTGTCGTGCCACAGCCGTGACTCAATTATTCAAGAGGCTAAAGTTTGATTAGGGAATAACATTAGATGTAATTGACAAGAGTTGTCTGCCTATTGAACATTACATGGCATTTCGTGCCACAGCCGGGGTTGTGTAATGGAATGTAGGACCCCTATTCCCACTAGCATTATGAATGCTTAATTTTTCACGTAGGGGGTTGAATAAATTAGATAAACTAGTGGGAGCCACTTATGAATAAATACCCGATTCATATAGTGTTTTAAAATGAAATCGAATATTTGCTAAGTGTTATTATGTGTTTATCATTTACAGATTTACAATATACATTATGTCTTCTGCACTATCACTCAGGAGCATACTGGATGCTCACAAATTGACTGGTCCTAATTATGCTGACTGGCTTCGAAACTTGAGAATTGTTCTCAGGATTGAGAAGCTGGAATACGTGATTGACTCACCTAAGCCTACTGAACCTGCGAGTGATGCACATAATGATGAACATGTTGTGTATCGTAAGTGGATAGATGATGCAAATGTTGCTCAATTCATCATGCTAGCTTCCATGAACATTGAGCTACAGAAGAAACATGAGCATATGGATGCTCACACTATCCTCATGCATCTACAAGAGTTGTATGATGTGGCGGGGAGGACGGCTCGATATGAGATATCGAAGGAGCTGTTCGGTTGTAGGATGTCTGAGGGATCATCTGTGAATGACCATGTACTTAAGATGATCAATTTGATTGAACGTCTTGGACAACTTGGTTTTGCCATGGATGGGGAGCTGAGCCAAGACTTGGTCTTGTAATCGCTTCCGAGTTCGTTCTCGCAGTTTGTTGTGAACTTTCACATGAATAAGTTGGATGTCAGCCTGCCTGAACTCCACAACATGTTGAAGACTGCGGAATCGAATTTTCCCCCTAAGAAGAGTTCTGTTCTTCTAATTGGTGAAGGTTCCAATCCTAAGAAAAGGAAGAGGAACTCTTCCAAGAAGAAGAAAGTAGGTGAAGAAAAGCCGGTTCCACCAAAAGCTAAGATCCCAATAGCAAAGTTGTTTGCTTTCACTGTAACAAGGTGGGGCACTGGAAGAGGAACTGCAAGGTTTACCTTGCAGAATTGAAGAAGAAGAAGGGTAGTGAGACTACCGCTTCTGATTTAGGTATGTTCATGATAGAAGTGAATATGTCATTAAATCAAATTTCTACTTGGGTATTAGATACCGCCTGTGGTTCTCATATCTCCAATTTGTTGCAGGGACCAAGGAGAAGTAGGACTCTTGAGGAAGAGGAGGTGATTCTACTGATGAGAAATGGAGCAAGAGTTACTGCTGAAGATGTAGAATCATTTCATTTACATATGCCTATGGGCAAGACTATTGTTTTAAATAATTGTTATTTTGTTCCCTCGATTGTGAGGAATATTATTCCCATGTTAGACTTGGCTGGATTTTCATTTATTATTGAGAATAATGAATGTTCTATTCTTAGAGATAATATTCTTTATGGACGTGGTGCTTTAAATAATGGTCTGTATATATGTGACAAAATTTAATTCAGATTGAACAAACTAATAAAAGAAAAGGGATGATGAAAATCTCACTTCATTGTGGCACTGCAGTCTCCATTTAGTAGACATGGAGAGAGGGCTACAAATTTGCTAGGAATGGTACACACAGATGTATGTGGACCAATGTCTACGCAAGCCATGGGTGGATTTTCATACTTCATTACTTTCATAGATGATAGATCTAGATTCGGATATGTGTTTGATGAAACACAAGTCTGAGGCCTTTGAAAAGTTCAAAGAATATAAGTATGAAGTGGAGAAACAAACCAAACATAGTATTATAATTCATCGATTAGATCAAGGTGGTGAATACTTGAATGGAGAGTTTCTGGATTATCTCAAAGTAAATGGTATAGTCTCCCAGTGGACTCCTCCAGATTGGTATCTGAAAGGAGAAATCGAAATTTGTTAGACATAGTTCGGTCCATGATGAGCTATGCGAATCTTCCAGTATTTCTATGGGGGTATGCTTTGGAAACCTCAGCATATTTACTGAATAAGGTGCCTTCCAAATCTGTTCCTCAAACTCCATATGAGATATGGAAAGAAAGGAAACCAAGTCTTAAACACGTTAAGATTTGGGGATGTCCAGCTTATGTCAAGTAAGTTGACCCAGATAAGCTGGAATATCGATTCGTAAAATATAGTTTTGTGGGATATCCTAAAGAGACTTTAGGGTATTACTTTTACACCGATCATCGGGTGTTTGTCTCCAGACATGCTACCTTCTTGGAAAAGGAGTTTATCCTTGAAGGAAACAGTGGGAGCAAAATTGAACTTGATGAAGTTCAAGAAGCATAAACTACTACGGTTCAAGTGGAAACACCTGTTCTGACTGAACAACCTTTTGTGGAACAGCCCATTCGTAGATCAGGGAGAGTGTCTCGCCAACCTGAGAGGTAATATGGCCTTGTCATTGAGAATGACAATGAGTTGTCGATCATTGATGATGATGACCCTGCGACCTATAATGAGGCTATGAGTAGTGTTGACTCAGAGAAATGGCATAGTGCCATGAAATCCAGAATGGAATCTATGTATACGGTATACAAAAGATAGATTATAGCAGATGGCCAGGTGGAGACCTATAAGGCCAGGCTTGTGGCAAAAGGATTCAAACAAAGGCAATGGATTGACTTTGATGAAACTTTTTACCTGTAGCCCTGTTAAAATCAGTTCGGATTTTGCTTGCGATTGCTGCTTACTACGACTATGAGATCTGGCATATAGCCAGATGGTTTTCTTTCCAAGGGAAATGAAAACCTAGTGTGTAAGCTGCTGCGAACCATATATGGTTTAAAGCAAGCTTCTCGTAGATGGAATATCCGTTTTGATGAGACAATCAAAGAGTTTGATTTTATCAAAAACGTAGATGAACCATGCGTCTACAAAAGGGTTAGTGGGAGCGCGGTAACATTTCTTGTATTGTATTGAAATAGAGTTGACACACAAAACAACATAGCAGACCCACTCACAAAGCTACTTTCTGAAAGTCACTTTTATCGTCATAAAGACTAGATGGGTATTCGATACCAGAGTGATTGGCTTTAGTACAAGTGGGAGATTGAAAGGAATATGTCCTAAGTCCAATCATGTATTAGGATTTAGGAATAACTTTTTATGTAATCTGTTTTGATTTCATTGATATTAATAAAAGACTTATTTTGTTTTTATTACGGGCTTTATCTATTTAAGTGTTTAAATAAGATATACCATAGTTTAGAGTAAAGCTTTTTATGGATTATGATGAGATCATAATAGTGAGACCTAAAAGATGATAACTCTAAACTTAAATAGTTCCTGGTCGTAGGATTACTAACTGGTAATTAATAATCCACAGAGATCGGTACATACTATGCTTGCTTCATTATGAAGGATGTATGTTCTCATAGACATTTGTGTGGTGACACTATAGCTAGTATGTAGGTGCTTATTATAGAATAAGTTCACTGAACATGACTCGCACAGCTGAACAACTGATGGAGTTCACTCACGTGTCAGCAGTTGTTCACATAGTGATAGTTGTACAAGTATCCTTAGACTTGAGGTCATCATAGTCATCTTGTGTACACTGAACTATGCTTTGGTTTAGTTCTTAGTCTCCAGGGACAATTATTAGGGCTCTACTGGGTATAGGAATTTGTACACGAAGATAGTGTATGATCAATAAAGGATCTACCCCTTTCAGTGAAGGAAGTGAATGTTCAAGGCTGATCCACTTATGCTAGTTCAGGAATCTCTGGCCAGAGTGAATGAAATTAGAAAGGAGTTTCTAATTTGCATAGAACTACGCATAGTAAATGCTAAGCAAGTGATTGAATTAGATAGGCTTGACACGAGATACATGCCTTGTATTTAATCGGGACATTGTAGGGTAGAAGGAGTTTATTGTACGGTAACTATTCAGTGAATAGGTTCTTGGTATTCTAAGCAGTGAATTCATATTATCCGGATAGTCGCGATATGCTGAGAAGTATCCCTCACGATGTAGAATAAATGTGATTAATTAATTAATCATATTTAATATATTAGAGAATTTATATAAATAATGATAAAATAGTTTTATTATTATTCATTTCTACTACCGGCTTAATATTGAACCTACAGGGTCACACCATAAAAAGAGAATGATTTATTGGTGGAGGAATTAATTAATAATGGCTAGTAATTATTTATTTATGAAATAAATAATTAATTGGCAAATTTAATAATTGATTAAATGAGATTTAATTGATTATAAATTAATTAAGAAAAGTTCTTAATATTATTAATTAAAGAATTTAATTTTTGAAAATGAAATTAAGAGAGAGAATTATTTCTAAAGTGTTTAGAAAAAGGATTAATAATTAAAAGGTGTTTTAATTATTAATGAGAATAATAAATGAGATAATAATAATAATATTTATGGGAAAATTTCAGCTGAAAATTTTGCCTATAAATATACTATTATAGACCCTATATTTTATTCGAACCCCAAAAACCCAAAAGTTTTAGAAAACCAAATTCTCTCCACCTCCTCCTCCTCCTTATCGTCGTTTTCTTGGTGGATACCGGTGGAATGCTTCACGTTTGAGGAGCAGCTGCTAAGGATCTCCGAACGTTGCTTTTGGATCACATATTAAAGGTTAGTAATCGATCCCCTCGTTTTTACCACGATTTATATGCTTTTATTTGGATTTTATGTGTGTAAAAGTGTTTTACCATGCCTCCGCTGCGATTAATATCCAACAAGAACTTCTTCCATCTTAGGTGCTTTCTTCTTAATATCCACTATATGAGCTAAATATGCCTTATATTCTTGTCTTAATAACTCATTCTCTCGCATGATAGAAAGAACTTCTTATCTTGCTTCTACCCTTAGAAACTTACTTTAATATTTGCTTCCGCAACATTAGAATCTGCTTCTCCCGCTACCACATCCGAATCTTAAGTAGTTGACTTTTTGTTATCTTAGAGGTCTTAGCCTCTAGTATACTAGATGTTGACCCTTTCGATGCATCACCTTCCATACTAGCTTGAGAAATACTCTTACAATTCTTGGAAAGATGTCCTACCCTGCCACAATTATCACAAGTGACTCTTGGATTTTCCATTCTACACTTCCTCGCATAGTGTCCTTTCCATTCACACTTGAAACATTCAACATTCATTTTGCACACTCCATCATGCCCTTTTACCATATTGCTTTCACTTTGATATTGGTGGCCTAACCGACTTGACTTGGTTAAAACTGATTGAGGTGTTACCGAGCCTGTTTGAAGGAAGACTTTATGTTCTAAATCCTTTATCTCTATTCCTTCCAAACTTTCTCTGAAACTTCTGACTAGATCCTTCTTGATCCTCTATTTCTTCCAAATTATCTATTTTCCATTTCTCATCTTCTTTTTTTTTCTAGTGGATAACTTTTGATCATTCTCTATTACCATTATTTCCTGAACTACCGAGAGGTAGGTCTTTAGTTATAGAATTACAACTTCACTCCAAATTTTTGGTTTTAATCCCTGTTAAAACCTCTTTGCTTTCTGAGCTTCAGATTTTACATAGCCTGGCACAAATCTAGCTAACTTCGTAAACTTAGTCTCATACTCCTCTACACTTCTTTCTCTTTGCTTCAATTCTAAGAACTCAATCTCCATTTGATTTAACAGACAACCAGAGAAATATTTTTCTAAAACAACTCGGTAAACCTACCGTAAGGGACAAGACCTTCTTTTTCCAATGCCCTGGTTGACTCCCAACAGTAATTCGCTTCATTCTTTAAGAAGTAGCTTACATAATCGGTCTTAAATTATCGCTTACTTGGACGGGGTTGAAGGCTTTTCCCATTTTTTAACCATCCTCCAGCAGCTACTGGATCAGGCTCATGCTTAACTCAGGAGGTTTAACATTCTGGAAGGATTTAAAATGAATAGTCTAGTTCACTCCTTGACGATGTTGCTGCATCAATAGTTGTTGTTGCTGAATCTGTTGAATTAGCTACTGCTGCCGTAACAAATCTAGAATTTCATTTATAGCTGGACCCTTAACAAAACTACTACTATTTCCTTTAGACTGGGTAGCTATTTTGGGGGAATTTTCTTGAAATATAGAAGTAGATTTATTCAAAAACATAACAAGAATGTATGACAGAAAATATCACCATTTAAATGGTGCACCTATATTAGGAAGATGCTGCCCAGACAAAATACCTATGTCTTTATCATCAGGTCCATTTATAAAAGATATCTAGATTAACAATGCTAGTAGAAATAACAACAATGACAACAGTAGAATCAACAATAGTGCAGAAAACTGAAACATGAAGACACTAGACACCGTAGCATGGATCCTTAATATAACAAAAACTGATAAATTTCCCACCACTACTCAAATACAACAACTAAAATAATCTAATATGCAACAAAACTTGATTGACTATATCAGCCATAAACTACATAAAGCAAACTAGTAAACCAATTTAAACATAGGAAACTCTAGACCCTACTATGCATACTAGTCTGAGTTTCAACCACCTATTCTTCTAAAAGCGATTTCCTATCACCTACATCTATCACCGAATTAACTTTTCTGAAGCTGCAACCTTCACCATTAGATCCTGAATCCTCTCTGCTATCTTCATTCTGAAATAGAAACCTAATAGATAGCCTTTATTCCTTCTCACCATCAACTTTTGTTTACCTTCAATAACTAGGAATGTCTAATTGCAGAGGTTATTGAGGAAATTCATTGCCAGGAAATATCTAATAGAATTTCGAAATAAAGGAATCAATTATAAAGGAAGGAAAGGTGAAGAAGATAGAGATATGAATGAGTGCAACCATACAAGTACATAAGATGGCCAGTTTTAGTACCACATAGTTTACAACATATAATTCTGTGGCGTCCCACCAGACCCTTTGTCATACAGACAAATAGTCACATCATATGCATTGTCTGCCCTAGTCAACCGATAGAATTACTGAGGTGAGAAATAATATTTAATTAGAATATTTATAAGTAAGGATGAGAATCCGGGCATGATAAAATTAACATAACCTTGAATTGCTTACTTCAAGTTTTGACTTTCTTACAGGAAAACAAGCAACTTATTAGATGGTAAACAATTACTCTGGGTACAAAATGCGTCTCAAGAAATACGAGTAAAAGTCAAGATATAAACACAGTACTGATCCACATACACGACAAAACTTGGCTATCATAGTAACCGCCGGCTACAATCATAATATACTATCTGAATTCACCGAGGCTGCACAATCGATCCAGTAATATCACTTGACATAGAAGATACATTATTTGGAAATAACATTAGAGTCTCTTTAATCAACACATCAAGGATCCACTCAGAAGTTGAATTCTCACAATCAGGCTCATTTTCTCGAGAGAAGAAACTAAAAGTCTCTATCGAACGTTTCCAGTAATACATATACGAAAGGGACACACTAAAAGTTAGGGCAGTCCCAGCCAAATCTCAATAGATACCAGGGTTACGCTTTCAAAACCCTCGACTGAATTCTTAGACACGCTCCTCTATATGAGTTGCTAACTCACACCTTTATATAAACTTTCCTACACTATTTCATCTCTACTCCTAACCTAAATCAGGACTTAAACCTGTAGCTCTGATACCAACTGTGATGACCTCAACCCCGGGGTCAGGAGTTGACATCATGAACCACAACGACCACATATTTATATTACAATCAAAACCATTATTATTATAATCACACGACCCCCTTACCAAGATCTTTTCCTGGTTTAAGTATGACTTAGGCTACAACTATTACACACAAACTTATTTCAAACAATCCTGACACAACTAACTTAATACAACAACTCAACCGACCACATCTTGTCTGTCATAACTACCTCAGAGGAGCCTGGTACGGAAGGAACTGGAACTCTGCCCTGACTACGACGGAAGGGTCTTCTAGGCATCTGTAATATATTTATAAAATGTAATATCCGGGATATAACGTGTAATTATTTTTACTATTAAATAATTAATATGTGTGTTCAGTATCTATTCTGTGAGTTAATTGTTAAGTGATATATGTACTTGAATATTCAAAAATAATATTAATTGAGTATTTTATTTTTATATGTCCCAAATAAAATATAGATAATTGTTATATCTTCCTAATTATTTTTGTGTTGATTTATAGATTTATAAGAATCATATGAAATTTTTAAAATCTTTTTCCGGGTAATTAAAATCTATTTTATAAAAACGGGAACCAACCGACGTCAACCGTTGTTACGTTTTTGGAACCCAAAACTCTACCGAGAACTCCTTCCTAACCTAATTGTAATATTCCGAGCATTTTCCATGTTTCGACTTTTTCGATCCGGCGTACGGTTTGTCCTGCGTGGGTCCCGGCACAACATTTTCGATACAATATTCGTTTCGGTAAATTAATAAAACCCGTATTTTCGATAAACGGGAGCTTTTTATTAAACTATCCCAATTATCACTTCGTAGTACGTGTAACTGGGTGCTGAGACCAAGTCCGCAGTACAAATTGTACTGATTGGGATAACTATCCCGAAAACCGATACCGTTTGGATCAGTTTTTATAAATAAACGTACCATTTTATATCCGGAATGATCCAACGGGATACTAATTTTCCGTAATTATAAATAGCCTTTTACCGTATTTTATTTCGTATCAAAATCATTTGCAGACAGATAAATATATAATTTTACAGAGAAAAATCATATATTCATAAACCTTTCTGAGAATCAAACCAACTTTTGAAGGTGTTAGTGATCTTTGTTTGAAAAGCTCGAGTACTGGATTTGAAGGTCTTGAGAAGCTCTATCAGAATCTGTAATCCATACACCTGCAGAATCAAAGGTTGAATTTCTAAAAATTTAATTATTTTCGAATTTATTTTATTAAAAATATGAATTTTTGTTCGGATGATTGTTTGTATGATTTGATGATTGTATGTTGTAGAGCTTGTTTTCCTGATGATTTTCATATGTCATACGTCTGATTTGGAGTTCAATAACATGTTCAAATTTGAGTTTGATTTTCGAATTTTAAAATTAGGGTTTATAACCCGTATGAATGTTCTTAATTGAAATTTGGGGGTTTCTTATTCTGTGATAGATTGATGTTGTGATATAGTGGATTGTGTTCTCTGTGAAATTAGCAATCCAGTCGTATAAGTTTCATGAACCAACGAAGTCTGTAGAGAAGGGAGTTGTGTTTTGAAGTTTTCCGATGTTCGCCGGAAACTGGGAAATTTCACGGCCAAATTCCGGCCAAATCAGGGATTGTTAGGTTGTTTTGATTGCATGGTTGTGTTCCTGGTGTTGTGTAGAAGTGATCTGGAGCTTGTGGCAAGGTGAGGAGGCCGGAATCGTGTTCTCCGGTCACCCCTGTGTTTTCCGGCGACTGGACTGTAAAAATTGCAGTTTGGTCCCTGAAGTTTTGGGGACGATGCAGTTTGGTCCCTGTAGTTTTCAGACTTTGCAAAAATAGGATTCCTGTTTTAAAAATGTTTAAAAATCATATTTCCCATTTATTTTTATTATAAAAATTCGTTTTTAATTTCTGAAAATTCTAAAAATTATTATTTTAATTCCGAAAATTATTTTTAATTCACAAATAAATCTGAATTAATTATTTAATTAATTTCAGTTAATTTTTAATTGATTAATTAGTCAATTAATTCGAAAATTAATTGATTAATTGATTTAATTAATTATTAATTGATTTTTAATTAATTATTTAATTAGATTTAATTATTAAAAATGATTTAAAAATTCTGAAAAATAGTTTAGAGCTTTAAAATATTATTCTAAATTATTTTCAAGGCTCGATAATTATTCTAAAATTGTTTCGGAGCCAGAATTGGTCAGCCGAACCCTGTTTATTAACTTGAAATTTGATCCAATGACCCGTTTTAATTCCGAAAAATGTTTTAAAAATTATTTTAAATACCCGAAAGCACATTTATGACCTAAGACTTCTTTATAAATGATATGTCCTTGATTACGTGATGTATTATGTGTTATATGTGACATGTGGTTTGACTATCGGTCTATATAGGCGGTGTATACTTCGTTATTGCGTAGATTTCAATCCGTTAATCGGATTTGGGTAAAACGAAGGGTAGATAAAAGAGTGCGTTGAATAGAATCTTGTGAGTTGATGATTGATAGATGCTTATGATATGTGAGCAGAAGAGGCAAGGCGTAGAAAAGGGAAACAGATAGTTGAGGAGTAAGACGATTGTGATTGGAAGCGAGTACAGACTAGTAAGCTAATTCCAGGCAAGTGTTCTGAACTTTCTCGAGATATTGAAATTCTTGATAGTCTTGTTGACATTGCAAGTGCTTTGAAGCACAGAAACCTAAACCCTGATTTCAGTTATTGTTCTTGAGCTATGAACCATATTCTTTCTAAGCCATTGATTATTATAAACCCAAACTTGAACCTCAAGTATACGATACTATTCCATAAATACATGCAAACAAAATCCCAAACACTGAACTGAATTACTTATACATTCAACCATTGTATCCTATGCTTTGAGAGCTCAAATCTTTGAAACCCTGAAATATTGATTCTTTTGTTATCCAATTCTTTCAGTTCCCAGCATTCAAGCTTGTAAACTACTTTATTGATCCTTACAAAGATTGAAACCCTTTCATTGTTAAACAGTCATTGTTGTTAATGATTCTGGTTATTGTTTATTATTGCATATTCTGTTATTATGTTAGAATTGGATTGTTTTTTTTATAAAATTGTGGACCAGATTCGTGGTCAGACCATATAATGGTCAAGTTAGGCGAATGTGTGCCTTGGATCCAATAGTTAGAGCAATGCTGTGTGCCTTGCTCGGGGTTAGTGCGTGACTGATCAGCAGCCTAACCTTGGTTTTTAAATTAAAAGTATATTATCCAATTCTAAATCATAATCCATTGTTCACTTGATATCATAAATATATTCACCTGATGATCATTATTCTCAGTTTTGTTATTGTGACTTGCTGAGCTAGTTAGCTCATTTGTGCGATGTTGTTTATATTCTTTCCAGTTAAAAAGGAACCAGTTGGTAAAGAGGATCCCCAGTCCAGCGCGAGAGCTAGGGGTTCAGGTTGAGAAAGCTGAACTAGTAGACTTCTTTTGGGATAATTTATGTTTGTAAAAGTTTGTAATAATGTTTGATACTCAGTGTGAGTTGAAATAGTTGGGATTTGAACGGTTTGTAATATATTAGTGTGTTGGCTTGTGTGCATACTTTAACCTATCGCGGTCCGTGGTGGTGGATAAGTAGGGTCACTGCATATAATTATTATTATCTTTATTATTGTTATAAGCAGGTTATAATTAAGGTATGTGTGTGGACCCCAAACTTCTGACCCGGGTTTGGAGGGCGCCACAGGTTGGTATCAGAGCTACAGGTTATAAGTCACTGACACAAGCCTAGGTTAACGGGAATGGGTAGAGGGTTAAGATTAGAAGTAAGGCATAGGATGAGAGAACGTTGAGAGGTTGAGTGCTTCGGTATATCAGGTATTAGTATAAGTTTGCGTTATGGAACGAGATTCTTATATTACGATATGATTTCAGATAGCAGAGATGGCCGACTCTTTTATTCCTGTATCAGCTGATCATTCAGAGCCTTCAGTTGGAGTGCCGTTTTCGGATCCACGTCCTGTTGTTCCATCAACATTGGCTATTCTACCTCCACCGGTGTTGCAGCCCGTACCACTGCAGGCTATTCCACCTCCAGGTGTGAGGCCACCTATCAGAGGACCCCCACCTGCGGATTCAGGCTTTACTAGTCATTCAGTCACGGGAGTACCTTTCCAGTTCTCTTCCTATCCTGTCCCATATCATCAGTTTGAGGCTTGCCTTATGGAGCAGCAATTTCTACAGGGTCAGATCCAGGAGTTATTACATATCATGCGTACCAGAGAGATGGGGAGTGGTGAGAGGCGACTTAGAGAGAGGCTCCAGGCGTTTCGTAAAACAGCTGCTGTGAGGATTGCTGAGGCTACACATGCGGACATCACCCCTGATTTCCTAGTCGAGTGGGCTAAGTGGGTTCTAGAGGAGCTTGAGGAGATAGGAGGTCCAGATTTGCCATGAGTCAGAGATTCAGAGAGGGAGATGCTGAGAAGTGTTGTTATAGTTATGTAGTATGTACAGTAGTGTGTAGTGTGTATCAGTAGACTTTTGAGTTGTATTTATAGACTAGCTATGCTGACTAGTGAATAGGTTGTTGTACCCTTTTTGCTTTTACTTTCGAAGCATCTTTACGCTTGTACTACCCTAAAACTTTTGATCTATATATATCAGTACCTTTTTCCTTTCCAGCACTGTCATTTATTTTATTGCACCAGTCATACCCTGTGATACCATGTACCCCGTTTTCCATAACTGTTTATATTCTGTAAAGAAGCATGCAATTTACTTAGTTACAACTGTTTTCAAAAGAGATATTCCTGTTTTACAAAACTTTTCTTTTATGCAAATATTTGATTCAAAAGCTAAATAAATTGATTGATTCTTTACAGAAAATGCCTCCTAAAAGAAATACCCGCACCAACACCCGAAATGAAGAAACCAACAACAACAATCAAGATGATACAAACCCGAATGTGAACCCAGGACCTATGGACCCAGCAATAGCCCAGATTCTTCAAATCTTGGCTCAACAAACAGTTCACCTAGCACAACAACAACAAAGACAGACCAATCCCCAGGTAACCTTCAAAACTTTTCAGGCAATAAACCCACCAGAATTCAAGGGTTCCTTAGAGCCAATTGAAGCAAATGTTTGGTTAAAGGAAATAGAGAAGGCATTTGCCTTAGTGAAAGTGAAGGAGGAACAGAAGGTTGAGTTTGCAAGTTACTATCTGAAGAATGAAGCCACCTATTGGTGGGAGATGGTGAAGACATTGGAAGGTACGGATGTTATTACTTGGGAAAGGTTCAAGGAATTGTTTCTAGAAAAGTATTTTCCTCAGTTTGTTCAGGATCAAATGGAGTTGAAGTTTTTAGAGCTAAAGCAAGGGAATATGTCGGTAACAGATTATGAGGGGAAGTTTGAGGAATTGTCAAGGTATGTACCGTCGTATATTGATACTGATAGAAAGAAAGCTAAGAGATTCCAGCAAGGCTTGAAACCATGGATCAGGGGAAAGGTAGCTATTTTTGAATTAGAGACTTATGCAGGAGTAGTACAGAAGGCTATGATCGCAGAGACAGAGAGTGAGATGTTCCAGAAAGATAAGGAAAGCAAGAAAAGGAAAGTTGAGGGAAGTGAGGGTCAGTCACAAACAGGGAAGTTTCCAAATTTTAAGAAGGGCCAGTTTCAGCCAGGGAGAAATTTTAATTTCAGAAGACAAAATGCAGGAGACGGAGGACAAGGCAATCGTCCAGCTAATGTAAATCAGCCGAATCAGTTGAGATTAACTTTTCCAGATTGTCAAGTTTGTGGAAAGAAGCATGGAGGAGTTTGTAACAAGTTGAATGTGGTATGTTTTAAATGCAACCAGAAAGGGCACTATTCAAGGGAGTGCCGAAATCAGCCAGCAAATAAGGATCAGCCTATCCGGAATCCAGCAGTGAAGGTTCCAGTCATTGGATTTACATGCTTTAAATGTGGAAAGCCAGGACATATGGCCAGGGATTGCAAGACACCAGCCCCAGTCAGTAATGCATTGAGGATTATGGGATCTACCCCAACAGTGAATGAGACTCCAAGGGCTAGAGTTTTTGACATGTCGGTGAAAGATGCGATCCAGGATACGGATGTCGTGGCAGGTACGCTTAATGTGAATTCTTTATGTGCCAAAGTGTTAATAGATTCGGGAGCAACTCAATCATTTGTTTCACAAGACTTTGTTAGTAAATTAAATTGTCCAGTGGAATGCTTAAATGAAATAATGACTGTGGAATTAGCAAATCAAGAACGTGTAACTGTGAACCAAGTTTGTGGAAATTGTGAGGTTGAGATTTTTGGTAGTAAGTTTTGTGTAGATTTGATACCATTTAAGTTAGGAGAATTTGATGTAATATTAGGGATGGATTGGTTATCTAAGCATGATGCTCAGATAGATTTTCGGAATAAGAAAGTAATGGTGAAAACGCCAGACGAAAGAATAGTAACGTTCAAAGGTCAGAAACAAATAAAGAAGTTCTTAACAATGATTCAAGCCAAGAAATTATTACGGCAAGGATGTGAGCATTTCGTAGCATATGTAATCGACAGGAGTCAGGAGCCAGCAAAACTTGAAGATATTCCAGTAGTGAATGAATTTCCAGACATATTTCCCGACGAATTACCAGGACTTCCTCCAGATAGAGAAATTGAATTTGCGATCGACTTAGAACCTGGAACAGAACCGGTGTCCAAAGCCCCATACAGAATGGCGCCTGTTGAGATGAAGGAGCTAGCAAGGCAATTGCAAGAATTGTTAGAGAAAGGAGTAATTAGACCTAGCGTATCCCCGTGGGGAGCCCCAGTATTATTTGTCAAGAAGAAAGATGGAAGCATGAGACTGTGCATTGACTATAGGGAGCTCAATAAGCTGACAATCAAGAACAAGTATCCGTTACCCAGAATCGATGATTTGTTTGACCAATTGAAGGGAGCCAAGTATTTCTCCAAAATTGATTTAAGATCGGGATATCATCAACTAAAGATCAATCCACAAGATATACCAAAGACAGCTTTCAGAACAAGGTATGGACATTATGAATTTCTAGTGATGTCTTTTGGATTGACCAACGCCCCAGCAGCGTTTATGGATCTGATGAATAGAATTTTCAAAGAGTATTTGGATAAGTTTGTTATTGTGTTTATAGACGATATTTTAATCTATTCCAAGACGAAAGACGATCATGCGGAACATGTGAGAACGGCTTTGGAGATTTTAAGGAAGAAGAAGTTATATGCTAAACTGTCGAAGTGTGAGTTTTGGTTACAGGAAGTTCAGTTCTTAGGACACATAGTCAGTAATGAAGGGATCAAAGTGGACCCGGCAAAGATCGAAGCAATTACGAATTGGGAGAGACCGAGAACACCCACTGAGGTAAGAAGTTTCCTAGGATTAGCAGGATATTATTGTCGATTTGTTCAGAATTTCTCAAGGATTGCCACATCATTAACAAAGCTTACACGAAAGAATGAAAAGTTTATATGGAACGACAAGTGCGAAGAAAGTTTTCAAGAATTGAAGCAGAGATTAATCACGGCACCTGTTTTGTCACTTCCAGACGATCAAGGGAATTTCGTAATTTATAGCGATGCTTCTCATAAGGGACTAGGATGTGTTCTTATGCAGCACGACAAGGTGATTGCTTATGCGTCAAGACAATTAAAACCACACGAACAGAAATACCCTACTCATGACTTGGAGCTAGCAGCTATAGTTTTTGCTTTGAAAATTTGGAGACATTATTTATATGGAGAAAAGTGTGAGATTTTCACGGATCACAAAAGTTTGAAATATATATTTACCCAGAAGGAACTTAATATGAGGCAAAGGAGATGGTTAGAGTTGATCAAGGATTATGATTGCTCGATTAATTATCATCCCGGTAAGGCGAACGTTGTAGCAGATGCGTTAAGTCGGAAGGAAAGGTTAAATGTGTTATCTGTACCTGAAGAAATATATAAAGAATTTCAGAAATTAGAATTGGAGGTTAAAATTTGCAAGCCTGAAGAAGCAAAAGTATACAATATGATTTTCCACCCGGAGTTACTGGAGAAAATAAAGAAATGCCAGAAAGAGGTAATGGATCAAGATATAAATAGTTTGGTAAGTGAGGAATTATGCACGCAACAAGATGATCAAGGTATTCTTAGGTTTTCTTCAAGAGTTTAGATTCCACCAGTGACGGAGTTAAAGAATGAAATTTTACAAGAGGCACATAGTTCAAGATATTCCATCCATCCAGGGAGTACCAAAATGTACAGAGATCTGAAGAAGAATTATTGGTGGCCAAATATGAAGAGGGAAATTGCGGAATGGGTTAGCAAATGTTATACCTGTCAGAGAGTTAAAGCGGAGCATCAGAGACCAAGCGGATTGCTACAGCCATTGGAGATTCCAGAATGGAAGTGGGAACATATTACCATGGATTTCATAGTTGGATTACCAAAGACAAGGGCTAATCATGATGCCATTTGGGTTATAGTGGATAGACTTACCAAGTCAGCTCATTTTCTGCCTATAAATGAAAGATTTTCGCTCGACAAGCTAGTTCATATGTACCTAAAAGAAATTGTAGTTCGTCATGGAGTTCCAGTGTCTATCGTATCTGATCGAGATCCAAGGTTTAATTCAAGATTTTGGAAGAGTTTTCAAGAATGTTTGGGAACAAAATTGAAGATGAGTACGGCCTATCACCCGCAGACGGACGGCCAAAGTGAAAGAACAATCCAGACAATCGAGGACATGCTACGTGTTTGTGCTATTGATTTCAAAGGAAGTTGGGACGAGCATTTACCCCTGGTAGAATTTGCTTATAACAATAGTTATCACGCCAGCATTGGGATGCCACCTTATGAAGCCCTTTATGGACGCAAATGTAGATCTCCATTATATTGGGACGAAGTAGGAGAACGTAAAATACTCGGACCTGAATTGGTGCAGCAGACAAAGGAAGTTGTTGAACTTATCCAGAAAAGATTAATAGCCGCACAAAATCGTCAGAGGAAATATGCAGACCAGTCAAGGAAAGACATGGAATTTGAAGAAGGGAGCTTGGTATTATTGAAAGTATCACCGTGGAAAGGACTAACGAGGTTTGGGAAGAAAGGGAAGCTAAGCCCAAGATATGTCGGACCTTTTGAGATCCTAAAGAGCGTTGGCAAAGTCGCTTACGAATTGGCATTACCTCCTCACATGGAGCACATTCACAATGTTTTTTATGTATCGATGCTCAAGAAATATAATCCAGACTCCAGGCATGTAATAGAATATGAGCCAATAGAGCTTCAGGCAGACTTATCATATGTAGAGAATCCAATAGAGATTTTAGAGGAAAGAGAGAAAATATTGAGAAATAAAGTGATAAAGTTAGTAAGAGTATTGTGGAGAAACCCAAAGGTTGAAGAGTCAACCTGGGAGTTAGAAAGTGATATGAGAGAAAAGTACCCTCATTTGTTTTCTTAGGAGATTCTGAGGACAGAATCCTTTTAAGGGGGGAAGGATGTAATATCCGGGATATAACGTGTAATTATTTTTACTATTAAATAATTAATATGTGTGTTCAGTATCTATTCTGTGAGTTAATTGTTAAGTGATATATGTACTTGAATATTCAAAAATAATATTAATTGAGTATTTTATTTTTATATGTCCCAAATAAAATATAGATAATTGTTATATCTTCCTAATTATTTTTGTGTTGATTTATAGATTTATAAGAATCATATGAAATTTTTAAAATCTTTTTCCGGGTAATTAAAATCTATTTTATAAAAACGGGAACCAACCGACGTCAACCGTTGTTACGTTTTTGGAACCCAAAACTCTACCGAGAACTCCTTCCTAACCTAATTGTAATATTCCGAGCATTTTCCATGTTTCGACTTTTTCGATCCGGCGTACGGTTTGTCCTGCGCGGGTCCCGGCACAACATTTTCGATACAATATTCGTTTCGGTAAATTAATAAAACCCGTATTTTCGATAAACGGGAGCTTTTTATTAAACTATCCCAATTATCACTTCGTAGTACGTGTAACTGGGTGCTGAGACCAAGACCGCAGTACAAATTGTACTGATTGGGATAACTATCCCGAAAACCGATACCGTCTGGATCAGTTTTTATAAATAAACGTACCATTTTATATCCGGAATGATCCAACGGGATACTAATTTTCCGTAATTATAAATAGCCTTTTACCGTATTTTATTTCGTATCAAAATCATTTGCAGACAGATAAATATATAATTTTACAGAGAAAAATCATATATTCATAAACCTTTCTGAGAATCAAACCAACTTTTGAAGGTGTTAGTGATCTTTGTTTGAAAAGCTCGAGTACTGGATTTGAAGATCTTGAGAAGCTCTATCAGAATCTGTAATCCATACACCTGCAGAATCAAAGGTTGAATTTCTAAAAATTTAATTATTTTCGAATTTATTTTATTAAAAATATGAATTTTTGTTCGGATGATTGTTTGTATGATTTGATGATTGTATGTTGTAGAGCTTGTTTTCCTGATGATTTTCATATGTCATACGTCTGATTTGGAGTTCAATAACATGTTCAAATTTGAGTTTGATTTTCGAATTTTAAAATTAGGGTTTATAACCCGTATGAATGTTCTTAATTGAAATTTGGGGGTTTCTTATTCTGTGATAGATTGATGTTGTGATATAGTGGATTGTGTTCTCTGTGAAATTAGCAATCCAGTCGTATAAGTTTCATGAACCAACGAAGTCTGTAGAGAAGGGAGTTGTGTTTTGAAGTTTTCCGATGTTCGCCGGAAACTGGGAAATTTCACGGCCAAATTCCGTCCAAATCAGGGATTGTTAGGTTGTTTTGATTGCATGGTTGTGTTCCTGGTGTTGTGTAGAAGTGATCTGGAGCTTGTGGCAAGGTGAGGAGGCCGGAATCGTGTTCTCCGGTCACCCCTGTGTTTTCCGGCGACTGGACTGTAAAAATTGCAGTTTGGTCCCTGAAGTTTTGGGGACGATGCAGTTTGGTCCCTGTAGTTTTCAGACTTTGCAAAAATAGGATTCCTGTTTTAAAAATGTTTAAAAATCATATTTCCCATTTATTTTTATTATAAAAATTCGTTTTTAATTTCTGAAAATTCTAAAAATTATTATTTTAATTCCGAAAATTATTTTTAATTCACAAATAAATCTGAATTAATTATTTAATTAATTTCAGTTAATTTTTAATTGATTAATTAGTCAATTAATTCGAAAATTAATTGATTAATTGATTTAATTAATTATTAATTGATTTTTAATTAATTATTTAATTAGATTTAATTATTAAAAATGATTTAAAAATTCTGAAAAATAGTTTAGAGCTTTAAAATATTATTCTAAATTATTTTCAAGGCTCGATAATTATTCTAAAATTGTTTCGGAGCCAGAATTGGTCAGCCGAACCCTGTTTATTAACTTGAAATTTGATCCAATGACCCGTTTTAATTCCGAAAAATGTTTTAAAAATTATTTTAAATACCCGAAAGCACATTTATGACCTAAGACTTCTTTATAAATGATATGTCCTTGATTACGTGATGTATTATGTGTTATATGTGACATGTGGTTTGACTATCGGTCTATATAGGCGGTGTATACTTCGTTATTGCGTAGATTTCAATCCGTTAATCGGATTTGGGTAAAACGAAGGGTAGATAAAAGAGTGCGTTGAATAGAATCTTGTGAGTTGATGATTGATAGATGCTTATGATATGTGAGCAGAAGAGGCAAGGCGTAGAAAAGCGAAACAGATAGTTGAGGAGTAAGACGATTGTGATTGGAAGCGAGTACAGAGTAGTAAGCTAATTCCAGGCAAGTGTTCTGAACTTTCTCGAGATATTGAAATTCTTGATAGTCTTGTTGACATTGCAAGTGCTTTGAAGCACAGAAACCTAAACCCTGATTTCAGTTATTGTTCTTGAGCTATGAACCATATTCTTTCTAAGCCATTGATTATTATAAACCCAAACTTGAACCTCAAGTATACGATACTATTCCATAAATACATACAAACAAAATCCCAAACACTGAACTGAATTACTTATACATTCAACCATTGTATCCTATGCTTTGAGAGCTCAAATCTTTGAAACCCGGAAATATTGATTCTTTTGTTATCCAATTCTTTCAGTTCCCAGCATTCAAGCTTGTAAACTACTTTATTGATCCTTACAAAGATTGAAACCCTTTCATTGTTAAACAGTCATTGTTGTTAATGATTCTGGTTATTGTTTATTATTGCATATTCTGTTATTATGTTAGAATTGGATTGTTTTTTTTATAAAATTGTGGACCAGATTCGTGGTCAGACCATATAATGGTCAAGTTAGGCGAATGTGTGCCTTGGATCCAATAGTTAGAGCAATGTTGTGTGCCTTGCTCGGGGTTAGTGCGTGACTGATCAGCAGCCTAACCTTGGTTTTTAAATTAAAAGTATATTATCCAATTCTAAATCATAATCCATTGTTCACTTGATATCATAAATATATTCACCTGATGATCATTATTCTCAGTTTTGTTATTGTGACTTGCTGAGCTAGTTAGCTCATTTGTGCGATGTTGTTTATATTTTTTCCAGTTAAAAAGGAACCAGTTGGTAAAGAGGATCCCCAGTCCAGCGCGAGAGCTAGGGGTTCAGGTTGAGAAAGCTGAACTAGTAGACTTCTTTTGGGATAATTTATGTTTGTAAAAGTTTGTAATAATGTTTGATACTCAGTGTGAGTTGAAATAGTTGGGATTTGAACGGTTTGTAATATATTAGTGTGTTGGCTTGTGTGCATACTTTAACCTGTCGCGGTCCGTGGTGGTGGATAAGTAGGGTCACTGCATATAATTATTATTATCTTTATTATTGTTATAAGCAGGTTATAATTAAGGTATGTGTGTGGACCCCAAACTTCTGACCCGGGTTTGGAGGGCGCCACACAAAACATTCTGCAAGGGTGAGAAATCAATTACTCAGCAGTACCACTATATGAAAAACAACTAAAATTTTTTATAATAAAACAGTTATATGAATAGAAATCATAATTTGTTACACAACAAGTAAAACATGTATAAACTGTTTGGTTATATACTGAACTATTCGTTTGAAGTATATAATAATCTTTTAAGAATCTTGAATGCATGTTTTCACAATATCTGTATATTATATATTGTAAACAATCTAGTATCAAATGGGATATTAGAAGGTTAGATTGTCAGACTCCTTATATAATATAGTAAAGGTTCACAGTCTAAATTGTGTTAGACAAACCACTGGAACGAATGAAGTATTATTTAAAAATAGTTTATCTTGACTATTGAATAATGCTTGTGTATGTTGAACGAAATCGAAATAGTAGAATTGTTCTTTTATTCTGACAATAAAGAAGAACTAAGATTCTACGATATTTTAATTGCTTAGGTTTTTAATCCGGATATAGTGATTGACACTTGTATTTAATACACATGCCTTGATTCATACATTAAGTAATTTATTTTAAATTGCGAATTTATGTATTGGGCAATGATATTATATACAGAGTGGGATATTGACTATAATAGGAAACCATGTCCGAAGAATAATTTCGGGTGATGATGTCGTCTTGAAAGCTCATAAAGATAATTGTGCTTTAACCCTGCAGGCAGATTTGTTCTTACACAATTATAAGGTTGAGTGGATGATCAAGGATAAAAGATGTTGATTAAATTAATTATCAGAAATTAATTTAATTAATGGACATGCGATATCTTAAACATGGGGAATTTAATAAGCAAATAATATGGGAGCTGAATTAAATAATTAATTTACGGAATTAGGAAAGGTAGTGCAAATATTATTTCTTTAGTGGATTGAATTAATATTCAATGTGGGCTTAGCCCAGAATGTCATTGGGAGGAAGGACCTAATTATCCATGATCCCTACTGTAGCCTATAAATAATCTAATTCTCCCGAAGCTGCTGAGATAAAGATTTGCGTACATGTGTGTGCGAGAACACATAAAATAATATCCTAGGGTTTGAGAGAGGCAAACATTTTTCTCAAGGAGCCAGCTAGGGTTTTGGATTTTCGGAGCTATCAGGAGAGGTAAACCTTAGGAGATCGATGCCCATACTTTGTCCAAGAAGAATCGAGGAATACAGTAGAAGACGTGGATTTGAATTGCTTGCACCGTCGCGATTAAGGTTAACGTTCTTTTTGAAATCTCTATAGTAAATTCATATCATAAAACGCAGGGCCGAGATCCCGTTGTCCCAACAATTGGCATTAGAGCCTGGTTCTAGATTCTGCGTTTTATGATATGAAGTCCATGTCATAATTATATATACATGTATATAGTGGTATGCTTGTATTAATTCTGTGATACATGTTGTTATTCACTATTATGGCCATGTTTTAATTATGTGTTTGGATCTCACGTGGTTTAATCGTGGTTATTTTATTATGGTTAAGATCCCACGTGGTTTATTGTGGTTTTGTTATAAATTACGAGGGTTGATCGTGATAGTCTTTTCTATTCTGGTTTTATGATCTTGTAGTCTCAATTTGTAATTGATCAAGGTTATGATATGATGTAATAGAATAGGCTTATTCAACGGTATTAAGTTGTATGTAATTGTTTGATCAACGAAGCCGTAAGAAACAGAGAATTTTCGCTGTTACATTCTGTTTTCAGGGAGCTTCACTATTTTGGCTGCAGATTTTGCATACGATGTCCGATTTGGGCTTACAATACCTTTTCTAAAGATCTATTGCCCCAGTTTTCAAGTCGTTCTGAGGCTGTTTAGGCGTTCAATCGGGCACTCGAAGATTTTCAGAAATTTTTGAAAGACGTTGATCGGGACTTTCGTTGATCAGGACATCTGTTGATGAGGACATCCGTTGATGAGGACATCCGTTGATAAAGACATCCGTTGATCATGACATCCGTTGATCAAGACATCCGTTGATCAGCTTATATGAGGCCATAATAGTGAATGAGCTTTATTAGTTTCTGCTGATCTTGATTATTGCTACTATGTGTTTCTTGTCTGTGTTATTATGCAATGTGATACTAACCCCAACATGCTAGAATGACATAGACATAGGAATGTTTTAAATGCTTTAATCACGCGAGTATGCTGCTATGTTATGTATTCTTTGTTGTTTACATATTACATGTGGAATTCGATTAAATAACATAGGACGATGTATCTAGATTAAAATCCTAAAAGTAGATACTAAGTGGGAGAGGGAATTGATATGAAATCAAATCCCATGATCACTATTATTGTTTGTATGTGATTTAACATAGAGATAAATATAAATTATATATACATTATGTTAGAAAAATTAGATTTTAGATCATAGTTTTATTATGTTCTTGATGATAATCTTAAAATATAATGATCGGAAGTTGTTCCATGATATGTGAACTTAAACTTTCATGTATGGTTTTAAGAATTTTTTTTTAATGAAATCCATAGAGAATTAGAGTTAAACTTAGTGGCTTGAAAGAGCTTAAAAAATGAGAATGTGTTTTGTCCCACATTGAAAATAAATAAAGGGGTATTGGCTTTACATAGTATCACACACATGGGTAGTGTACAACTACTAAGGTGTGTGATGGTGCATTGTGTTCTTATGTTCTTCACGCACACACACACCCGAGCCGTCACCGCCCCACCACGCCATGCCACGCACCGCACCAGACCGAACCGATTCGGGTCGAAGGGCGATTTGGGCGAATGTCTCGGCGTCTCGCGTACGCGAGGTGACCTGGGCGAGGATTTTATTTATTTGTGATTTAATATTTTAATTAGAATTTATTTATCAGTTTGGGCTGGTTTCAGTTTCTGAATTGGGTTGAGTCACGTTGTAAGTGGGCTTAGTCAGATTCATTGAACCTGGACATTTGTTATATAACTTTGTAATTGATAATATATTCAAATTAAAATTAAATCTGATAATAATGTGAGAGAGTAATGAATAAGCTGTTACAATTTTATTTCAAATTCAAAATTATCAGTTTTGATTTATCTATTAATTGTACAGTTTAATTCTGATATAAAATGGGGTGGCCAGTTACTCTTAGTCTCTACTATAAACAGAGGACTAAGGTGCTGAGTTTTTTACACCACACCCTATATTCTTCTTCTCCTCTCTATACTCTCTGCTCTCCCATATTTAGATAGTGGTTTTTCCGGTGAGGTGAGGTTCCAGTCGAAGTTGAGCTTTCGAGGTGCTGTCGACTCAAAGCTCAGAGCTATTTTATCCTGGAGGAGTTGTTGCATAGTATCCCAATGCAGCAGGTGGGGGAAACTATCTCTTCAAGAGCAGTCAGGACTTCGAGCAAGGCCTTGCGACTCAGCTGTTTCGTTACTTTCTGCATTGTACCAGTTGCACACCACTGCTTTCTGTTCTTTCTTTCTGTGTTAAAGCTATGGTTACTGGTACGCTCTCTTGTTTTTCTTTGTTCTTTTAGTATCTGATTTGAATGCTATTTACCTATATGTTTTGTTTTGTTAACTGTTATCTTGGCCTTGGCTTGCTAAATACGATATATAATTGCCTCTATGTTGCTGTAATAGTCCGTATTTACAACATTCTTAAAGACATAGTTTGTTATATAGTATTTAGCATAATGGTTAGCGAAATTGAGGTTCCCATAGGTGGTGGTAGTTCTGGTGCAACTGCTGGGGATATTGATTGGACCACTTATAGTTTTCCACAAGCTGTTGAATTAACTGGTTTACCGGAGAAATTCAACGGTGGCATCGACTTTTCTCGCCAACAGAAAAGGATGAAATTGTGGTTGACTATAAAG
Source organism: Apium graveolens (assembly GCF_009905375.1). Taxonomy (NCBI): domain Eukaryota; kingdom Viridiplantae; phylum Streptophyta; class Magnoliopsida; order Apiales; family Apiaceae; genus Apium; species Apium graveolens. Next base: position 213,301,227 of record NC_133648.1, read on the forward strand.
GGTATGTGGCCGGTTATGGAATATGAAAAACTGGTTGTAGATCTAGAGAAGGCTGACACGGTTAAGGCTTTTACGAAATGGGATGATAAGGATGGGGTGGCTGGGAGGCCATTTTGGCTGCTCTAACAAACACTTTGTTTGGTGTCTATTCTTCTGATGCCTACTCCGCAAAAATCTTATGGGAGAAGCTGGACCAAACCCATAATACTGACTCACAAGGTCTGGAAAAGTATTTTGTGGCAAGGTTCCCTGAGTTCAAGATGGTGAAAAATAAGTCCATGACTGAGCAAGTGCATGAGTTCGAGATGATAGTGCATGCTTTGAAGGAGTCTGGAATGGACCTCCCTGAGAAGTTCAAGGTTATGAGCGTGATTGAAAAGCTCCCAAAGTCTTGGGAAGAGTTCTCTCTCTCCCTGAAAAGACAGAAATGAGAGATTACCTAGACCAACCTTATGCTGGACATCTCGGTCCAAGAATAACACAAGTCCAAATAGGGACATGTGATGCCAACTGAGCACGGTACCTCGAAGGTAAACGTAACAACTATAGGATAGAATATGAAGGCTGTTGCTAAGAAACTTACTAGTAATAAACCTAAGAGTGACAAGGATAAGGCGAAGAAACCCAAGGCAAACAAACCATATTGGTCTTGTGGGCAGGTTGGACACTGGAGTAAGGACTGTCCTATGAAGAAAGTGAAGAAAACCGAGGTGGTAGCGCAAGCGAATGCTGTGCTTGGAACCGCAAGTGGGCTCGTAGTGAACATGGTTGTTGGTGAGGCTACGGCTTCTGAAACCAACGTTGACCAGTATGTATCCTACATCCCTTTAATATTTTTTACCTATCTGTCAAATGAATGGTTGATAGATACTGGAGCAAATGTGCATATTTGTGCTGATATTAGTTTATTTGTATCTTATCAACATATTCATAGCTTGACTGTGAAGATGGGGAATGTTAGTGCTGCTCAAGTACTTGGAATAGAAAACGTGGATCTAAAGTTCCCTTCACGATGTATACTATCTCTGACTGGAGTGCATCATGTTCCCGACATGCGTAGAAATATAATAAGTGTAAGCTGTTTAGTTTCTAGCGGTTTTGAAATTTCTTTCAAGTGTAATAAAGTAGTTCTTATTCATACTGGTACATTTTTCGGCAAGGGTTACCTGTCAAATGGTTTATTTGTTATTAATTCTGAACCCGTTTTGGGGAATTTGAATAATAATATTATCCCTTCTGTTAACTGTGTTGAATCCTCGAATATATGGCATGCTAGACTAGGTCACTTAAACTTTGGTGCTCTTAAGAATATGATGAACTTAGAGTTGATTCCAAAATATACCATAGAAAAGAATTCTAAATGTCAAGTATGTGTGTCTGCTAAACAAATAAGGAAACCTTTTCATAAAATTGTTAGGGATTCAGACTTGTTAGATTTAGTACACACTGATATTTGTGAATTTGGTGGTGTGTTAACCAAGGACCAGTTTAGATACTTCATTACTTTTATAGATGATAGTAGTAGATATTGTTATGTTTATTTACTTAGACATAAGGATGATGCACTTAGTAAATTCATTGTATATAAAACTGAAGTAGAAAAATAAACTAGTAAGTTACTTAAATGATTGAGATTTGATAGAGGTGGTGAGTATACGAGTAACCCTTTAATGAATTTTATGCAAACAATGGTATAGTTTATGAAGTTACTCCACCATACACACCTGAGTCTAATGGGGTTGCTGAGCGAAAGAATAGAACATTTTAATATATGATTAATAGTATGCTGATTAACTTTGGGTTGCCTAAATATATGTGGTGGCCATATTTTGAATAAAGTCCCTCTGAAACACATGGATAAGACACCCGTGGAGTTATGGAAAGGCAAGATGACTATTCTTAAGTATCTTCGTGCGTGAGGGTGCCTTGCTAAGGTACTTGTTCCTAAACACAAGATAAAGAAACTAGGTCCGAAAACTGTTGACTGTATCTTTCTGGGCTATCTTGAAACCACTAAAGCTATGAGATTTTTGGTATTAAAATCTGACATAGATGGTATAGTGGAAACATGATAGTTGAATTTCGAGATGCTACATTCTTTGAGGATGTCTACCTTATGAAGACTAGAATACCTGAAACGACTTCTAAGGAAAATCCTACTCACACATCAAGTTCTATTCCTGATCATGTGGAAAAAATGACAAATGTGGGGGGAACCTAGTAGTAGCTCTAATTCTAAGGAAGTAGAGCAACCAAGGAGAAGTAAGCGTGCAAAGTTAGTTAAGGACTTTTGAGGTGATTTTATCACTTACAATATCGAGGACGAACCTTTAACTTTCCGACAAGCTATGGATTCTTCGGAGTCTAGGCATTGGAAGGGCGTTGTGAAGAGTGAAATTGACTCTATTGTTTCTAATGGAACATGGGAGTTGGCTGATCTCCCTCTTGGGTATTCTACTATTGGGTGCAAATGAGTCTTTAAGAGGAAGTTGAACCCTGATGGATCAATAGATAAGTACAAAGCTAGACTGGTAGCTAAGGGTTTTAAGCAGAGGGAAGGGATTGATTACTTTGATACATACTCTCCGGTTGCTAGGATGGTAACAATCTGAATGCTTATAACATTGGTTTCCGTTCATGGTCTTATCATCCATCAGATGGATGTAAAGACCGCTTTTCTTCATGGTGAACTTGAAGAAGAGATTTATATGGACCTTCCTGAGGGAATTGTCACATCTGGAAATGAAAGGAAAGTATGTAAGTTGATCAAGTCCATCTATGGCTTGAAACAAGCTCCCAGAGATTGGCATAAAAAGTTTGATGAAACTGTATTGCCATTTAGTTATAAAATTAATGAAAGTGACAAGTGTGTCTACACTAAAGTTAAAGGTAGTGAGTGTGTTATCCTGTGCCTATATGTGGATGACATGTTACTGTTTGAAACAATATTGATATTATTAACGAGACAAAAGAATTCTTGAAAAGGCACTTTGAAATGAAGAATATGGGTGAGGGTAGTATGATTCTTGAAATCAAACTGATTCAGTCAGTTGAGGGTATAACCTTGACTCAATCTCATTATATAGAGAAATCTATACTTGAGAAATATGGTATTCACAGTGTAGAATCGCTAGTACACCTTATGATTCTAAATTTGCCCTTCTCAAGAATACTTCAGGAGTGCTGTGTCTCAGTTAAGGTATTCTCAGATTATTGGGTTTTTGCTGTATCTAGCTAACTGTACTAGACCATATATTTCATATTATGTGTCTAAATTGGCTAGATATACAAGGTCTCCAAACAAAACTCATTGGGATGCTCTTGATAGAGTACTTAAATATCTAAAAGGCACAATGTACCTTAGTTTACACTATATGAGATTTCCTGGTGTGCTTGAAGGGTACAGTGATGCAAGTTGGATAGCTAAGAAATCTGGATCCAATGGGGTGACTGGATATGTGTTCACCTTGGATGGTGGAGCAATATCCTGAAAGTCAAGCAGACAGACTCGGTCTACTTTTGAGGCTGAGTTATGTGCACTTGATGCCACAGGAACAGAGGCTGAATGGTTACACGGACTTATGTCTGCAATACCTGTAGTAAGAAGACCGCTTCCTGCTATTGCTATTCACTGTGATAGTCGAAACAACTATTGATAATATTAGCAGTAAAAAGCATAATACTAAACCTAAGAGACACATCCAAGTTAGACTTAAGTCTATAAGGGGTTTAGTGACTGATAGGATTATAGCTATAGAGTTCATAGGAACTCAGAATAATATAGCTGATCCTTTGACTAAAAGACTGGAACCTGCAGTGATCCTCAAGCCAAGGTTGGGAATGGAACTATCAACCCATCATAATTCATCAATAATGGGAACACAATACACATGAGAGGATATCCCTCGAAATGTATTCAATGTGGTAATAACAAGCTGTAAGGATGAATTGGTAGTACCTTTGCTATGTAGATGATACTATTATATCTGAGTTTAACCCCTGTAAACCTAGAAGGTACTGACACTGATGGAAAAGTAAGAGTGTTAAAACTCTGAATGGGATCAAGTCATTTGAAGAGATAGAGGCAGTATATCTCTGGAGATACTCAGCTAAGCAAATGTAATTGTGTGGTCACAATTAGAGGAAAGGGTTATTCCTTGAAGCATTCGACGAACAGGATCGAGACAAGATCATTAATGTCTCAAAGTCGTAGATTGGCACCATAGCCGTTGACTTGTCATCGTCTATGGAACATGGTTATACTAAACAAATTAAGATTCAAGGTGAAAAATTCCATCTAAATCCAGTAGCCATTGAAGTAGAGGACTTAGGAGGGTTCAAACCTGGAAGGGTACCAACTCTGAAAAATAAGTCATGATGAAAAACCTGATCGCATTTCTGTATGGATTTGTGGGGTATTGTTAGAAAAATTAGATTTTAGATCATAGTTTTATTATGTTCTTGATGATAATCCTAAAATCTAATGATTGGAAGCTGTTCCATGATATGTGAACTTAAACTTTCATGTATGGTTTTAAGAATTTTTTCTTAATGAAATCCATAGAGAATTAGAGTTAAACTTAGTGGCTTGAAAGAGCTTGAAAAATGAAAATGTGTTTTGTCCCACATTGAAAATAAATAAAGGGGTTATTGGCTTTATATAGTATCACATACATGTGTAGTGTACAACTACTAAGGTGTGTGATGGTGCATTGTGTTCTTATATTCTTCACGCACACACACACACCCGAGCCGTCGCCGCCCCGCCACGCCATGCCATGCACCGCACCGGACCGAGTCGGGTCGAAGGGCGATTTGGGCGAATTTCTCGGTGTCTCGCGTACGCGAGGCGACCTGGACGAGGATTTTATTTATTTATGATTTAATATTTTAATTAGAATTTATTTATCAGTTAGGGCAGGGTTATTACTGTTGGGCTGGGTTCGGTTTCTGAATTGGGCTGAGTCACTTTATAAGTGGGCTAAGTCAGATTCATTGAACCTGGGCATTTGTTATACAACTTTGTAACTGATAATATATTAAAATTAAAATTAAATCCGATAATAATGTGAGAGAGTAATGAATAAGTTGTTACCATTTTATTTTAAATTCAAAATTATCAGTTTTGATTTATCTATTAATTGTACAATTTAATTCTGATATTAAATGGGGTGACCAGTTACTCTTAGTCTCTACTATAATCAGAAGACTAAGGTGCTGAGTTTTTTACACCACACCCTACATTCTTCTTCTCCTCTCTATACTTTCTGCTCTTCCATATTCAGATAGTGGTTTTTCCGGCGAAGTGAGGTTTCAGTCGAAGTTGAACTTTCGAGGTGCTGTCGACTCAAAGCTCGAAGCTGTTTTATCCTGGAGGAGTTGTTGCATAGTATCCTAACGTAGCATGTGGGGGAAACTATCTCTTCAAGAGCAGTCAGGACTTCGAGCAAGGCCTGGCGACTCAGCTGTTTCATTACTTTCTGCATTGTACCAGTTGCACACCACTATTTTATGTTCTTTCTTTCTGTGTTAAAGCTATGGTTACTGGTACGCTCTCTTATTTTTCTTTGTTGTTTCAGTTTCTGATTTGCATGCTGTTTACCTACATGTTTTATTTTGTTAATTGTTAACTTGGCCTTGGTTTGCTAAATATGATTTATAATTGCCTCTATGTTGCTGTAATAGTCCGTATTTCCAACACGTCACCCATCGTGACATGTAATTTATGGTGTCTGGAATGTTAAGGAGATTACTAGAACAAACTTCTTAAATTAATAACGAATATTGGAAGGTATACATGTCACCCATCGTGGCATACCAAGTTTCATAGATTTCGGATGATTATAAGATATCATTTGATGGCATCTGGTATAATTATGATTAGAGAATTTATAATGGTATACACTTAGCTATGAGAAATAATATTGACCACCCCAACGTGGCGTACTATTTAGTGAATAGGACCGAAGTAACATTTAAACAAATTTAGGTGGTATACATGTCACCCATCGTGACATACTAGAAACTTATGGCGTTTAAATGTTAGTGCATTAATTTTAATAATTGTAGAGGAACCAATAGGTTTTAATATTTAATGCACCCTTTATGTGTTATGTGATGTTTTTATGCATAATTCTCAAGATATAATGGGGTTTAATCCACTGTTCACCATAGTTAATAAGAACAAACTTACCGGACCTAATTATATAGAATGGAAATGAAATTTGGACATTGTGTTGACCGCTGAGGAGTACAAGTTTTGCAGTTATGAACCCAAGCCAGATCAGCTTGCTGCTGATGCTCCTAAAGATGAGAAAAGGTATTATAAGCGGTGGACTAAGGCGTATGAGATGTCGTGATGTTACATTCTGGCAACAATGTCGGGTGTTTTGCAGCATCAGCATCAGTCTATGGCCACTGCTGCGGATATGCTCTTTAATCTCAAGGAACTTTTTGGAGATCAGAATAAGGCTGCTAGGCAAGTAGCCATGAAGGCTTTAATGAACACTCAGATGACTGAAGGAACGCCTATAAGGGATCATGTTCTCAAATGATGTCTCATCTGAATGAGATAGAGATCCTTGGTGCTGAACTTGATGGGGAAATCCAGATTGACATTGTCCTTATGAGCTTGCCCAAGAGTTTTGAGCAGTTTCGCTTGAATTACAATATAAGCAAGAGGTTGTATAGTCTCGCGAAACATCTGATAGAACTTCAGGCAGCTGAAGGATTATTTCGGCAGAGTGTTCAAGTGAATATGGCTGAGAAAGGTTCTTCCTCTAAACCGAAAGGTAAGAAGAAGAAGAAGAAAAAGGCTCAGACACAGAAAGCTGCGAAAGTAGTGGGAGTTCAAGGTGGTGTGAAAAAACCTAAGGGAAAGTGCTTCAGGTGCAAGCAGTAAGGTCACGGGAAACAGGATTGTCCTCTTCCTAAGAAGATAAACAATACTGGTATGTCTCTTTTTCTAGTTACAGAAACATATATAGAGGCTATGTCTACGAGCACTTGGTGTATAGATATAGGAGCCACTGATCATGTTTGTAATTCTATGCAGGGATTTTAACTATCTAGAATGCTTAGAGATGGTGAGATATACGTGTTTATGGGAGATGCTACGAAAGTAGCAGTAGTTGCAGTAGGAGTTATTCATTTATCTTTTACTTCTGATAGGATTTTGTTTTTGAACAATTGTCTTTATGTACCTTCATTTAGAAGAAATCTAATTTTGGATTCTAAGCTTACTATGGATGGTTATAATGTTTGTTTGGATCACAATGTTTTTATTATAATGAATAAATGAATTATATGTTCTGGCACATTGCAAGACAATTTGTATATAATTAATCTTAATCAACCTGCACTGCAATTACAATATAGGGAATTGAACAACATGTCCTCTACATCTATTAAAAGAAAGGAACCTTCTAGTTTGAACCAAACATATCTTTGGCACTTGAGATTAGGTCATATTAACTTGAGAAGGATTCAAAGACTGGTAGTAGATGGGCCTTTAAGCTCATTGGCAATGGAGCCATTTCCAGTCTGTGAATTCTGCTTAGAAGGTAAAATGACTAATAGGCATTTCAAGGCAAAGGGGAATAGAGCCAAAGAAGTGTTAGAATTGGTTCACACTGATTTATGCGGACCCATCAATATCCAAGTAAGAGGTGGTTATGAGTATTTCATCACATTCATTGATGATTATTCAAGATATGGGTATGTTTATTTATTGTGCCGTAAGTCTGAGTGCTTTGATAAGTTCAAAGAGTACAAAGCTAAAATGGAGAAGCAACTTGGTAAAAGTATCAAGTCACTACGATCATATCATGGTGGCGAATACTTGCTTGGAGAATTTAGGAGATATTTATCAGAGAATGGGATAGAATCCCAGTTGACTGCACCAGGCACACCCTAGCAGAATGGTGTAGCATAAAGAAGGAACCACACACTTTTAGAGAGTGTTAGATCGATGATGAGTTATTCAGATTTACCCAAGTAGTTTTGGGGACATGCCTTATAATAGCAGCTAATCTTCTGAACCTAGTACCTTCTAAATTGGTACCTAAAACCCCCTTAGAATTGTAGACCGGGGACAAACCGAGTCTAAGACACATTCAGATATGGGGTTGTCCAGCAAATGTGCTGAACAGGAACGCGACTAAGTTAGAATCTCGTACAGAATTAAGGCTGTTTGTAGGCTACCCCATGGGAACAAAAGGTTATTTATTTTATAGTCCGAAGAATTGGGATGTCATTATAAGCACCAATGCTAGATTCTTAGAGCAAGCTATATAATAAATCACAAACCCATGAGTAGTATTGTTTTAGAGGAACTAGTGGGAGGGATAGATAATACCCAGAAACTGATAGTACAAGTAGAACAACCACAACAAAATGCACAACCTGTCACTAATAACATACCAGTACCTCGTCGTAGTGGGAGGGTTGTTCGTCGGCCTGATAGATTCATGTTTTTGGGAGAGTCTTTGGACTTGGTCTCCGTTGAACATGATGATGATCCCTGGACATACGAAGATGCACTGCAAGGCAAAGATGCAGATCTTTGGCAAAAGGAAATAGAATCTGAGATGGAATCGATGTATTCTAATAAGTTTTGGGAGCTCGTGGAACCACCCAAAGGTGTGGATGTAAGTTGATCTATAAGAAAAAGAGGGGATCATATAAAAAGGTGAAAGCTTGGAAATCAAGAATTGTTGCGAAAGGGTATACTAAGAAAGAAGGTACATTTTTTGACTTGATCCTTGGCAATCAGCAAGGTACGTAGGCATCTTGTTAAGGCAGATTGAGTCACGAAACACAAGAGCAGTCAAATCGAGCCTCGAAGCTCACGTTCCTTAGTAATAAATACAACAGTTATTATACTTTAGTTTTTGATCCATAACAGAAATAAATTAGCTGTACTGGATGATATGAACAGTCAGGTAAGAAAATACAAATTATTGTTTTGTTACAAATAAAGTATTTAGCATGGGGTATTAAATTGGAAATTTTAACAAAGGAAAATAATCACGAGTGAGGGCTCAAATACTAAATTTGTAAATATTCACCATCAATATACAAAACATATAAATATGTCAAAAATAGAAAATAGAGCAAATAAAACTTGCCTTGTTTCTGATACTTAGCGCACGAGCAGTGAATATTCACCTTTCCGGATTGAATAATTTTACCTCGAGTATTTTCTAACATATAAGTCATACTAGAATATTTAAGTATAAGCATTTCAAAATACATTTTCTTATAAACCTTAAATAGTATTTTTATATTTATTGATCACTTAAACTTATAATTTTTCGAGTGCTAATTTAAGTAACTCATCTCAATTCAAACTGATTATATATATCGAGACAATTATTTGTTATCATAAAATAACTCAATTAGTCATTTAAATAATCTAAGGTTACGCTTGTATCCAAATTATATTTATTAAACTGCTTTCTCTTTTTAAGAGAAGACGATATCCCAAATTATACAATATTAATTATTCGCAATTACAATGTATGATTAAAAAAATGACACTTCCCCGCACACCTAAAATATTAATATTACAGTCCAGTATCAGCGCACGACTCGTAAAAGACCACCTTTCTAATATTTACAAAAACTCAAAATAACTTTCATTTACCGAAATAATATTCGATACTTTATTAAAATAATATTTACCTTTAGAGGGAGCTTACTACTTTTAATAAAAGCTTTATGTATTTTCAATTACCCAATTTTAAATAGCCATTGAAGATTTAAGAATTCTTTTTTAGGACTTAATTTACTACTCATCTCCTCCCCATAATTTTATTTCATTTTTATTTTATTGTTATATTTATTATCTTTATTATTACTAATACATACTCCCTCCGTCCCTTTCAATTGTTTACATTTTTAGAGAGTGTTTGACACGCATTTTAAGGTGCATATTACGTATAGTTCTATAATTCCTTTTTACAATTTTTTGTTCTGAATAGAAATTAAAATATTTAACTTTTATTCAGAAAAAAAAATTATAAAAATAAGTTACATAACTATACTTTTTATGCACCTTAAAATGCGTGTCAGACACTTTCTCAGAAATATAAACAATTGGAAGAGACTGAGGGAGTATCAATTAATTGAATTAATAAAGGACTAATTTGCCCCTTCTCTCTCCCGTCACCATTTTCCTTCACTACAAGCCTCTCACCGGAGTTAATAGCGATCACCGACGGTGGTTCGGCCAACTTCCGGCCACCACTAAACTCGATTTTTCTTCTCGTTTCCAATTGCCCATTTCCCGATCTATCATTCTGTCCAACCCATTTTTCCAACCTAGACCCGAATACATTTTCCGGCCAAACTCCGGCCACAACCTCGTTTCCTCAATCTCACCCCCCCCCCGCGCTCTCTCTCTCCCCCTCCCCTCTCTTCCACCGGTCCGCCCCCACCGTCGATGGTGGTGGCTCCATTTTTCGGCAGCATACACACACGACAAACACACACAACACAACACATACAAATACAAAAATACTAAGTGCACACAAACATACAACACATACAAACACACACACACACTATCACCTTCCCCATTCGATCTCTTACTCCTCCCTCTTCTCGTCATTCCCGACAATCTACGCCACCATCACCACCGCTGCGGTAGTGTCCTATTTATTAGCCTCCAACATAAAATCAAAACCCTAAAATACTATTTCCCCTCCTTCTTAAGAATTATACTCCATCAAATTTTTTTCCCAAAATAAACCAATCACCCAAAAACCAAAATTTAATTCTATCCCTACTTTTCTTTAAGTAATGGGTCAACCCAAATTGTGGCCCGATAAAAATAATAAAGGCCCAACAGAATTTTATTATTATTTACGAATAATAACGATCAATTACAAAGAAATTAATCGAATTTAACTAGTAAACGAAATAGCAATCGTATCGCACCAATTATAATCTACCAATTAATCACATAAATCACAATCACAATCTTGTATCCAATTTAAGGGGCTTAAATACTTAATTAATTAAGAAAATGATCAAGATAATTACCTTAAGAGTAGAGATGATGATCAAAACCCAAGTTTATGCTCCCTTGATACCCTTTTTAATCTTCCAAATTGTGACGCCCCCAAACCCGGGTCAGGAGTTTGGGGTTCACAACACACACACACACATATAATATATAAAGTTATTTATGAAAATAATATATGCAATGACCCTACTTACTATAACCACGGATTGCAACAGGTTAAAGTATGCACACAAGCCACATCCTTAATTACAATATATCATACCAAATCCCTACTTGTTTACCTTACATCTGGATAATAAACATTATTACAAAATTTTAACCCAAAATAAAAACAAAAGTCTCCAGCTAGCTTGTCCAACTCAAACTCGAATCCTAGCGCATACACTGGTTTGGGGATTCTCGCTACCAACAGTTTCCTTTTTAACTGGAAAAGAACAGAAACAGATTCGCAAGAGTGAGCTAACTAGCTCAGCAAGTCACAATGATGATACTGAGATTAAAAATGATCAAATGAAACAATTTAAAGAATCAAGTTTCTTGATTAGCAATGATTAGAATTGGAAATTCACTTTTAATTTAAAAAACCAAGGTTAGGCCACTGATCTGTCACCCACTAACCCCAAGTAAGGCACGCAACTATGCTCTATATACTGGATCCAAGGAACACATTGGCCTGATACGACCACGAATCTGGTCTGGCCACGAATCTGGTCAATATTTAGAAAATAATCCAATTCTATATTAACAACACAATTAACCATGTAAATCAATGAACAGAATCATAAACAATATTTGTCTTAGAGCATAGGGTGATTCGTAAACACCATAAAGGTATAACAAGGTATGTATAAAGATTGGATTCTATCCTGGGAAAGAAGCAGATAGTAGAAGAATACAAGGATTAGTCTTCTGATGTACAAGGTATGAAGGTTTGTATATTAAGCAAATCCATTTTAGTGGCCCGTGTACGGTATATATGTATGTTTGGAGTAGTATCGTATATATGTGGTTCATATATGGGGATTCAACAATCAAGGATTACAAAAAATAAGGCTTAAGGCTCAAAGATCAATAAGTATAATCAGGGTTAGGGTTAAGTACTTCAAAGCACTTGCAATATAAAATAGAACCATTCTGAGTACATATCACAAGATAGTTCAGGGATACTTGCCTTATCTCGATTAACTTTCACTTCACTTGCGCTCGTCTATCGACTCTTATTCCCTACTACTTGCTTTCCTTTTTTACGCCTCGCTTCCTCTACTAGACTTTACAAGTATCTATCAATACTTATTCTCATTTTATTCTATTCGCCCCAAGCTTCTATCTACCCTTCGTTTCACCCAAATCCGGTGTACGGATTTGAAGTTATGACGAAAACCGTCAAACACTATACACATAAGCATATTATACATCAATCGCGTCACATATAGTACATAACACGTAAGATATTCCATAATAATAACTTTTTAAAGAATGTTCGGGGTTAAAATGATTTTCCGGGTATTTAATATGATTTTTTGAACATTTTTCGGGATTAAAATGAATAACATAATCGTTTATAAATAAATAATAGGGTTCGAATACCCGAATCTGACTTCAAAATCATTTAATAATAATTATCGAGCTTTGAACATAATTTAAAAAATTATTTTAAAGCTCGAAACTCTTTTTCAGGATTTTTAAATTTAAAGAAATAAATACCTCTAATCAAATAATCAATTAAAATTAATTAATAACTAATTAAATCAATTAATCAATTAATATTTAAATTAATTGATTAATTAATTAAAAAATATTAACTAAAATTAATTAACTAGATCAGTCTGATTTATTTTTGTATTAAAAATAATTTTCAAAATTAAAATAATGTTTTTTGGAATTTTTAAATATTAAAAACCATTTTCTGAAATAAAATAAATAGAAAATATGATTTTTAAATAATTTTAAAACAAGAATCCTAAATTTGCAATTTTCAGAAACCACAGGGACTAAACTGTTTGTAAGTCATATGTCATAGACCTATTTGTATATTCGAGGATTCAACTCAACTCAAATAAGAATGTAATAAGTAAATAGTGGATCGACCGTCAGAGAGATCTCGCAAAGTAATATCTGTCAAAGGATTCAGAGACAATGTTCATCTACAGACTTGAGGAGGTAATTCACTGGAAGAAGTTCAAGAAGTTGATCATGCCTCAGTGATATAAATCAAGATCGTGGATTTAATCAAGTGACAGAGATCTCGTCGGAGTATCATTAATTACAAGGATTTAATCTGAAGAAAATCAAAGTGTCAGAGTCAAGACATGAAGAAACGTCACGGAAGTTAGTCACTCATGAACCAGACAGTACATCGAGTGTCAACGTTGAAGTGATGGAATTGATTCATAATTTTCAGTGATTTTCAGAAGATTTGCAGAAGAATGGTTGCTGCTCAAGACTAGAATTAATTCTCTATTAATTAATTAAGTCATCTAATTTAATTAAGAAAATAAATTATATCTGCGAAGAATAATTTATTTATTAATTGAATTAATTGATTAATTAATTCTGAATTAATTCTAGGAATTTTAGGAATTTTCAGAAGTTTAATTGGATTAAATTCAAGGCTTAAATCAGCAAAACAAATGGAAATGAACTAGCATGACAATCTGGATTGTCATACCGATTGTCATGCTAGGCCATTCTCCATTGTCATACCGAAAGTTACTCTAGGAGGGTAATTGTCTTGCTAGTTCATTCTGATTGTCTTGCTAGTTCATTCAGATTGTCTTGCTAGTTCATTCAATTGTCCTACCGAAAGTCATACAAGCTATAGGATTGTCATGCCAATTCAATTCTATTGTTGTGCTGATTTAAAAAGAAGCAGAAGACTTTTCTTTCAACAATCTCAATCAAAATACAAGAACAAAAGTGCAGCCGCCTCTGAAACATATTATTCTTCATCTGCTTTATTCAAGATCATAATTTCTAGATTGTAATGTTAAATCTAATCCACTAGAAATCTTTATCTTGTTCTTGTGTATCAATCTAGCGGATTAAAATCCCTAGAACTTAATCTCAAATTGCGTTTAGCATTTGAATCTTTTTATTACAAAAATAGAAAAAGTTCATGTCGAATTTATTCTAGATTTGTGATAATTAATTTGAGATTAATTCCTTGTAATCGATACAGTTGTTGTAACACCTTTCAAGTTTAATAATATTTTTATTTAACTTGAATTTTGTTTCACATTTTTTATTCCGCATTTAATTCGATTATTCGGTGCTGTTTGTATTCAACCCCCCTTCTACAAACACATTGGGACCCAACAATTGGTATCAGAGCCTTCTGATTAACGAACAAATCAAGATCCTAGACTTTTGTGATTTTTCAACTCCTTGAATTTTTATTTATTCAAAAATTCATAATGACTTCACATAAAGTTGGAACCGTTAAAATTCCACAATTTGATAAAGAGAATTATATCATGTGGAAGAAGAAGATGCTATTATTTTTACAAGTTGCAAATCCCAAATATTCAAACTTGTTAAAGAAGGGTATAAAAACTCCGATGATTATTGAACCGGAGGTAATAATAGATGGTGTGGTGACTACTGAAGCTAGAACCTATCCAAAAGAGCCTGAAGATTTTACTCCTGCTGAGAAGGAAGAAGCCTCCTTGGATGCCAGCCTTCAATTAATATTAATTGATTCCCTTGATCCCTTGATGAACAGACATGTGATGAACTGTAAAAATTCTAAACACATGTGGGAAACTATTGAGGTAATTAATGAAGGCACAGAGGAAGTTAGGGAGAACAAGTTGGAAATCCTAACCTCTGAATATGAACATTTCAAATCAAATCCAGGAGAAGGAATTACTGAAGTGTTTGAGAGGTACAATGCGTTGATCAACAACCTGAACATCAATGGAAAGTATTATTCAATCAGGGAGGTCAACAAAAAGTTCCTTTTAACACTGCCAGCTCATCTTGAACATAGAATCACTGCCATTAGAGAAGCTAGAGATCTGAATGAGATTTCTTTGGACAGGCTCTATGGAGTGTTAAAAACCTATGAGTTGGAGCAGATTCAACAGAAGGAAGTCTACGGGAAGGATAGAATGGTCAGCACATCTACTGCACTTGTAGCTGAAGGTCAACAACAACAGCAATCTCAACAATTGGAGAGAATGGTACAGTATTCCAAGGCTGAGGAAAATATGTTAGTAGCAGAATATGATCCTCCTACTACAAATCAATCAAGTGATGATTTTTATTCCTTGGAAGAGCTGGAGCAATTGGAAGACGAGTCAATGGCCCAAATTGTCAAGAGATTCTCCCATGTCAGATTCAAGAGGAATCCCAAGCTGAAGTACAAGTCCAACTACAACAAATTCCAGAAAGGTGGATCTTCATCCTCTAACACCAGCAGTGGTGGATACCAAACAGGGATGGTTGATCGGGGCACCATTAGATGCTATAACTGCAATGAGTTGGGACACTTTGCCACAGAATGTAGGAAGCCAAAGCAAGTAAGAAAGAACTCTGAAAGGGCTTATCTGGCAAAGGGAAGAAGCTGGGATGATACTGACAGTGAAGATGAAGATGAAGGAAATCTTGCTCTTATGGCTATTGATGGAAAAGCTTCATCGTCAAGAATAGAGGTAAAACTTTCTGATGCTGAAATGGTTTATCATCTAAGAGGTAACTTAGATTGTGCACGTCGTGATAATGAACTGTTAAGTTTACAGATCACAGACCTTGAGAAAGAGGTCAATGAATTAAGACTTGTGCACATTAATCAAGACAAATTAAAAGAACAGGTATCTTTTCTAGAGAATAGAGTTGACTGTTATAGAAAACTCGAAACTATTCTCAAAGACAAGATCACCGGTCTTGAGACTAAGGTTAGAGCCTACTTCAATTCTTGTTCGAAGGCTAAAGAGTTCTACAGTAAGCAAGCTGTTAATCAAACATCTGGAATAGGTTATGATTACAATGCTGCTATTGGAGAATTAGGCATAAACTCCCCTCCTCATGTATGTGCTAAAGGGAGGGAAGTACCACATGTGCTTAAGGGTGTTGATGAACCCCTCTATAAAGCATCAATTGCTGAACCATTTGATGCGACCTCTTCTGTTATTCAAGAAGAAATACGTGCTGAAGATCATGCTAATGAGAAGATTGTTTCCAAGTCAAGTGTGTCGAAAGTTCCAGTCAAAGTTGTGAAAGCAACTGAGACTAACTCAGACACACATGAGTTGGATAACAAAAATGCCATGTCTGCCATGCATAAATTGCCTGCTATTAATCACTCTCATAAAGCATGTGGTGTTGCTAATTGTATGTCTTGTGCCTTTAATATGATGTATGCTTATTTTAATGGTAAGCATGTGTCTACTGATAAGACTACTCCTCGTCAGCATGTGAATAACAAGAAGCATGATAGGTCTAAGACTGCTAGTCCTTCTAAGGCTAGAAAGGAGACATTTGTGCCTAAGCTTAAACAGAAATTTGTTAAGGCTGTTTACAAGGTCAAATGTTCAGTCATTGAGAATGTTGAGACCATTAAAATTAAAAATGTTATTTTGCCTGACAAAGGACAATTCTACAAGTATGCCGGGCCCAACCAAGTTTGGGTTCCGAAGAAGGTCTAATCCATTTGAAGTGCAGGGCAGTATACAGGTGTAACCGGTAGTGTGGATTCTTGACAAGTGGATCATCAAGACATATGACTGGAGATAGAGCCCTGCTATCAAATGTGGTTGAGAAAGCTGGCCCCCTGATTACCTTTGGAGATAACAGCAAAGGTTTATCCGAGGGATATGGCTGTTTGCAAGCTGGGAATGTTATCATTTTAATTTTGTATATTGTGCTAGGTTATTATCAGGAAGCAGTATCTAACATATAGCACCAGTGACGAGACTTGAGAATATTACGACATATCAGGCACCTGCTGCACATTACACTTGGAATTGTACTCTAGTAAGATGTGTACAAGTGTACTCCTGGTTGGTGAGTCAAAAGAGGAAGTCAATGCACCACAGTTCATGGACTTTACAGCTGCAGATCTATTGGACTATGCAATCTCTTCTTCACAATCTCACTTCAGGTTGGTATGAACTAGTATACTGCTCAAGCAATCGTCAAGGACATGGTATGGCACTCTAACAGAAGTTATAATTTTATATGAATAAGTAGAGTCGTCATATTAATAACTATCTTATCACTAAGCACAATCATATTGTTTTATATGTGCAGTGGTATATTGATAATGCAACATAACAATTAGTATCTAAAGTACTTGACAAGTATCGGTCAATGATATGTTGTTAACATTATATTGCAGATAATAGTAAGCTTTTGACATGAATGAGAATTACTTAGACTTTACCCTAAGTGATCAATGTTTTATCAAAAACTCATTCATATTGAAAAACAAAAATTAAACTTCTTTCTACATTAGTGATTTCTTATTTCATGTAAAATCTTTTGAAATCACTATTGTAAATCATTTTCTCTCTATTACCATATATTCTGTGTTACAGGTTCAGTCTCCAATGACTTTCTTTCATTGACAGTCATGAGGTTGAAAATCCACAACGTCTATCCCAGACTGTAAAGACAAACACAAAAACAGAACCAACCAACACTCTTTTACCACTAAAAGTAGTATGAATGAGCGTGAGGGAGATAGTGCCTTAGTGCACCACATAAGGAAGGTTCTGTAGTCAACCCAGTAGCTCTGTCTCCTACATAGATGAGTAGTATTTAAACCGAGACAACTGCTAGCCCCCATACATCTTCTCAAAAAGATGTAATGGCTGAAAAGGCACAAAAACAGTTACTAGATTCATTCTCTCAACAGGGTGAGTCTATTGAATTTTGCCTGTCGGCCAAGGTATTCGATGTAGTGTCACCACTTCAAACATAATCAATTCTTGATGCACAAGGAGAGGTTACACACACAAAGGATGAGTTGACGGAAACAAGAGTTTCGACCATTTTAAGGTCAGATTCGATTGTTCAAGGTTCGTTAGTGGACCAATTGCCTTTACAGGTGTTAGGAGAGGATACTGATCCAAAAGCCATATGTCAGTGGTCAGTGTCTACCTCCCCAGGCTTAAATCCCCTGGATGCATCTGCGGATAGTGGATCTGACATAGGTGCAGATCGGCAACTTGTTGACAATGATTCAGATATTACCTGATAAGTCACAAGGAAATGTCTTCACAGACATTAGAAGGGAACTTTGATCTTTATGCTAAATTCTTTGGATCATTGTTTACCTTCCCAGAATTCAAATCTGGAACCCTAAAAGGGAAACTAGCAACTTGTAAATTATGACTCAGATTCATCTGACGAGTTTAACAAGGATGGGGATTTGCGAACTCCCATTGCACCACCTGTGACCTCCTTAAGGATGGCTAAGGTGATTTTCCTTGTAGGTACAGCTGATTTTTGGAGCTATGAGAGAAGAGTGATACACTTGTGAGAATGAGTGTAAACACGAGTGGAGAGAAGAGTGAAACACATGTGAGGTACACTAAACAGGATCACACACTCACAGTGAGGAAGAAAGTGAAACTACTTGTTATTTCTTTTCCAACCAAGTGAAATATGAGAACTCCTTCTGACGACGGCATACATTCCTTCTTTAAGGGGGAGATAAAAGCTTAAGTAATAGTTTGGAGGATTCCTCAACTAAGGGGGAGAAATAGCAGGGAGTAAGAAAAAGATCCTATATGTACACTACACCACACCATTGTTGTTTCTAACTACGGATCCTATTGTACGGGAGAGGTGGTAAACACAAGGTGATTTCCTAGTAAGGGAAGAAGCAGTTAGGGGAGTACCATTGGTTTTTATCTGCGGATCCTATTGTACGGGAGAGGTGGTAAAACGAAGGTGATCTTCTTTAATCAGTTGATTCTCATAGGGGGAGAAGCAAGAGATATGGGCTTCTCAACAGGAAATGTGGTTGTACAAATGAAGATGGAACTACTTGAAGATATGTTCAGTCTAGAGGAACATCTACTTGGAATCTGGAAAATGTTAAATCTCATCCAGAACTTTTCTACTATTTACTTTGCATGTATGTTTATATCTTTTTCTTATTTGTTAGTTGAGTTATCCTCTAGGTATTTGTGTGTCATTGTCTAACAAACAAATAGGGGGAGATTGTAAGTCATATGTCATAGACCTATTTGTATATTCGAGGATTCAACTCAACTCAAATAAGAATGTAATAAGTAAATAGTGGATCGACCGTCAGAGAGATCTCGCAAAGTAATATCTGTCAAAGGATTCAGAGACAATGTTCATCTACAGACTTGAGGAGGTAATTCACTGGAAGAAGTTCAAGAAGTTGATCATGCCTCAGTGATATAAATCAAGATCGTGGATTTAATCAAGTGACAGAGATCTCGTCGGAGTATCATTAATTACAAGGATTTAATCTGAAGAAAATCAAAGTGTCAGAGTCAAGACATGAAGAAACGTCACGGAAGTTAGTCACTCATGAACCAGACAGTACATCGAGTGTCAACGTTGAAGTGATGGAATTGATTCATAATTTTCAGTGATTTTCAGAAGATTTGCAGAAGAATGGTTGCTGCTCAAGACTAGAATTAATTCTCTATTAATTAATTAAGTCATCTAATTTAATTAAGAAAATAAATTATATCTGCGAAGAATAATTTATTTATTAATTGAATTAATTGATTAATTAATTCTGAATTAATTCTAGGAATTTTAGGAATTTTCAGAAGTTTAATTGGATTAAATTCAAGGCTTAAATCAGCAAAACAAATGGAAATGAACTAGCATGACAATCTGGATTGTCATACCGATTGTCATGCTAGGCCATTCTCCATTGTCATACCGAAAGTTACTCTAGGAGGGTAATTGTCTTGCTAGTTCATTCTGATTGTCTTGCTAGTTCATTCAGATTGTCTTGCTAGTTCATTCAATTGTCCTACCGAAAGTCATACAAGCTATAGGATTGTCATGCCAATTCAATTCTATTGTTGTGCTGATTTAAAAAGAAGCAGAAGACTTTTCTTTCAACAATCTCAATCAAAATACAAGAACAAAAGTGCAGCCGCCTCTGAAACATATTATTCTTCATCTGCTTTATTCAAGATCATAATTTCTAGATTGTAATGTTAAATCTAATCCACTAGAAATCTTTATCTTGTTCTTGTGTATCAATCTAGCGGATTAAAATCCCTAGAACTTAATCTCAAATTGCGTTTAGCATTTGAATCTTTTTATTACAAAAATAGAAAAAGTTCATGTCGAATTTATTCTAGATTTGTGATAATTAATTTGAGATTAATTCCTTGTAATCGATACAGTTGTTGTAACACCTTTCAAGTTTAATAATATTTTTATTTAACTTGAATTTTGTTTCACATTTTTTATTCCGCATTTAATTCGATTATTCGGTGCTGTTTGTATTCAACCCCCCTTCTACAAACACATTGGGACCCAACACTGTTTCTTCTTTAGAACTACGGGGACCAAACTGTAATTTTGCAGTGGTCTCCGTCGATCTCACCAGAGGTCGCCAGAGTTCACGATTCCAGCCACCTTAGGCCACCAAACTTTCCAAAACTGATCTACAGGCCACCATGAACTTATGCATGCAATCAAAACAGACAAACAATCAAAGATTTGGCCGGAAAAAGTCCAAGTAACTCGGCGTCTAGTCGTTCTAGGAACCCTCCCATGATTTTAAATACATGATTTGACTCCTGGAATCATTCTAAACACGATGATATCAACCAATTTCATCAATAACCCCTGGGAAGAAACCCCAAATTTCTAATTGAAAACATTCATACGGGTTATGAACCCTAATTTCATAATTCGAAGATTAAACAAAATTTTGAACATGTTATTGAAGTCCAAATTGCTATTATAATATACCAAAATGATCAGAATCAAATTTTCTACAACATGCAAGCATCAAATCACACAAACAACATCAAAATAAAAAATTCATAATTAAATCCAAACTAATTCGAATTTAAATAAAATTTCAGAAATTAACCTGTGATTTCTGCAGTGGTATAAGTTACATAACTTGATAGTACTCTTCACACATTTCGTTTTGGTTACTCACACGCCCAATTTCGAGTTCGTTAACGCCTTCGTTTGTTAGTTTGATTGCGAAGAACACCTTGAATTCTAGGGTTTTTCTCTGGAAATTATATAATTTTACTGGTTAATTATGATTAACTGTACAAAATAAATTACGGTAAGGGCTCTTTATATTTACGGAATATTGGTACCCCGTTGAAGCATATCGAATATAAAAATAGAATACTTAATCGTTAAGTATTAATAAAACAGATCCAATTCGGTACCGGTTTTAGGATAATTATTAAAACCGAGCTTTTTGTAAATACAGTCTTGGTCTCAGTGCTTTGGTTACACATATTACGAGAAGGTAATATAATAGTTTAATCAAAATAACCCGTTTCTCGAAAACACATGTTTTATCGATTTACCGAAATGAAAGTTGTATCGTAAAATTTGCGCCGGGAACCGAACAGGTAAATTTGTATTCCGGATTGAAAAAGTCAAAACACGGAATATGCTCGGTAATCAAATTAGGTTAGAAAAGAGTTTTCCCGAGACTTCCAAGTTATAAAAACATAAGAACAATTGAAGTTGGACGATTCTCAACTATACAAAATATTTTATAATTAATTCAGAAAAATAATTTATTAAATCTATAAATCCTTTATAAAATCATATGATAGCATATAAATTAGTAGAAAAATATTAAAATTATCTATGTTTTATTTTAGACATATAAAAATTAATATTTGCAAATTTTATCACATATAAACATCCCAACATAGATACCAATTAACAGATAATTCACCAAAATTCATATAATAATCACATTATATTTTTTTATTGAAAGAAATAAATACACGTTATATCCCAGATGTTACACAAATAATTTCCACTAAGTGTAATAACCCAATTTTTTGGGACTTTTTAAAAAGATGAATGAATAGTAATCCTGACGATCGAGGAAATGTTTTCCAGCCCACGCTATATTAGAGTATGAAAATTAAGTTTCCGAGTTCGTATTATGGTCATACGTACTAAATGAGTGTATATAAAAATCGTTAGTTTTCAAAGAAAACCATTATTGCAAAATGACCTTATTTTACGGACTATCGAGGAATATAAGAATCAAATTACGATCAAGGATTTAAAATCTTACGAATAAAATCCAAGTACAAAATTATAAAATATAAGGATTTATAAGAAAGGATTACCCCGCAAATCACTTACGAGTATTGATCGAGATTATGAGGAAACAAGTAAGTAATTACATAGTGAATGAATAAATGAATTAAGGTCATACATGTGATGCCCTCCAAATCCGGGGTCTAGATTTGGGGGTCACTAACTACTGAACTATGAAATAATTTACACAGCAGAATTAAAATACTATTTATGACCCCTGCATGCATGAGGATCGAGCATAAGTTATAATATGAAATAGAAACTAAAACAAACCATTAGTTATTACAATTAAAAACCTGATTACAATAATCTCTACATGAAGTTATGCTAATCCTCAAAAGTCAACTAAGTTTTACAAACCAGTTCATTATTATTATTATACTACAAACTAATTTACAAACTACACCAACTCCCAAATCCTACCTGCTGCTGCTGGGGAACCTGAAACCTAAAGATCTGAGGATGCACTAGAGGCACCCTCTTCCTAATAGTGTGCAACAAATGAGGCATCTCAAGCCCTCTCTGAAAGATCAGCACAATAAAATAAGTATGAGCTATGAAATGATCAGCAAGCAGTATGAATATGTGCTCGAAAAGATAATAATAGTATTATGCTGATAAAGAAAGAACCACATATAATTAATGATATCTGAATAATAACTAAAGCTAACAGTAAACTTATAAAACAGTAAGCAATAAGTTTTAGATTAGGAAACACAATATTCCGGCGGATGCACTATCACATGCTGCTCAGCCGCTGTGATAAAGCTGGATCATAATTCGTAAAATTCAGATCCCAAACACGAGTACTCAAACAAAAGCTACAGACCGGCCACGACCGATATATACTTAAATAAAAAGGCACAATGTGGCCAAGAACAAAATTATATTAACATATTTTAGTTAACACAAAGCCCTAGTGCTGGACCGTCCGCCTAGGTCACTTACACATCTTCCAATCAAAATATATTTTTTCCATCATAAAGGAATCGAATCAATCGATATCCTATCATAATCTACTCCCCATTTCACATGGTCCGAAGTAATCTCAACAACTGATGGTGAAATAACTAGTAAGATTAGTTATTCACTAAATATCAATATCACGTTCCACAGTATAAAGTAAAATGAGATAGCATAGTTATTCACTATCTATCAGGAATGAAATTAATATTCTAGTAGAACAATTGTTAGAATTATTTCAGTCTCAAATAATCTACGAGTATTCGAAAGTACTGTATCAAAAGGATTTACCTAACAGCAAAATCAATCTCAAATATATAACATTTGTCTATTCTGAAATTGGAATAGAACAGGGGTACTTGCCTGGTATGCAAAGACTGAACTTAACCTTTTATATCCCTGTCTGCCCTCCTGGACTTGATTCTATAAATCAAACACATTTGCTTAATGAACTAGAAAAACTCGGATGACGCGTCTCAGCGTCCATCCGATCATTTATCTAATCAGGGTATCAAAAGTTGTAAACAGATACCATGCATATCACATAGCACGTAATCATGTTTTTCATATAACATATAAGTTAGATCGTCAAAAGATAGGTTTTGGTGCTTTTAAAACTGAAATCGGGTCAAAATATGGATTTTTTGATAAGTATTCGACTTAGAACGACTCGTAAAACAAACGACCCTTTGATACAAGAGGATTCGGGTCTCGAAAGTATTTTTAATGGAAGTGGAATATTTTTCTGAGTGTAGACGCGTTCGTTTCGTATTAAACGGATGAATAGTCTATTTATTATGATTAAAATAAGAATAAATCAATTAATAATTATACTTTATTTAACTATTTATAAATAAAATTATTTGATTAAATGAATTAATCAATTAATTAAATCCTAATATTTAAATAAAATAAATTATAAATAATTAAAACAAATCTGTGTTTTTGAAAATTATAAAATAATGTAATTTTTGGAATTTGAAATAATTCAGTTAATTATTAAATAATTAACCAAATTAATTTTAAAATTTAAAATGATTTTTAGGAATTTTAAAATAGAATTTTTGATTTAAAAATAAAATTAAAACCCAGAAACATGTTCTGAGCTGCTGCCTTCTTCCCCACTCGATCAAACGGGGGAACAGGACGGTGGTGGGTGGCCGGGACCTGAAGAACAGGCCGCCGGATTCTGGGTTGCCCAGAAAACAGTTGGCGCTGTTCGTCGGTCCGGCGACCCCATTCACCACCAAAAACTCACCAAAACTTATGTTTCTCAACACCAATCCATTCCTTAAATCTCCAGGAACACGATTCAATCATCACTACCTTCATTCATTCCCGGGAATTCATTTCCCGGCCAAAAACTGATTAAAATCCGGCGACCACGAACCAAAATCCCAACTTCCTTAAAACTGAACCAAAATCGATGGTTTTGATACCAAACTAAACCTTATAACATGTATAATCTATTCACGGCCTCAAGAACAATAAAAAAGACTAATCAAACTGAAAAATCAATTCAAAAAATTACCAAATTTTAAAACTCATTTTCATAAATACTAAACCAAATTATACAAACAACATAGGGAAATGACCCTTAGGATCTCAAGAACAATAATCAGACATCAAAAACACCAAATAATCCTCCTATGATTAAAACCGAATTAAAATAAAAAAAATGAAAAATCGCAACAATTGAATAATCAACCTTTTTTGAAGATTCTTATATGGAATTGTTCGTCTCGATGCAAGCTTCGCAACGGTATGAAGAACATAATCAACAGCTTCTTGGATTTGTCAGAACGATTGAGTCTTTGAATTCAGAATTTTGAAAATAAAATAAAACTAAAATACATAGAATTTGATATTCATCTGCTGCTCAGGATTACTAATGACTGAAAACAGGATAAATAGGAGGCCTATTTATATTTACACGAACGGTCCCGATATATCTCAAAGTGGTACCTGTTTCTCGTTCAATTTAAATTACAAGGCCGGAGAATAATAATTTACGGGGAAAACTGTAAAAAGATAGTTTATAAATAAATACAGTATTTATGTCAAAATTTTCCGAAAATTATGTACATTTTAAAATACAAAAATAGGGACTATTAGAAGAGTCCTTGATTTTATAAAAATAAATGTACAGATTTTGTGGGCTTTTACGTCCCGGTCGGGTCTCGGTCCGATAACTTTTGGGAAACCAAAATAATTTTTAAATTTAATACAAATCCCGAAAATATAGATAATAAGCGCGGACAATCATAAAACAAGTTTTAATACGTAACACGGAAGAAACATAATCTGACATGCCTCCAGATTGCGGATCTATTCATAGAAATAAATTTAAAACACATATTAATTATTAGAAAAATACCCTGGTCCTTGCACAATAAATCATGGCAATACATTTTAAATTTAATTAACCGGAGAATATTTATCATAAAATATGTACTGACATTTCCCGATTATTACAATACAACTCCCTTGCAAAAACATGCCAACCGAATTAGTACAAGGAGAAACCAAATTGGTTGATCAATTAGAACCAAGTTAGAAACGTGGTTCCTTAAAATAAGGATTCTTATTATTCTTCATGAAAAGCTTGACAAATTCATGTACTAGCCTATGCCTAACCTTATAAAATTTGATGAATCTTGAATTATTCAATATACATACATCAATAAATATCACAAATGAACCAACCACGCAAGCAATCCAAGAAAAAACCTCTCTCTCTCTCTCTCTCTCTCTCCCCAAGAACACAATTCTGATTTTCAGAACAAGGAGAAAAGAGTCAAAAATATTTAACCACAGCTCCTCCATATCCTTGGTAAGGCTCATACCAAATTTCAAGACCGTTTATTAAATTTTCCATTAATAAAAAATATTGTTTAAGTTGAGGGTGAATAGTAAATCCGAAAATCACTAACTTGTTTTCTTGCATTTTCATGAAAGTTTAAGGCTCCTAAACCTAGACCAAGATCTCATCAAAGATCTTAGTACTTTATTAAGTAGTAACAAGCTTCAATAAAGGTATAAACTTCATCCACCCTTTAATTTACTTTAGTTATAAGATTGAGTTTGAGTGATGTTTGAGTATATGCTGATTCATTGAGTTTGGATTATAAAAAGTTAGGTTTTGATGGTTGATTGTATGAGTTGATGTTAATAAATTTCACCTAGCATTTATAAACTGAAATTTTAAGAAATATTGAGGATTTGAGTATTGGGTTGTTGGTAAATGAATTTAACGTAGTTAAACCGAAAACTGTTACGCATATAGACGTTATAATATCCGTTTATATTTAGGACTGTTTTAAGCAATAATTATAAACTGTAAATTTAATATTTTGGAACACCACTAGACATGGGTGTAAAATTGTTGTTTTCTAGTTTGTAACCATATAAATATCGTGCCAAGATGATTTACGGATTAGGAGAAAAGTTTGTTTTAGTGAACATAGTCGAGAAAACCAAATTGCTATCTAGTGCTGACTTTGAGGGTATAACTGAGGCTCTTAAACATCGTTTAAAATTATGAAACTTGATCAATAGCTTACTTATATAGTGAGGAAGCCCTATTTAAAATTTTAGCTAAATATTTTAATTTTTCAATTTTTTAAAAAGGTCGGAGCCGAGGTCGCGCAAGTAGTGATCACCAAAAACACCCATTGCCTATAAAGTGCTACTTCGGGAAATTCGCCCTTTAGCTCCTCGAGGTGGTTTCGTTTTAAAATATTAATTTTTCGATTTAATAAAAATGTTAGAGTGTGAGACACATAATAGTAACATTCGGTAAAGTCAACTCTAGAAGACCACTTTGACCGTCCATTGCGACCAAGGGTTGATAGTTATTTCGAGTAGGTCGAATATTGAAAATTGTATAGTATTACACTTATTAGTAAACTAAGTCATTGATGGGATTAGGAATACTGATTAGGATTATGATATTTGTTAATAAGAAAACCTAGATTGAGTGGAAGTCGGAAACGTATCTTGGACTTCAGGAAAATTTTCAAACCCTACCTTTTTGAAAATGTTGTTTTGTGTTTGTTTTCAAATAATTTATATATATATATGATGCTATACTTACGATATTTTACGAATTATGTTATGTAATGTCATACGATAGGTTGATGATATTGGTATAAAAATATTACCGGATTTCAATTGATAACGCTAGAGAGTAGCGTTGTATATATGAGATGTATATTTAGACCGAGAGTCGGTCAATATAAGTTGATGAAAACCTGGAAGCATTCTGAAGGTGTTTTTATTTAAGAATATTAACGCTAGCGAGTAGCGTGGTACATATATAGTAGACCGAGAGTTGGTCGATATGTATTATTAAAAACCCGAAAGTGTTTCGGAGATGTTTTGGACGAGTAAAGTCCGTAATTCTTTTATTCCAAGGGACTCGATGTCCTCTTGCGAAGTATCAAATATCTCGAATTTATTTAAAATGATTTCTAAAGATCGTATTCCCTCAACTATATTTAATTACGGGAAGAATGAATATTATTTCAGATATTCATTTAAAAAGGAGAATTATTCTTCGATGATTATTTTATTTTAAATTAAACTATTTAACATTTATGAAAGATTAGTTTAATTTCTTAAAGATTAATTAGTTGAATAATACTATTCCAAATATCCTTTTAAAATCAAATATTTTTGAGGTTTAATTATCTAATAATTAAATATTTATTATATGTTTGATATGATTTAATAATAAAACCTAATTTAAAATATTTTTGAGTTTCATAAAATCTTTCTAATACTTTCAGATTGTCGAAAAATATTATCTCGATGTATTTTAAATATTTTGTCTATAGTGTCAAAAGAAACCCCCTTTACATATTTATTTATTGACAACGGTCAACTCACATTATCTTAGTACTTCCTCCGAAAATTCTCGGAAGTACATATATACATATATGAGATGAGCTATTCCTATCAACAAGGAAAATGCTTGGGGAACTTTGATATAGTTCGAGTTTCGAATATATGATAGGATTCTTAAAGAACAAGGAGGGGTAGACTCCAGTACTTTGTGGACTGGGGAGACTATTATTTACTACTGCGTGAGAAGGTACCATAAATGCCGCTGAACATGTGGAATATGCGTACCTAAGAGGGATGGACGCAAGACCGTGTCTTGAGAGGGATGGACACAAAGTCTGTACCTGAGAGGGGTGGACACAGAAAAGGACCGAATGCGGCCAGGGTGATAATCGTTAACAAAGGGAATCATCCTTCTACATGTAGAGAATAATAATAATATTCTACTATACAATTGATCATCGTATAGTAGGGCTCCTATGAATGTCCTATTCTTCTAATTGGAATTGAGATGCAATATCATAACTCAAGCCTAGGTGCTGGGTTTATTATAAAGGTATTCGCAGACTAAATAAGTCAATCAAAGATATTGTTTCCAAAAGAGGTGTGTATCACTAGGAAAACTACTTTTCAATAAATATATATCCTTATACGGATTAGTATGATTTCTTTAACAGTCTTTTCATACAGTTGAGTATTGTAGATGAGCATTATCGCTCACTCTTGCTTCCTTTAAAATGTCACAACAGAATTGATAACCAATATGCCGGCGTGGGACTTAATCGCTTGCAATCATGGGGAGAAGCCCTTGCAGCTTTGTCTCAGGTGGGCCCAAATATTCAAATAGGTATAAGATGTTAGTAGTAATTATTGTAACTTCATGTAGAGGTTACGAATAATTGATCGAGTACCAGTATAATACATTTAAGTTGTAATAAAAGAATATTACATTTTGTACATCATTTCCAAGGCTATAACTTATGTATGTGTGTATGTATGTGTAAGATTGGGGGTCTATAATATAAAATTACTAGATTATTGAGTTAATAAACGTTATACATGATTGAAAGATTACGTGACGATCTAAATTCCTGATCCTGGATTTGGGGGCATTACAGAAATGGTATCATAGAAATAAGTTATAATACTTAAAGATGAGAGTGTTAAGAGTTAAGTCTAGATGTGAGCTTAGCGTAAGAGCTCATATAGAGTTCGTTATTGGACTACAGGATGGATTACCAATACATAAGTTAGGTTGGAAAGATTGTGGAGATATTATATTAAGACTAATGTAATCATTAGATATTGTCGGAATGAGGAGGATAAACTTTAGAATTGAATATGATTTTGGAAAGATGTGATATAAAATTCGGAGCTGAGTCTCCAGTGCATTTGAGGTAAGGATGGTATTATCAATACCATATGTTCATTTGGATAAGATGAGCCTGATTACTCATTGTTCCTTATAGGTTCCCATGAGGGGCATTACATGTGAGAATCATGAAGTCTAATTATTAATATACAGTTGAGGTTATTGACCCAAACTATTTAAATGTATCATTTTACCAATGAAGATTTGAATACCGTATGAGTAACGAATTCAGCAGAGATAGTGTCCAATATACCCTTGATAATTTTATTTCCATTAAGGAAGATTTGAACTTAATATACGAATATCATCATAAGAGGAGTACATTACATGATATTATTAGTGCGCTTAACATGTAAGGTTATGATGGTTAAGCTTAGAGATCAAGAGCGTCGAGAATTGATGGCATGTCTACAATTAAATGGCGTATGATTACAACGAGCGATGGTTCTATCTTAGAACCTACTACCAGGATTAAGGAGAGACTAGTGAGTCTAGAATGAAATTATTCGGTAAAAATGTTGTTAGAGACTACATATATATACTCATAGACCTCTATATATTCGGTCACATATGTTCACTTACACACACATGCCACCGAACTTATGGACTACATTGAAATCTCTGAGAGATCTCTTTGATCTGTTCCCTAGGGAAACTGGCCACTTGTAATTAGTAATGGATGCGTGTAGCAGGCCTATATAGGTTTAACGGATGCTTTAGGAATAATTCTGAATAAGGTCTTCAAGATAAAACACCGGAATGACAGGTATACTTGTGAAACTCAATTAGTAAGCGAGTTTAAAATAATGTTGAGAGAGACACCAGTTGAAACATGGAATTACGAAGATGAAAAGATGAGATTATCCTCGGACAGATAGTGACCATCATAATAAGTGAATTATTTTGGCATTTACTCATAGTCACACTACTCCCTCCAAACTGTTTATCATTCGAATTGCCTTGATAAGTCATATCAGGCTATCCTTTTAGTTCTATACTTTGAACTTCTAATATGACCAACAGCTTAAATCATTTTCTCCGAATAAGGACTTACCCAAAGTCTTTTGTTGATCCATGAACTTTCATTCATATATTATGATCTTCTTGTTCGACTCAGAGCTATTTATACTTTATTTCAACTATCCGAGGAATTTTTAATAAATTTTCCTCAATTATTTGACGAATATTCATAATGAATATCTCCATTTGATTCTTCATTCATACTTACTCTTCTCATTCAAGTTTGTAAATATTTAACAAATTATTAAAAACATGGATGATCTAATAACCATAGATTCCTCAGGAATCCTTTTCTTCTATTCGGGATGAGATTGTATATTGAACTTTGAAATCATAGTAAGGGTATCAAATTGATATTGGTATTCCAAATTTAATTCTATTTGAGAATCTGATAAAGTATGTGAACGAGGGCACCTCTGAGTGAACCATTTTATTGGCAATAAATATTTGATGAGGGGTTATCGATTGTTCCGATGCCAAGACCACTCGATTCAGAGTTATAATTTCCTTTCTCAGCCTAAATTTGAAAACTATTTATTTCAAAATTGTTATCCAAGTAGCAACAAATTTTTTCAGTGTAACGATGTTAAGATTTTTACGAACAAACTGAAATATGCTTAGTTGTATATGTTCTCATGAATGACTAGGTAATTGTCCTAACTAGTCGAAATTTTAATTAATATGATGGAAACCTAGCTTTCATTCTTGCTAGTTTCTATATGACATACCAATTAAGCTGGCCATAATATTGCTTGATAAGGACTAGTTATTATTTTTCTAGTTCCACTTCCAATCAAATTTTTATTATTACATAATGCATTATATATGCAAAATTAATTGTTGATGAAATTTTCAAAGAATTATTTAATTGAGACCTAGCTAGGCCTCCAACTCAAACGAGGATTCATATCTAGTTTTATGAAATATTTTGTTCATGAAATGTTATATTCTTTCATTTATATAACGAATATCTATTTAAAATCATAAAGTGAATGAATAACAATATACTTCCTTATTTGTTAATCATTGCATATAATTCCTTCTTTTAAAATAGCATTATTTTGAGACCTTAAGGGTTAACCTTTGGTTGATAATGTTAT
Organism: Apium graveolens; assembly: GCF_009905375.1. Taxonomy (NCBI): domain Eukaryota; kingdom Viridiplantae; phylum Streptophyta; class Magnoliopsida; order Apiales; family Apiaceae; genus Apium; species Apium graveolens. The sequence continues at coordinate 213,332,818 of NC_133648.1, forward strand.
TCGAGATTTCTTTCAATAAGGAAATGTTACAAATATCATTTGTATGATGTTATTATTCAACAATCATTGCTTTCAAGGGATATTCTCTATAATATCATAATATAAAATTCTAAGGACATAAAAGATTAATCCTTGTTGTATTCTTTCTTCCAATTCATATATCTTTTGAGTGTTGCGACTCTTTTATTCAGTGCTCACTATTTCTTGAGATATTCGATTTTGAAATCTTGTTAAGATTGTCTAAATTATATTGATATCGTGAAACTCATTCTTCCAAGGCCGATTGCCTTCCGAACAAAGAGAGGTATAGTTGAGAACCAATTATTGTAATATGAGATTGAAAACTCAGTGCTATGATTGTGCCATTAAAATATATTGAAGGGTAAAATAATGTAAAGAGGCAATAATATGTTTAGAATATATCGTACAAATCTTTAATAATATTGAAGAAGGAAGATATGAAAAATACTGATGTGATTAATGAAAGTATGCTGTTAGAAGAAATTGATTATATCAGATTATAAACTATCAGAGTTTATTATCAGCATTTGATATTAGAGTTTAGTAGAAGGTGACATCATCAGCATTTATCATCAGCATTTGTCATCAGCATTTACTGATCAATAATTGACCTCAGTATTTAGTCACTTCTGTTGGGAATATGTTGTGAACTTGTTGATTTCATTAATAAAACACCTTAGTAGATTCAACTTAATGAATAATGTAGAACTCGACGGATGATCAAATATAGTCCCAAAGGATGACTCAGTATAGTCCCGACGGATGATGATTTGACATCCATCGAGTGAGTAGCTTATGTAACAATAAGTCATGTAGCCATTTATGCAAAACACCTTTGTATAGATTCTGTAGTGGCTTATGAATCATTTAGACTACTAGTAGATGTGCAGAATAGGTTGATTAAATGTAAATAGATGATGTCTTGTAATTCTGCACAAATGAAATGGAGTCAAGTGATAAATGGCTACCCGTTGGATGATTAACAAAGCTACCCGATGGATGATCAACAAGGCTACCCGATGGATAACAAGCATGTACCCGACAGATGATCAATTCAAATATCTGTTGACAGTGACAACATAGTCACACGCATCGAGTGTTTTCCAAAGGAATGTGGCAGCCTATTGAACTGGGTTTTTGAGAACAAAGAAGCATTGCCATTTCCATGATATTATGAAGAAATTCAAAGATGCTGGAATAGAGTAGTGAAGCAGCATAGTATTAGACTTGATAGGTTTTGTTTTATTATCTTTTCTTATTACTATGTAATCTTGGTGATATATAAACCAAGAGTAGCAAGTAGAACAACAACTAGACTAATCAAGTATTTTCTCAGAGAAACAATTATAAGCTGAATCCTTTAACATTATTCTGTAAGTTTAGTTGTTCTTATTTGTAAGCAGCTGTGAGCTATTCAAGCCTCACAGAGTTCTCTCAATATATATATATATATATATCTGGTGGATACATTCAAATCCACCAGAAAGTTTTAAAGACTTTTGTTTTTATTACTTTGTGTTTTGATTCATTTTTAACTTGTCATTCCGCACTTTGCAAATCAAAACACTTACATTTATATATTTTAAGTTAGAACATTTTATAATTCAGGAAAAAGTTTCAAGAATTCCATTCAACCCCCCTTCTGTAATTCTTGTTGCATTGTTAGGGACTAACAATTGGTATCAGAGCAAGCTCTTGAAGAACAAAGTGTTTAAAGATCACAAAAAATAGCAAGATGAACAAGAAGGATGTTGGAGTCAAGATTCCTTTTTTGGATAAAGATAATTACCATCACTGGAAGGTAAAGATGCATCTTTATTTACTTTCTCAAGATGAGGCCTATTTGGATTGCATAGAGAGAGAGGCCCTCGTGTACCAATGAGAGCTGAAACTGAAAATGAGCCATCAGTTCCCAAGCCAAGGCATGAATGGTCAGATCCTAATATTGAACAAGTCAGGAAAGACAAGAAGGCCATGAATATTCTGTTCAATGGAGTTGATGGTGACATGTTTGACAACATCATCAATTGCAAAACTGCCAAGGAAGTTTGGGATACAATTCAGACTATCTGTGATGGCACTGAAAAAGTTAGGGAAAATAAGATGCAGCTGCTAATTCAGCAATATGAGCACTTTCATTGTGAAGATAGTGAGTCTCTCACTGATATTTTTAGTAGATTTCAAAAACTACTAAATGCTCTGAAGTCGCATGGAAGAGTCTATCAGACAAAAGACTCCAATCTTAAGTTCCTTAGATCTCTTCCAAAGAAATGGAAACCAATGACAGTCTCATTGAGAAACTCTCAAGATTACAAGGAGTTTACTTTGGAGAGACTGTATGGCATCCTGAAAACTTATGAGCTTGAAATAGAGCAAGATGAGAGGATGGAGAAAGGAAAGAAGAAAGGAGGGTTCATTGCACTGGTTGCTGAGTTAGAGAAAGAGAAGGAGATGAAGATAGAAGCTGTTGAGTCTACTTCAAAGGTCTGTGAAAACAAGGGCAAGGGGCTGGTAGCAGAAAATGAAGATTCTTTGAGCCAAGATGATATGGATGACATTGATGAACATTGATGACATTGATGAACATCTAGCATGTCTTTCCAAAAGATTTTCCAAGCTCAAGTTCAAGAAGAACTTTGGAGCAGCTAAGCCAAATAGAAACATGGTGGATAAATCAAAATTCAAATGTTTCGAATGTGGCTTGGCAGGGCACTTTGCCAGTGAGTGTAGAAAGTCAGATTCCAGTAAGAAGAAGTTTGAGCCTGTGGATTATAAACAGAAATATTTTGAGTTGCTCAAACAAAAGGAAGGGCCTTTATTACACAAGAAAATGACTGGGTAGCAGATGGTCTGGATGAGGATGAGGATGTCAGCTATGTCAATCTAGCCCTAATGGCCAAGTCTGATGAAACAGAGACAAGTTCTTCAAGTACTCAGGTAATCACCACTAACCTAGCACATTTATTTAAAGCTGAGTGTAATGATGATGTCAATGACATCTCTATAGAATTATACCATTTGCGTGTTACACTTAAGTCTCTTACTAAGGAAAATGCTAAAATTAAAGAAAAAAATTTATTTTTAAGTGAGAGGAATAATGTGCTAGAGTCTCAGTTTATTGAATTTGAAAAATTGAGAATTGAGTGTAAGATTGCTAAGGATGAATTAAATGAGTCCTTGAAGAAAGAAGAGATTTTGAAGAAGCAGCTTGAACGAGAACATGAGGTGATTAAGGCATGGAAAACATCTAGAGATGTTCATGCTCAAATCACCAAAGTTCAAGGTATTGAGTCCTTTTGTGATGCAGCCTGGAATAAGAATAAGGAGAAGCTGGAATCCAATTTGGTTGAAGGATTGCTAACAGATGTAGACTCGACGGATGATGAGAGTCATCCGTCGGATAACCAAAAGGATTATACGTCGAGTGATATAAATCCTCATCCGTCGACTGTGAGCAAACCTGTGAGTAAAGCCAAACTTGCCAAGTTAAATGAAAAATATGGATCAGTTTCCAAAACTTCATTTCAGGAGAATCTAATCAAGTGAAGAAGGAGAAGAAAGTGAATGTTGGTCATCTGTCTATCAAGCAATTGAATGACAGACTAGAAAAGATTGAGGTTAAAACAGAGGCTAAAAGGAAAAACAATAGAAATGGGAAAGTAGGGATTAACAAACATAGCAACTACACACCTGATAAATATGCTCCTAGACAAATTTGTGTTAAGTGTGGTAGTGCTAATCATTTATCTGTTAATTGCAAACTTGCCATGCCTACTACTATGTCTGTACCCTCCCCTTTTCCCAACATGTATGACATGCCTTCTATGCCTATGAATGCTATGACTACACAGAATATGAATGCATAATTTGTTAATATGCCATTTGCACCTAATCCTTATTATGCTGCATTTAGTATGCCTCAAATGCCATTTAGCATGCCCTACTGGAATAACATGTTTGCTAAAAGCATGCCATTTCCTGTTAATCAAAATGTGCATGATAATTCTGTTTTAATGAATGGTTTCAAAGGTCCAACTCAGATGACTAATGATGAATCTGATATCCCCAAGTCAAATGAGATCAAACCTAAGAAATAGAAGAAGAAAGCTAACAAGGAAGGACCCAAGGAAACTTAGGTACCAAAATCAACTTGATTTGATTTTAATGTGTGCAGGGAAACAGAAAGAATCTGTGGTACTTGGATAATGGTTGTTCAAGACACATGACTGGTGATTCTACCCTGCTCACAGAGTTCAAGGAGAGAGTTGGCCCAAGTATTACATTTGGAGATGACAACAAGGGTTATACTGTGGGATATGGATTGATTTCAAAAGACAATGTCATCATTGAGGAGGTTGCCTTAGTGGATGGTCTCAAGCATAATTTGTTGAGTATCAGCCAGCTTTGTGATAAAGGCAATTCAGTAACCTTTAACTCAGAAGCCTATGTTGTGACAAATAAAAGGAGCAACAAAGTGGTTCTCACTGGAGTGAGAAAAGGAAATGTGTACCTAGCTGACTTCAACTCATAAAATGCAGAATCTGTTACTTGTCTTCTCAGTAAAGCAAGTCAAGATGAAAGTTGGCTATGGCACAAGAAGCTATCCCATCTAAACTTCAAGACCATGAATGAGCTTGTAAAGAAAGAACTGGTTAGAGGTTTTCCTCAAGTGGAGTTTTCTAAGGATGGACTGTGTGATGCTTGCCAAAAGGGAAAACAAATCAAAGCATCATTCAGAAAGAAGCTTGATTCGATAATTGAAGAACCTTTGCAACTGCTACAAATGGATTTGTTTGGACCACTCAATGTGTTGTCCATCTCAAGGAAAAGATTTTCCCTAGTGATTGTAGATGATTTCTCAAAGTTCTTTTTGACATATTTCCTTAAGTATAAAGATGAGGCTAGTGAAATCATTATCAATCACATAAGGCAAGTCAACAATCATCTTGATTTCAAAGTTAGAAGAATCAGGAGTGATAATGGAACTGAGTTCAAGAATTCTGTTATGAGAGCATTTTGTGAAGAGAATGGGATTATACATGAGTTTTCAGGAGCAAGAACTTCACAACAAAATGTAGTAGAAAGAAAGAACATATCACTTATTGAAGCTGCAAGGATAATGCTTGAAGAATCACAGTTACCAACATATTTCTGGGCTGAAGCTGTAAATAATGCATGCTACACTCAGAATATTTCTTTGGTTAATCAGGCAAAATGCATGACTCCCTACCAATTGTTCAAGAACAAGAGGCCAACTCTAAATTTTCTTCATGTCTTTGGCTGCAAATGCTATATCTTGAGAAATCAAACTGATCAGAATGGGAAGTTTGATGCTAAAGCAGATGAAGGAATTTTTGTTGGATATGCTGTTGGTAAAGCATATAGAGTCTACAATCTGAGAACCAACATTGTTGTGGAATCAATACATGTTGTGTTTGATAATAAAAAGATTGAAGGACTGCAAGATGGAGATTACCATGAGAGCCTCAAATTTGACAATGTGGAGATGGTTAGTGATGACAATGATGATGAAATTGATCAAAAAACTATAACTAAGGATAGTGCAGAAAAATCTACAACTAATGAAGCTAATAACTTATCATCCATTGAGTTACAAAATGCTTCATCCGTCGGTAGACAATCTGCATCATCCATCAGGAGACAATTAACTTCATCCGTCAGTGCTCAAAATTCACCATCCGTCGGGTCATCAAAAGGAGCTGAAAGTCAGAATAGATCACTTACAGAAAATTCCCCTTTCTCAAATCATAGATTCACAAACTCAGGGGGAGTTTCTACTAATGAAAACTCAATCACACATCAAAACAACAATGAGACCTCTTCATCTAGAGCTAATCTACCTCAACAAAGGAAATGGACAAAGGATCACCCCTTTGAGCTCATCACTGGTGATGTATCTTCTAGAGTTCAAACAAGAAGAGCAACTCAAGAAGAATGTTTATACAACAGCTTTCTTTTTAAGGAAGAACCAAAGAAATTAGAAGAAGCTTTGTTGGATCCTGATTGGATTTTAGCTATGCAGGATGAGCTAAACCAATTTGAGAGGAATAAGGTATGGAAGCTGGTACCCAAGCCTAAAGGGAAGAATCCTATAGATACCAAATGGGTATTCAGAAACAAGATGGATGAAAATGGTATAGTAGTCAGGAACAAAGCTAGATTGGTTTCTAAGGGCTATTGTCAACAAGAAAGAATAGACTTTGATGAAACCTTTGCTCCTGTTGCAAGACTTGAAGCCATCAGAATCTTCTTAGCCTATGCAACCCAGGCCAATTTCAAGGTCTATCAAATGGATGTCAAGAGTACCTTTCTAAATGGATATTTGGAGGATGAAGTCTATGTGAGTCAGCCTCCTTGTTTTGAAGATCCAAATCTACCTAATCATGTATACTATCTTTTGAAAGCACTATATGGATTGAAGCAAGCACCTAGAGCCTGGTATGACACTTTGTCAAAGTTTCTTTTAGAGAATCACTTCACTAGAGGTACTGTAGACAAAACATTATTCTTTAGAAATGTAAATGGCTCTAGCATACTTGTTCAAATTTATGTAGATGACATTATTTTTGGCTCTACAGATGAAAAACTTTGCAAAAAGTTTGCCAAATTGATGCAAAGTAAGTATGAAATGAGGATGATAGGAGAACTGACTTACTTTCTTGGTTTACAAGTTAAGCAAGTTAGTGATGGAATATTCATTAGTCAAACTAAATACATTCATGATCTTTTAAAGAAGTTTGATCTAGTGGATTGCACATCTGCAAAAACTCCCATGGCCACTGCAACTAAGCTTGAATTAAACACTACTGAAAAGTCTATGGATATTTCAAGTTATAGGGGCATGGTCGGATCACTTCTGTACTTAACATCTAGTAGGCCAGATATAATGTTTGCTACATGTCTTTGTGCTAGATTTCAGGCTGGCAGAATTGATATAAAAAGTACTACAGGAACCTGTCAATTTCTAGGAAACAAGCTTGTGTCCTGGTTCAGTAAAAAGCAAAATTCAGTTTCTACTTCTACATCCGAAGCTGAATATATTACTGCTGGCAGTTGCTGTGCACATATTTTGTGGATGAAAAACCAATTGCTAGACTATGATCTGCAAGTGGAAATGATTCCTATTTTCTGTGATAACACAAGTGCAATTGCCATCACTGAAAATCCAGTACAACATTCAAGAACAAACCACATAGACATCAAGTACCACTTCATAAGGGAACATGTAGTGAATAGTACTGTGGAACTACATTTTGTTCCAAGTGAAAAATAGCTTGCAGATATATTTACCAAGCCACTGGATGCATCCACCTTTTCAAGGTTGGTAAGTGAGTTAGGTATGCTTAATTTTTCTTAAACCTTTTCAGATAATTTGCAAGTTGTAATGCAGCCAGAAATTTAATTGATTTTTCAGTCTTAGATGAAATTTTGGCTAAGTCAAAATTTACATCTCGACGGATGATCATTATCCATCGAGTTTGATCCTCCGTCGGTATACAATTTGTTAATAAAATCAATTATTTTTCTGGAATATTTTATGTCTCGACGGATAACTGATTTATCCTCATCCGTCGAATTGTCTTATTTTTAGCCATTGATTCTTTGAACATTATCCATCGAGTATACTTACAGTTTGTACGCATAACACGACGAATATTTGATGGAATTTTTACAGTTTATTTTTAAACAGCTATTTTGGGCAATTCTTATTAGTTACTTTATTTTACTTTATTATTTTTTCCAGTTATTTTTGAGATAGTATAAAAGCATAATTCATTTTCATTGCTTTTCTTTTATCATTCTCAAATCATCTGCTCTAACTTCTCTCTTTCTCAAAAGCAATTATCATCTATCTCTCTGTAATTTTCACTCTCTAACAATGGCACCAGTTGTCAAGATTATGTCTCAAACTGGATTTATCTATGAGAAGAACAACTTCATGGCTCTAGTGAACAAGGGGATTCAGCAGTCTGGCGACTACCATAAAATGATGGATTTTGTGAAGAACTGCAAACTCAACTATGCCATGCTGGAATCACCCACCATTTACTGTGAGGTTGTTAAAGAAATGTGGACGACTGCAACATACAACTCAACTGATAAGACCATCACTTTCACTATTAAAGGTAAGGAATTCTGTGTTAATGGTGATATTGTTAAAGCATGCTTCAAGTTTCCTGATAATACTGTCACTACTCCACATACAGACACTGATATTGTTAATATGCTTAATTACATGGGCTATGCACTCTCTACTTCTAAATTAAGTGAAATTAAAAGGTTGGGTCTTAGGAAGGAATGGAGTTATCTGTGTGATGTTGTCACTAAAGTAGTTTCTGGTAAAATTAGCAATTTTGATTCAGTTAATATCTCTACGCTTGACATACTTTACATGCTAGTAACTGATAAAATTTTCAACTTTAGTGATCTAGTTATATTTGAGTTGGGATTTATGTTAGGGGAGCTAAATAAGAGGGGCAAGTATAACACCCTCCAAATCCGGGGTATAGATTTGGGGCATTATTAACAACAATTACCAACTATACCTGCACAAGCGGAATATAAATATAATAATTACCCCGAACTATCACTACTCAGGATCTTTTAAGGTTTGAGGTTGGAAACAAGAATCATGCACTACACTTTATTACAAACCCAACTAAATAAAACCTGTCTCAAGAACTCTTTTATTACAAAACTTTATTCTATCTATAGTTTCCCTACATAATCTTTTATTCAAACTACACAAAATTTTTATTCAACCCAACATTACTACTTATCCTGCTACACCTGATCTGGCACTTCAAAACTCTCTTCGGGAATAGGAAGGAACACTCTTGGTATAAGAGGGTCCCGCTGCTTGACTCGCTTCTTGACTACGCGGGTCCTGATGGGTTTCATTCTCTACCTTAACTGTAAAACAATAGGAGTAACAATAAAAAGGGATGAGCCAAAATTGCTCAACAAGCCTGCAACAATATATATATATAAAGAGAGAAAAATAAATGAACCAAGAAGCTGCTGGTTTGAATAATCATCTGTATCTGTATATGATAATAATTTGCCCATGATGGCGAGTGCCAAATGAATAAGACTGGAAACAAGAACCAACATATGCACTATAATCTGCTGATCAGTCAGAATATAGTGCGAATCTATACCCAACTGCATAGACCCAACCAACATTAGGAGTACTCAGGCAACTATGGCCTATTAATTAATGACCTGGGTAAAACCCAGCTCGTAAAGTAACCATCCAGTCCAAGGCTTAGCATCCGGAATAATCGGAATGCTATTGATATATCCTAACACCAGGATATACCAGACTATATGTAACAAGGGTAAAGGAATTGAAATATGAACAAGAATTCCATAAATTGGGTAAATCAAGAATTTAAATGAAATGGAACAAGTGATATAAATGGGTAACAGTGTATATGAACAATAATTATCAAAGAGAATTGATACGATAGAAAGGAATTATAAATCACTATTCTGAATTTAGAATAGGGGAAAAACTTGCATAATATAATTCGAAATGAACATCACTTGAACAATAAGTGAAGTTAGGAGTACTTGCCTTGCGCGTACTTAACCTGATTTAACTTACTGCCTTCTGATCCTAGCTTGCTCTGCCTTGCTAACACTGAACAAATCATAGAAAGATAGGTGTTTAGATAATTTACTACATACGTGTATCTTGAATTGATATCACGCAACCTTATCAGTCTACCCATGCGTTTCTATTTGACTCGCATATATATATATATACATATATTTACACAACACATTTATACACATAATCACATATAACACGTAACACGTAAAGCACATAATTAATTTCTAGATTTATAATTATTTTTAGAATCAATTCTAGGCTTATACCTACATTACTAGTCGAATTTGATTTTATTATAATTTTTCGGGATTTATTCGGCTTAATTATATCCCTACTAGGACCTTCGAACTATCAATTATCACCAACCATTCTTTTTCAAAAGAAATTATAACTTACAACTATTTTTATTAGATTCGTCTCATTTTTCTGAGTCTAGGGGTCTTCGTTTCACTCAAATCGGACTAACGGTTGAATTGTTATGAATTAAACACTGATAATTCAATTTATTATTCAATATAAATAATTATTATAACCTTTTAAATCCTAAAATAATTTTTAAATAGTTATTTAAGAAAAATCAAAGTCAAAAATAATTTTTTTATAATTTTTGGAGTTAAAACGAAGAAGTTACGATTTATTGAAAATTATGTGATTAATTATCGAAATAATTAATCATTTTTTTTAAATATTTAATAAATAAATAATTAATAAATAATTAATAATTACTTATTTAATAATTTAAAATAATAAATCCCTAATTATTAGGATTAATCACAATTTATTATAATATTTATAACTTATCGATATTTATTCGATTAGATCGATTATTTACAAATAATCAATCAACTTAATTAACTGATACGCTATTTATCGAATAGCTACGAATTATTCGAATTATAGATCACTTAACGATTAATCACTCGTATCTTCACGAGCCACTCGCAACTCCCGCATAATTATCGATCTATTAGATTATTATTGAAACTCGTACGATTCGTTAATTAATTAATTACGGATATCTAATTATACGATACGAATAATTATTACAATATTATTCAAATAACTAACGCTCGAATAATAATTCAATTATCGAATCATTACTCGTAATAATAACTAATTATCGAATTATTAATCATATTATTTAATTATTTCTAATCTTTATTTATTAATTAATTACCTAATTATTAATTAATTACCTAATTATTAATTAATTAGATAACTAATAAATAATTAGATAAATAATTAAATAATTAATTAAATAATTAAATTCGAATTTATAAATCAATAAAATAATTTAGAAATTAATAATACTATTTTTCAGAATATAAAACTAATTTTTAATTAATTATTAGAATTATTAAAACTGATTTTTAATTACTAAAATATAAATAAATTATTAATTTAATCAAAAACACAAAAACAGAAACAGGGGTTGGGTTTTTAGGATCAAACCCGGGTCGTTTCCGGGTTGCAAACCGGGTCGAACCCGGGTCGCTCAAGAACAGGGTCGGCAACCCAGAAAACTCCGACGCCGGCGGCGTTTCCCGGCGAAAGTCCGGCGAGACAAAAACACGACCACAGCTGCGATTTCAATCCCGTTTCTTCACCGTTTTTGTTCCACAGCAACCACACGACGTTCCCTTCTGATCCTCCTTCCTCGTTCATCGACACAGCAGCCGAAAAACTGAAAAACACGGCGGCGGCGCCGCTTTCCGGCCACCCCTAAAACAGAACCCAACCGGCACAAAACCGGTGCCAATCGACTCACAACACAACGATCTAAACGTTCGTAATCATCAAAACATCAAATAACAACCAGAAAATCAAACCCGAATTCGCGATTAAAATCCGAAAAACGAAATTAAAATCAATTAATCAAACACTAAAATTAATTGCATAATCAGAAACTACGATTCTTGGGCTTCAATTTGACTACTTACATGAACGATTTGGATGCTGGAATCACCTTCAAACTTTGCTTTGATTCTGCTACTCTGTTCTTCACAAACCCTAACCCTAATCCCCTTTTCTTTTTCTTTTTTTTTTTCTGATTTTTTAATTGTAATTAACTGATTTAATTAATAATAATTCAGGTATTTATATTTATGAAAATAATACCCCTAAGTAAAATTAAGGGTCTAATTACACTCCTAATAAAAATATTTGGCCCCAATTTTTATAAATTTTGGGTATTAATAATGAATTTTTAAATATCCAATAAATACAAAATAAATACTAAAAATTCCCAAAAATTGTGAAAAATACAAAAATACAAAGAAAAATGATATATGATAATTTCATGATCATATAAAAATAAAAATGTGATTTTTGTGGGGTTTTTGGTACCCGAAGGGGTCCGAAAAAGTCGTTTTTTCGCGAAAAAGGTCAATTTGTAAAACGTCTAGGGGTTCAGAATAGCTATACGGTATAGGGCATTTTTGGCAAAATAGGGCCAATGATTTTGTTTGAAATACGGGCTTTTAAAACATAGTTTTGAGCTGTACAGGTTTTGATATAATATATATAACTCGCGATAAAACACTCAATAAATATCCGAAACATGTTCAGATCAAAACGGACAACACGTAGCACATAACAATTAGGGTTTAATGCCTCCACACAGTTAATCACATAATAATACACATAATTTATTATTATTATAATATAATACAAGCGTAATTCCTCGGTCGTTACATTCTCCCCCCCTTAACAAGATTCTGTCCTCAGAATCTAATTATGTAAATAACTGAGGATACTTTTCTAGCATTTCACTTTCAAGCTCCCAGGTTGATTCTTCAACCACTGGGTTTCTCCATAAAACTCTCACTAATGACACAGACTTATTTCTTAATACCCTCTCTTGCCTATCTAGAATTCTTATTGGCTGTTCTACATATGACAAATCTGCCTGAAGTTCTACTGGTTCATACTCTATTACATGCCTTGTATCAGGATTATACCTCTTAAGCATAGATACATGAAATACGTTGTGAATGTGCTGCATATGGGGTGGTAGAGCTAACTCGTACGCAACCTTCCCAATTTTCTTCAAAATCTCAAATGGTCCAACGTATCGTGGCTTCAATTTCCCTTTATTGCCAAATCTGGTCAATCCTTTCCATGGCGATATTTTGAGCAATACATGTTCTCCTTCCTGATAGTCCATATTCTTCCTGGCTTGGTTTGCATATCTGCTTTGTCTGTTTTGTGCTGCCTCGATTCGTTTCCGAATAAGATTAATCTTTTCTTTTGTCTGCTGAATTAATTCTGGACCCAAAATCTTGCGTTCTCCAACTTCATCCCAGTGCACGGGTGATCTGCATTTCCTCCCATATAATGCTTCATACGGTGGCATTCCAATACTGGCGTGATAGCTATTATTATAAGAAAATTCCACTAGGGGTAAATGTTCATCCCAACTGCCTTCAAAATCGATTGCACAAACTCGTAGCATGTCTTCAATTGTTTGAATTGTCCTTTCACTTTGGCCGTCAGTTTGCGGATGATAAGCTGTACTCATATTCAACTTCGTTCCTAGACATTCTTGGAATTGTCTCCAAAATCTTGAATTGAAACGAGGATCTCGATCCGATACAATCGATACTGGTACTCCATGACGCATCACAATTTCTTTGAGATATATGTGCACTAATTTGTCGAGCGAAAATCTTTCATTAATTGGTAGAAAATGTGCCGACTTCGTAAGTCTGTCAATGATTACCCATATCGCATCATGATTTGCCCTAGTCTTCGGTAGACCTACCACAAAATCCATCGCTAGATGTTCCCATTTCCATTCTGGAATGTCTAATGGTTGCAATAACCCACTCGGTCGTTGGTGTTCCGCTTTAACTCGCTGGCATGTGTAACATTTACTCACCCATTCTGCTATCTCCTTCTTCATATTCGGCCACCAAAAGTTTTCCTTCAAATCGCGATACATTTTTGTGCTTCCTGGATGAATGGAATACTTCGAATTGTGCGCATCTCGCATAACTTCTTCTTTTAATTCTGCCACGTTAGGGATCCAGATTCTTGACACAAAACGTAAAATTCCCTCATTATCTTTCTGAGTTGTAATCTCTTCTCCTGTTAAGTTGTCGTCTTGACTCATCACTTCTTCTTGACAACGGCGAATCTTTTCCAGCAATTCTGGTTGGAAAGTCATAGCGTAGATAGTTTCTGCAGATTCATCGGAAATACGAATTTCGATTTCCAATTTATCGAATTCCCTGGCCAATTCTTCGCATGAAGTTAACCGATTTAATCTTTCCTTTCTGCTTAGCGCATCCGCTACAACATTTGCTTTTCCTGGATGATAACTGATTGTAACATCGTAATCTTTAATCAATTCCAGCCATCGACGTTGTCGCATGTTTAGTTCCTTTTGCGTGAAGATATACTTCAGACTTTTATGATCCGTGTAGATTTCACATTTTTCACCATACAGATACTGTCTCCAAAGCTTCAATGCAAAAACAATTGCTGCTAATTCCAGATCATGCGTAGGATATTTCTGTTCATGGGGTTTAAGTTGTCTCGACGCATAGGCAATGACGTTACCATGTTGCATCAATACACATCCTAAACCACGATATGAAGCGTCACTATAGATAACAAAATTTCCTTGCTCGTCTGGCAATACTAATACTGGTGCCGTCACCAACCGATTCTTCAACTCTTGAAAACTTTCTTCACACTTACTATTCCATTCGAACTTTTCACTTTGTCGAGTTAACTTGGTCAGCGGTGTAGCTATCTTTGCAAAATCTTTGACAAATCTTCGATAATATCCTGCCAAACCTAAGAAACTTCGAACCTCTGTCGGCGTCTTTGGTCTTTCCCAATTCAACACAGCTTCAATCTTTGTTGGATCAACTTGAATGCCTTCTCTGCTGATGATGTGCCCAAGAAACTGCACTTCTTTCAACCAAAATTCGCATTTGGAAAATTTTGCATAAAGCTGCTCCTTCCGTAATATTTCCAATGTCATTCTTAAATGCGCTGCATGCTCTTCTTCCGTCTTTGAATAGATCAAGATGTCATCAATAAATATAATGATAAACTTATCCAAATACTTCTTGAATATTCGATTCATCAAATCCATAAACGCTGCAGGTGCATTCGTCAATCCAAAAGCCATTACAAGAAATTCATAGTGTCCGTACCTTGTTCTAAACGCTGTCTTTGGAATATCTTCGGCCTTGATCTTTAACTGATGATAGCCTGATCGTAAGTCGATTTTCGAAAACCATGCTGCTCCTTTTAGTTGATCAAATAAATCATCAATGCGAGGTAAAGGATATTTATTCTTGATAGTTAACTTGTTCAGCTCACGATAATCGATACACAGTCGCATACTACCATCCTTCTTTTTCACGAACAATACTGGCGCACCCCATGGGGATACACTTGGCCTTATAATTCCTTTGTCAAGAAGTTCTTGCAACTGCTTTGCTAATTCCCTCATTTCAACAGGTGCCATTCTATATGGAGCTTTCGAAATTGGTTCAGTCCCTGGCGGCAAGTCAATAGTGAACTCGATTTCTCGATCTGGTGGAAGTCCTGGTAATTCGTCCGGAAAAACATCAAGAAATTCACAAACTACAGGAATATCTTCAATCTTCAAATCTCCCTTATCAACATCCCGTACATAAGCTAAATAAGCTTGACATCCTTGACGTAGCAATCTTCTCGTCTGCATTATTGATAGGAATCTCTGCTTTTGCTTCTCACCTTTAAATATTACCGTTTCCTTTTCTTCAGTTTGCAATTTCACTCTCTTATTCGCACAGTCAATTTGAGCATTATTACTAGACAGCCAATCCATTCCTAAAATAATATCAAACTCCCCTAACCTAAAAGGTATCAAATCAACTGAAAAATGACATCTCCCTATCTCAATATCACAGCTCGGACATACTCGATCTACTGCAACCTGATCATTATTCGCTAATTTTATGACTAACACTTCATCCAACCACTGAATTTCACAATCTATCTTAGAGATAAAAGCTTCAGAAATAAAAGATCTAGTAGCTCCTGAATCAATCAATACCAAAGCATTTACGGAATTTACAGGAAGTGTACCTGCAACCACATTCGGATTCTGTACCGCTTCCTTCATTGACATGTTGAAAGTCCTTGCTCTGGGCTGATTTTGCTGTGGTAGTGGAGGTGGAGGTAATGCTAAAATTCTTGGAATACTGGCAGCCATTGCAATTCCTCTGCAGTCTTTGGCGATATGCCCTTTTCTCCCACATTGAAAACAAGTAACTTCTGCTTTTCCCATTGGACATTCTCCAGAATAGTGTCCCCTTTGCTTGCACTTGAAACACGTAACATTTAGCTTGTTGCAAACTCCTGTATGCTTTCTACCACACGTTCTGCAATCAGGTATAGGCGGTCGGATAAGCCTTTGCTGAGTTGGGGCAGGTAGTCGATTTCCCATTCTCTGATTGTTCTGCTCTGGCCTTTTGAAATTTACTTTTCCCCGAGCTTGAAATCCCGGCCTTTTGTTGAAACGATTCTGAAAATTCCCTGGTCCTCTCTCTTTCTGAGCTGCTTCGCTTTCTCCTTCAATAATCATAGCCTTCTGAACAACAGCCGTATAAGTTGTCAATTCAAATACAGCTACCCTGCTACGAATCCATGGTTTCAGTCCTTGCTGAAATCTCTTAGCCCGCTTCTCGTCCGTATCCACCTGCTCTGGAACAAACCTTGCCAATTCAGTAAACTTGGTTTCATAATCCGTAACCGATAAGTTGTCTTGTTTCAGCTCCAGGAACTTGATCTCCATCTGGTTCTTCATAAAACGAGGAAAATATTTCTCCAAGAAAAGATCAGTGAATCTGTTCCAGTTCACCACACCTTCTTCCAAAGCTTTCTTTGATTCCCACCAGTAATTAGCTTCGCCTTTTAGAAAATAGCTAGCAAAATCTGTCTTCTGTTCTTCCTCGACCTTTGCCAACGAAAAAGCCTTTTCCATCTCTTTCAGCCAAGCTCTCGCTTTCGTAGGATCTGTGGAACCCATAAATTCCGGTGGCTTCACCGACTGAAATTGCTTGAAAGTAGTTGTAGGTGCTGCTGGTGGTATTTGATGTCCTGGATGAGCGGCTTGCTGTAACATCTGTTGCTGGAACTGCTGTTGCTGCTGCTGCATTTGTTGTTGCATCATCAACATCTGCTGTTGCATGAGATTAAACATCTGATCCATCTGTCTATTATTGTTTTGGCCCTCGGTGTTTCCATTCGATGAGTCGGGCTGCGCTTTTCTCTTAGGTGCCATTTTTCTGATAAATAAATAATGGACCTTATTTAATAACAGTATATTAAACATATATTAAAACAGTCGATTCAAGAAAATAACTTATTAAATAACTGAATAAATAAAACAGTATGATATGTTAAATATTTTTTTTTTTTTTTTTTTTTTTTTTTTTTTTTTTTTTTTTACAACAAGATCGTAAATAAAACTACATTTGTAAATATGCAATGGTACTGAAATAAATGTAAATGCTTAAATGACTGGAAATAAAATAAAGAAAACGTGCAAAAGATTATCTCATATATATATATATATAGGTAGAACACCAGCTACAGGTGTCAGTGCTTGATACAAAATCCTATGATATAACAGTCGTACTGCTACTACTATCAGTCAGAGTCAGTAGCTACACTCATACAAACTGGTCATACAATACTATGCTGCCTCTATCTACAAAATATACATAATACAACACTCATCGCCCTGCTGGTCTCAAAATCCTGGTGGTACGTGGCTCAACTCCTCCTGCACTGCCTCTAGCACTGCCTCGGTAAGTCCCAATGCTCTGCGATATGCTGTCTCCGCACTAAGATCCTGCTGTCTCAAATCAGTAAGCTGCTGCGAGCTAACCCGGTGAATATGATGTAGTCTCTCTCTCAGTATATAATCCGGTCGTAATGCTCTGACAGGACCATCCGTCTGTGTCTCATACAATCCAAGGATCTCTCTACACTGGTTCTGCCATCTAATCCTCTCCTCCCTCTCTGCCTGAAAGCGCTGGTAAGTCACGGTATGATGCTCATGAAGATCAGTTCTGGAACCTCGAGAAGGTAATGGTCCATCTACTACGATCTCATCCATAAACTCTGGCTGAGGAAACTGATACACTCCTGGGACAGGTGCATAAATGGCTAATGGGGCAGGAAATAAGACAGGCTGCTCCATAGGCGCATACACAGGCGGCTCTGCCTCTGGCTCCATCGGTGGCATCTCTGGAATCTCAACTGGTGGCATAGGAATCTGAGGCTCTAAATCCTCCCACTGCGGAAGATCAACCATATCAGGAATATCAAACATCGGAAAATCTAATGGTGGAATATCTGGTATCTCTGGCTCAACATATGGAAAATAATCTGCAAAACCTGGTACCTCCGGGGGAAGTGGTATCTCTGGTGCTGGCTCAGGTGGCAATGGGGGTAAGATCTGCTCTGACACTGGGGCTACTACCGGTGCATCCACTGGATCTGTCTCGGTCCTCTCCGTAGATGATGATAAAGAAGCCATCTAATATACATAAAAATAATAACACAAAAACAATCAAATCACAATCCTATAACTCATAACTTCTAATCACATAGACAAACAGTCCTAACACTCCCACTCTCATCCTATCTTATTTTCCTATCTTATCTCAATCCTAACATTCTTGTTTTCCAAGGTCAAAACTAAGCTCGGATACCAACTATAACACCCTCCAAATCCGGGGTATAGATTTGGGGCATTATTAACAACAATTACCAACTATACCTGCACAAGCGGAATATAAATATAATAATTACCCCGAACTATCACTACTCAGGATCTTTTAAGGTTTGAGGTTGGAAACAAGAATCATGCACTACACTTTATTACAAACCCAACTAAATAAAACCTGTCTCAAGAACTCTTTTATTACAAAACTTTATTCTATCTATAGTTTCCCTACATAATCTTTTATTCAAACTACACAAAATTTTTATTCAACCCAACATTACTACTTATCCTGCTACACCTGATCTGGCACTTCAAAACTCTCTTCGGGAATAGGAAGGAACACTCTTGGTATAAGAGGGTCCCGCTGCTTGACTCGCTTCTTGACTACGCGGGTCCTGATGGGTTTCATTCTCTACCTTAACTGTAAAACAATAGGAGTAACAATAAAAAGGGATGAGCCAAAATTGCTCAACAAGCCTGCAACAATATATATATATAAAGAGAGAAAAATAAATGAACCAAGAAGCTGCTGGTTTGAATAATCATCTGTATCTGTATATGATAATAATTTGCCCATGATGGCGAGTGCCAAATGAATAAGACTGGAAACAAGAACCAACATATGCACTATAATCTGCTGATCAGTCAGAATATAGTGCGAATCTATACCCAACTGCATAGACCCAACCAACATTAGGAGTACTCAGGCAACTATGGCCTATTAATTAATGACCTGGGTAAAACCCAGCTCGTAAAGTAACCATCCAGTCCAAGGCTTAGCATCCGGAATAATCGGAATGCTATTGATATATCCTAACACCAGGATATACCAGACTATATGTAACAAGGGTAAAGGAATTGAAATATGAACAAGAATTCCATAAATTGGGTAAATCAAGAATTTAAATGAAATGGAACAAGTGATATAAATGGGTAACAGTGTATATGAACAATAATTATCAAAGAGAATTGATACGATAGAAAGGAATTATAAATCACTATTCTGAATTTAGAATAGGGGAAAAACTTGCATAATATAATTCGAAATGAACATCACTTGAACAATAAGTGAAGTTAGGAGTACTTGCCTTGCGCGTACTTAACCTGATTTAACTTACTGCCTTCTGATCCTAGCTTGCTCTGCCTTGCTAACACTGAACAAATCATAGAAAGATAGGTGTTTAGATAATTTACTACATACGTGTATCTTGAATTGATATCACGCAACCTTATCAGTCTACCCATGCGTTTCTATTTGACTCGCATATATATATATATACATATATTTACACAACACATTTATACACATAATCACATATAACACGTAACACGTAAAGCACATAATTAATTTCTAGATTTATAATTATTTTTAGAATCAATTCTAGGCTTATACCTACATTACTAGTCGAATTTGATTTTATTATAATTTTTCGGGATTTATTCGGCTTAATTATATCCCTACTAGGACCTTCGAACTATCAATTATCACCAACCATTCTTTTTCAAAAGAAATTATAACTTACAACTATTTTTATTAGATTCGTCTCATTTTTCTGAGTCTAGGGGTCTTCGTTTCACTCAAATCGGACTAACGGTTGAATTGTTATGAATTAAACACTGATAATTCAATTTATTATTCAATATAAATAATTATTATAACCTTTTAAATCCTAAAATAATTTTTAAATAGTTATTTAAGAAAAATCAAAGTCAAAAATAATTTTTTTATAATTTTTGGAGTTAAAACGAAGAAGTTACGATTTATTGAAAATTATGTGATTAATTATCGAAATAATTAATCATTTTTTTTAAATATTTAATAAATAAATAATTAATAAATAATTAATAATTACTTATTTAATAATTTAAAATAATAAATCCCTAATTATTAGGATTAATCACAATTTATTATAATATTTATAACTTATCGATATTTATTCGATTAGATCGATTATTTACAAATAATCAATCAACTTAATTAACTGATACGCTATTTATCGAATAGCTACGAATTATTCGAATTATAGATCACTTAACGATTAATCACTCGTATCTTCACGAGCCACTCGCAACTCCCGCATAATTATCGATCTATTAGATTATTATTGAAACTCGTACGATTCGTTAATTAATTAATTACGGATATCTAATTATACGATACGAATAATTATTACAATATTATTCAAATAACTAACGCTCGAATAATAATTCAATTATCGAATCATTACTCGTAATACTAATTATCGAATTATTAATCATATTATTTAATTATTTCTAATCTTTATTTATTAATTAATTACCTAATTATTAATTAATTACCTAATTATTAATTAATTAGATAACTAATAAATAATTAGATAAATAATTAAATAATTAATTAAATAATTAAATTCGAATTTATAAATCAATAAAATAATTTAGAAATTAATAATACTATTTTTCAGAATATAAAACTAATTTTTAATTAATTATTAGAATTATTAAAACTGATTTTTAATTACTAAAATATAAATAAATTATTAATTTAATCAAAAACACAAAAACAGAAACAGGGGTTGGGTTTTTAGGATCAAACCCGGGTCGTTTCCGGGTTGCAAACCGGGTCGAACCCGGGTCGCTCAAGAACAGGGTCGGCAACCCAGAAAACTCCGACGCCGGCGGCGTTTCCCGGCGAAAGTCCGGCGAGACAAAAACACGACCACAGCTGCGATTTCAATCCCGTTTCTTCACCGTTTTTGTTCCACAGCAACCACACGACGTTCCCTTCTGATCCTCCTTCCTCGTTCATCGACACAGCAGCCGAAAAACTGAAAAACACGGCGGCGGCGCCGCTTTCCGGCCACCCCTAAAACAGAACCCAACCGGCACAAAACCGGTGCCAATCGACTCACAACACAACGATCTAAACGTTCGTAATCATCAAAACATCAAATAACAACCAGAAAATCAAACCCGAATTCGCGATTAAAATCCGAAAAACGAAATTAAAATCAATTAATCAAACACTAAAATTAATTGCATAATCAGAAACTACGATTCTTGGGCTTCAATTTGACTACTTACATGAACGATTTGGATGCTGGAATCACCTTCAAACTTTGCTTTGATTCTGCTACTCTGTTCTTCACAAACCCTAACCCTAATCCCCTTTTCTTTTTCTTTTTTTTTTTTTCTGATTTTTTAATTGTAATTAACTGATTTAATTAATAATAATTCAGGTATTTATATTTATGAAAATAATACCCCTAAGTAAAATTAAGGGTCTAATTACACTCCTAATAAAAATATTTGGCCCCAATTTTTATAAATTTTGGGTATTAATAATGAATTTTTAAATATCCAATAAATACAAAATAAATACTAAAAATTCCCAAAAATTGTGAAAAATACAAAAATACAAAGAAAAATGATATATGATAATTTCATGATCATATAAAAATAAAAATGTGATTTTTGTGGGGTTTTTGGTACCCGAAGGGGTCCGAAAAAGTCGTTTTTCGCGAAAAAGGTCAATTTGTAAAACGTCTAGGGGTTCAGAATAGCTATACGGTATAGGGCATTTTTGGCAAAATAGGGCCAATGATTTTGTTTGAAATACGGGCTTTTAAAACATAGTTTTGAGCTGTACAGGTTTTGATATAATATATATAACTCGCGATAAAACACTCAATAAATATCCGAAACATGTTCAGATCAAAACGGACAACACGTAGCACATAACAATTAGGGTTTAATGCCTCCACACAGTTAATCACATAATAATACACATAATTTATTATTATTATAATATAATACAAGCGTAATTCCTCGGTCGTTACAGCAAGAATGTTTATTATGCTAGATTTTTAATGATGCTTGCTAACCACCTCTCTGAGGATATTGTGCTTGAGAACCCAACCAACAAGTTAGATTATTGGGTTCAAGAAAGGAGAATCATTGCAGATTTAAACAGAGCAAACCATCACAAAGAGGTGCCACTCTTCTACTTCCCAGTTATAGAGGCACCTCAGGTAAGTGAGGTAATTTCAACTGTCTCTACTCTTCCAACCTCAACTATTTCTTTGCCTTCTAGTGTAGCAGTGGCATCTGTGTCAATGACCAGACATATGCCTACCCAAGCTACCAAATCCAAAATTTCAAAAACAAAGACAAAGAAAGCCCCCTCTGGTGTCTCTCAAAAGATGCCAGTTGTAAAATCCACCAAAACTAAAGAGGGGAGTGTGAAGGTGGGAAAGACAGGTGAGGGACAGGGTGAACATCAAAGAAACCCTAAGGATAAGGTTGGAGAGGTGAGTGTTTCCCAGCCTAGCCACACTGTAGTTTTTCAACAAACTGCAGTGCTTAATAAGGATATAAGCTCATTACTAGTTGCATCCTCCCAAAAGGATGTGACTATTGAACATAGCTCTCAGCCAAGAGCACAGGCCAAAAGGGTAAGGGACATAAGCTCACCCCAAACTTACACTAGAAAAAAGAAATCAAAGACCCTTGGGGATGCACAGGGTTCACACACTATGCAAACTGGTGCGAAAGACACAGTCACTGCACCTTCTCAAAGTCAGGTTGATGTGACTCCAATAAATGTGGAGTCACAGCCAAAATCTCTAATAATAGAAGCACCTGAAACACCAAATTCTCCCACACACTCTTTAGATGTTGACATGATAAACACATCACTTCCAAATTCTCCATCTTTAACTCTCATAGAGAAGCCAAAAATCCAAGCAAGTGAGCATCATCTTCTAGATGATTTGTTGGCTCACTTGCCATTTCTTTCTGAGACTGTTGATACATCAGTGCCAAAATTTTCATCAATCTGCATAGAGTCCACAATAGTCTCCACTCCAAACTCAACTGTTTCTTCTATCCCGATGGATATCTTTCATCCGTCGAGTAGTGATTGTATCCCGAAGGATAAGCTTAACAGCAGTTATCCGTCGGATAGTCAAACTGCTAACCCGACAGATATTCCTTATATGTCGAGTGTCTCTGCACAGCTTCAAATTTCATCAATTTTTACAAGTATAGAAGACTTAGTAGTAGTGCAATCACTCCTAGGACTGAGGGAAGGGAGTGAAATGAGTGAGAGTCTGGGTTGCTCCCAGGAAAAAAGAGAGAAAAAGAGTGAACCTATGCAGTCCATTTCTTCAGGACTAGCAAAAGTGAGTGCGAGGAGTCCCACCTTAGATGGTGAAGGTGAGTGTGTGAGGGTGGGGAGCCAAGGTGAGACCTTGATGCAACAAAATAGAGATCATGAGAGAAATGCAGGTACATGAGTAATAAGGATGGAAACCATTGCAAGTGAGTCAATATATGTCAATGATGTAGAAAGGGAAAGGCTATTTCAGCAAGAATATCAAGCTGTTATTAATTCTATTTCCCTGGATGCTGAGACATTTACTCATCCTGTGACAGCTTACCAAACTCTAGCTGTACAGGGCAATGAGGAGGCTGAAAGATTGCTGAACTTGGTGCATACTACACAATCTTTACAGAGAGCAAAGGATGCAATCACTGCTATACCTTCCAACATTGGCAGTGATTTTGAACTGGATGAAAACTCTTTTGGGGATGCTGGCGGGGATGATGAGGAAGATAGCATGAGCATATGGGGAGATGCAGATGTTCCTTCCTGGATGCTAACAAAAGAATGCTCCTAATCACATCTCCAATCAACACTATTCAAGCTAATTCATGACACCCAAGCATCCATTAAGGCATCTTCTAATGCCAGCACAAAGAAGCTACTCACAGCACATCTTGAAGCACTCTAGCTGCATAAAATTCATGCCCTCCAAGGCAGTCAAAGTGTGGATGCAATCAAGCAAGAAATTTCTGAAGTAAAGCAGGATGTCATAGAAAGGTAGGATGCTAGACTTCCTACTACCACCATGATTGAAATAGTTCAAATACTAAGGAATGAGGTTGATCTCAATAGGAAAGTTGAGGCTATGGACTAAAGATTATCAGCTATAGAGAAGTCAATGGCCAAGATATTTAACAATCAAGAAACTCAGACTACACTACTCCAACAATTGGTGGCTTCTCAACTCCCTCCCACACAACTTGATGATAACAAAAAGGGGGAGAAACAGCTTAACATTCAAGTTAGCAAAGTAATTGTGCCTACAATTACTTTTACAAAGCTACCAGCTAAGGATAGCATTGATCTGATAAATCAAGCAGCAGCCACATTGAAAGTAGCTGAAAAGAAGCAGTTGAGTCCAATTAACTGGGAGAAGATTGATGAGGATATTCAAAAGAGGTTTGGTCTAACAAAGAAGCCAGAAAAAATCATCCATTCATCACTCTCAAGTCAGGAAAATCTCTGTGAATGATATGAGCATGAATAATCTGGAAAGAGGCCAGCCATCCAACATCAAATCTCCAAAGGGTGAACTAATTTTGAAGCCAAAGGTGAACTATCCAAAATCCTCACTAAAGAACCCTTTGGACACAGTGTATGAGACACCAAAGCCTGATGAAAAGAAATTGTTGTCAAGATCTATTGCATTCTACAAGGATCCAGCTGATTCAGCATTGAAAAGAAGAATTGCCAAGGTTTTCAGGAATGATAAGGAAATTTGTGTGGTGGCTGGACACCCTCAATTTGCTGAAGCAAAAAGAGAATAAAAGGCAAGATTGAAGCAAGAAAAGAAGCAAGCTGCTCTAGATGCTAAAAAGGTCAAACCAAAGAAGGAGCAAGCTGCTATCTTGGCCAAGCTGCAAGCTGTGAAACCTACACAACAAATTCATGAACAATCATCTGAAACCACTGAATTTAAGGAGCTGAAAATGCAAGAAGAATCATAACAGAGAAAAAGGTTTAGATACAAAGTTCATGCAAAGAGAAAAGTGGACTTTGATAAAAAGGAATTGGAAGATCAGTTTCCCAAAAAGTCTACCTCTACAACAACTCAAACATTCATACCCTCTGTGGCACATGAAGAATTCAAGATAGATCCATCCAAGAATTTCCATGGTGAACCTATCATTACAAAGGATGAGCCAATAGACTGGGATAGTCTACCAATTCCTGAACTCAATCTACCTCAATTCATGAAGCCAAAGAAGACAAAGAAAAGAGCAGTCAAAACAGTGAAGCCCTCAACTTTCAGATCCAAGTCCCTAACCAAAGATCAAACCAAAGTCAACAAGGGAGATATTATGTACATCTGTGACATCAAGGAATTCTCAGATTTAAACCTCTATCTAGATGAACTGGAAGAAGTTAGAGGGATTGATGCTTACAAGAATCTACTTGAAAGGTTAGTATTCAAGTACAAGGGAGGAAAAGAGATATAATGGCCACTTCACAGGATCCTTCAAGAAAGCCAATCTGTGTTGATAAAATTTTATTCATATTTCAAGAAGAACTTTGGATTCAATGTGACATCTAGAAGACTAGTTCTAAAGAAGATTGAAGAACTGAGGAGTATTAGAGCTAAAGATGCACTCCCAAAGACTTTAACTATTCCTTACACAGGGAGTAGAGTGCATCTAAGGCCCTACTGGTTGATGGAATTCATGGATGATAAAGGAGTTAGAAGATTCTTCAGATTAGAAGACCCGATAAGCATCTCTAGGAATGAGACTCTTTTGGAAATGCAAGGAATGCTAAATCTCTCAGAATCTGATGAACTTGAATTCCACAGACAGCTCCAAAATCAGATAGAAGAAAACAACAATAAGCTTGGAAAGAGATCCAGATCATCAAGGAAATAGATCAATCTGCTCAGGCTAGAGGAGCACCTTGAAAAAGACTGTGAGCAAATCTTTGTACACTTTGTCTTGTAAATTTTTCAGTAAATGTTGCAGCACTTTACAGTTTTATCTACTTTCATTTCAATTTGTATTTTTAGGGTGTTTTGTTATCATCAAGTTTCTCTTAATTTATGGCTACAATTCTAGTAGACATAAATTGGGGGGAGATTGTTGGGAATATGTTGTGAACTTGATGATTTCATTAACAAAACAGCTTAGTAGACTCAATTTAATGAATAATGTAGCACTCGATGGATGATCAAATATAGTCCCGACGGATGACTCAATATAGTCCCGACGAATGATGATTTGACATCCATCGAGTGAGTAGCTTATGTAACAATAAGTCATGTAGCACATTTCTGCAAAATACCTTTATATAGATTCTATAGTAGCTTATGAATCATGTAGACTGTTAGTAGATGTGCATAATAGGTTGATTAAATGTAAATAGATGATGTCTTGTATTTCTACATAAATGAAATGGAGTCAAGTGATAAATGGCTACCCGACGGATGATTAACAAAGCTACCTGACGGATGATTAACAAGGCTACCCGATAGATAACAAGCATGTACCCGACGAATGATCAATTCAAACATCTGTTCACAGTGACAACACAGTCACATACATCGAGTGTTTACAAAAGGAATGTGGCAGCTTATTCAACTGGGTTTTTGAGAACACAGAAGCATTACCATTTCCAGGCTATTATGAAGATATTCAAAGATGCTGGAATAGAGTAGTGAAGCAGCATAGTATTAGACTTGATAGGTTTTGTTTTATTATCTTGTCTTATTACTATGTAATCTTGGTGATATATAAACCAAGAGTAGCAAGTAGAACAACAACTAGACTAAGCAAGTATATTCTCAGAGAAACAATTGTAAACTGAATCCTTTAGCATTTCTCTGTAAGTTTAATTGTTCTTATTTGTAAGCAGCTGTGAGCTATTCAAGCCTCACAGAGTTCTCTCGGTATATATATATATATATATATATATATATATATATATATCTGGTGGATACATTCAAATCCACCAGAAAGTTTTAAAAACTTGTGTTTTTATTACTTTGTGTTTTGATTCATTTTTAACTTGTCATTCCGCACTTTGCAAATCAAAACACTTAAATATATATATATATATATATATATATATATATATATTTTAAGTTAGAACATTTTATAATTCAAAAAAAGTTTCAAGAATTCCATTCAACCCCCCTTCTGTAATTCTTATTGCATTGTTAGGGATTAACAACTTCACCTAAAAGTCAGGAGATATAGAAGAAGGAAAGGATTTGCAGAATATAAGTCGGTGAAGGCTTTACTTCTTATAGCAATCAAAATAAGGATATGTTTTAGGATTCCTTATTGATTGTGTAGTTGTGCAGTATATAAGCACATATTAGGTTTACACTTTATGTGTCGCGTATTGATATATCTTTTTTGTAACCTAGAAGCTCTCAAGTATATATGTTCATCCTTTGAGAGAATAGTTTGTAATCAGTTTTATTAATCAATACAAAATTGTTTATCATGTTGAGTACTTAAATCAATTTCTCTGCATAAAGTGTATTCAACCCCCCCCCCCCTCTACAGTTGTATTAAGGACCTAACAGTTGGTATCAGAGCTTGTTGTTGATACCCAAACAATTTAACATTTAAAATTATTTTATAATGGCACATAAAGAACCTCAACAAAATCCCCCACCTCCTCCAGCAACCAATCAACCTATCAATCATAATATGAGCAGATGTGAGGCTATCAAGGTTCCAATCCTGAAGATTCATGAATATCCAATTTGGAAAGTGAAGATGGCCATGTGTCTAGAAGCAACAGATCCTGAATATCTGAACATAATTTATGATGGTCCTCACAAGCTAATGAAACTAGCAGTTGCTGAACAAGAAGAAAAGATGGTTGATAAGGATAAGAAGGACTATTCCCCTTAAGGTCTTTCATCCATTATGAAAGATACAAAAGTTAGACATATTCTTTCCAACAGTCTTGACAATGTTATGTCTAACAGAGTTATTTGATTTAAAGTTACCGAAGAAATTTGGGACACTTTGGAAGTCAAATGTCAAGGAACCATTGCTATAAGAAGAATATGAGGACTATATCGACTCAGGCATATGGACATTTTGACTCAAAATCTGATGAGTCCTTGACTGAAATCTATGATAGATTTCAAAAGATGATCAATGACTTGTCTCTGGTTGGCAAAGAATACGATCTTGAAGACTCTAACTTGAAGTTCCTTCTTGCACTCCTAGAGAAGTGGGACTTAAAAGTTACATCAATAAGGGATAATTATGAACTGGATGATATATCTCTAGATGAGATCTATGGCATATTGCAGACTCATAAACTGGAGATGGAACAAAGGAGCAAGAGGAAAGGACCAAGAGCAAGACAGGTTGCCCTTAAGTTTGAAGAGAAGCCAAAGGCGAAAGCCAGGAGAAAAAACCACTCCATAGGAAAGGCTATGATTGCAAAGTCGGATACTGAGTCATCAAACTCTGATTATGACTCAAACTCTGATAGTGAATCAGACACTGAAAGTGATGATGACAATAATGAAGATATTGAGCAAGTGGCAGCTCTTTTGGTTAAAAGCTTCAAGAAGATAGTCTATAAAAACTTGAAGAACAAGAACAAGAGATTTTCCAGGAGGGGATCTAGTTCCTCAAACTCCGATCAGAGGAATTATAAAAGAAACTCTAATGTGAAGAAGTCAAAATCTGGAACGTTTGACAAGTCAAAGGGAAAGTGCTACAACTGTGATGAAGTAGGACACTTTGCAGCTGACTGCAGAAAGCCAAAGGATGAGAAGAAGCAAGTCTTAATCATTAAGAAAAAGAATTAGGATGATACATCAGAATCAGATGATGAAGTCAACTATGCTCTTATGGAAAATGTTGATATTGAGGATGACACTGCTGAATTAAAGGTACCTCAAACTACACTTTCTTTTAATACTGATGATATTTGTGAATTAAGATTGTTCCTTAAATATCTGCATGTTAGTTATAGGGATCAAACACTTGAAAATGCTAGGATTATGAGTGAAAACCTTGATCTTAAGAAAAGGAATGATTACCTAGAATCTGAGCTAAAAAGGAAAGAGATGATGCTTTTTATGTTAAAGAGAAACTGTTAGAATAGCATGCTTATCTAGAAAAAGAATTAGCTAAAGATAGAGAAGTAATTAAACTTTGGACTAATTCAGGAAAAAGAACTCAGGGTATACTAGAAAATGGCTGTTGGGGATTAGGATTAGGATATGCTGATAAGACTAATTCTGATAAGAGTAATAAAAAAGAAACTGAGAAAGTTACACCAGAAAATACTAATGTTAAGGTAAAACTAAACCAGTCTCAGTTAAGACCAATTAAGTTTAACTTAAGTGCTGATGCTATTAAGCCGGTTAATGAAAAAGGGTCAACATCAGCATCTAAGTCAAATTTAAAAACTAATAAGTATGAACCAGTTCATATAAAATCAGTAAATGTTAGATTAATGACTCAGAAGCAGCTTAAGCAAAAGTTGAAGGATGTTAAAATGAAGAACAAGGAAAAACAACCTAGGAAGAATATGAATGGAAAAGAAGGTGTAAATAAGGAAAACAAATACAAACCCATCCCTAATGCTCCTAGAAAGGTATGTTTTAACCGTGGTAGTGCTAATCATTTTGTTGTTTCTTGCAGGAAGAATAATGGGATAAATAATGTTCCTCCTAAGTCAGAGTTTAGGAATAGAACAATTAGATATAAACCAAAGAATCCATGTTTTCATTGTGGTAGTATTTGGCATTCAATTGATACATGTAAAGAATATCACAATTTGTATTATGACTACTATGAACTGAAACCCTCTTTGAATAAATCAAAAATAGATTTTGCATGTGTAAACTCTGATATTAAGAATGTTAGCATAAACTCTAATTCAAAGTCTTCTGTTGCAAATGTTAACAAACTTAAAAAAGCCAAAGGATCCAAGCAGGTATGGGTCCTTAAAAAACATAATTAACTGTTAAATCTGATTGCAGGGTGACATAAAGAATTCTCTAGTCTTGGACAGTGTATGCTCAGGACGTTTGACTGGAAATCAATCCCTGCTATCATAGTTTAAGGAGGAGCTGGCCTAAATGTTTCTTATGAAGATGGAAACTTAGGAAAGACCTTGGGATATGGCAAAATCAAGCTTCGAAATGTCATCATTGAGAATGTAGCTCTGGTTGCAGGACAAAAGCATAATTTGATCAGTGCGAGTCAAATCTGTGACAGTGGTTACCATGTTAATTTTAATGAGGAACATTGTGAAATTTTCAGTAAATCATGGCAAGGTTGTAATGACTGTTGTTAGGAATATGTTGTGAACTTAATGATAAGTTAAACAAAACACCTTAGTAGTTTTAACTTAATGAAAATTGTAGCTCTTGAAGGATGATATAATATAGTCCTGACGGATGAACTTTATAGTCCCGACGAATAACAATTTGACATCCATCGAAAGTGTAGCTTATGTAACAAATATGTACTATAGCACATTTATGCAAACAACATATTTTAGTCTAGTAGATTGTATAGGGTTATCTAAGTCATGTTGACTACTAGATTGATATGCATAATAGGTTGACCAATTGTAAATATGAGATGTCTTGTAATTCTGTATAAGTGAAATAGAGTCAAGTGGCAGATAGACTCCCGAAAGATGATCTGCAAGACTCCCGACGGATGATCAACAAAGCTCCCTACGGATAATCATCAAGACTCCTAATGGATGACAAACACAGTCCCGACGGATGATCAAATTCAAAATAGTTGTTGATAGTGACAACACAGTCACATGCGTTGGGTGTTTGCAAAAGGAATGTGGCAGCCTGTTAAGCAGGATTTTGAGAACAAAGAAGCATTACCATTTCCATGCAAATGTGAAGATATTCAAAGATGCTGGAATAGAGTGGTGAAGTAGCATGAAGTTAGACTAGATATGTTTTTGTTTTATTAACTTATCTTACTGTCATGAAAACTTAATGATATATAAACCAAGTGTAGCAAGTAGAATATTCAACAAAGTAAATACATTTTCCAGAGAAAAATATCAAGCTGTATTCTGTAAGAATTTCTCTGTAGTTTGTTTATTGTACTTGTAAAGCAGCTGTGAGCTATTCAAAGCTTTACAGAGTTCTCATTCTGATATATATATATATATATATATATATATATATATATATATATCTGGTGGATACATTCAGATCCACCAGAAATTTTTAAAGCCTTGTGTTTTATTACTTAGTGTGTTGATTTCAATTATCTTTCTATTCCGCACTTTAGCAAATCAAACAATGTTATATGTATTAAGTTAGAACATTTTAAAATCAAGAAAAGGAGCCAGAATTACATTCAACCCCCCTAATGTAATTCTTGTTGTATTGTTAGGAAATAACAATTGGTATCAGAGCAAGCTCTTGAAGTACAAAGAGTGTAATGATCACAACTAGCAACAAGATGAACAAAAAGGATGTTGGAGTTAAAATTCCATTTCTAGAAAAAGGTAATTATCACCACTGAAAGGTGAAGATGCACATACATCTTCTTTCCCAGGACGAGGCTTATGTGGACTGCATAGAGAGAGGTCCCCATGTAACAATGAGAGCTGCAGCTGGCAATGAGCCATCTGTTCCAAAACCTAGGCATGAATGGTCAGACCCTGATATTGAGCAAGTCAGGAAGGATAAGAAGGCCATGAACATATTGTTCAATGGAGTTGATGGTGATATGTTTGATAACATCATTAACTGTAAAACAACCAAAGAGGTTTGGGACACAATATAGATTATATGTGATGGTATTGAGCAAGTAAGGGAGAACAAGATGCAGCTCCTAATACAGCAATATAAGCATTTCCACTCTGAAGATAGTGAGTCACTCACTAATATATATTTAGTAGATTTCAAAAACTACTAAATGCTCTGCTACACGCCCTTCTTCCTTTATTTCTTTGGAGCATAATTTCATTCCCAACGGGGGATCTTTGTGCCGCCCGGAGGTCATATAGATCGGGGCAAAAATCGGGGGGAAATACAAAGGAAAGAGCTCTAACCTCAAGTTCCTTCGATCTCTCCAATAAAAGTGGAAGCCAATGACAATCTCATTGAGAAATTCACAGGATTATAAGGAGTTCACCTTGGAGAGACTGTATGGCATCCTGAAAACCTATGAGCTTGAAATGGAGCAAGATAAAAGGATGGAAAAAGGAAGGAAGAAAGGAGGGTACATAGCTCTGGTTGCTGAGTTAGAGAAGGAGAAAGAGATAAAGGTAGAAGCTGTAGAATCAACTTCAAAGGTCTGGGAAAGCAAGGGTAAAGGGCTGGTAGCTGAATATGAAGATCAGTTGAGCCATGATGACATGGATGATATTGATGAACATCTAGCATTCTTATCTAGGAGGTTTTCCAAGCTCAAATTCAAGAAGAATTTTGGAGTAGCTAACCCAAACAGAAACATGGTTGATAAGTCAAAATTCAAGTGTTTCAAATATGGCTTGACGGGTCATTTTGCCAGTGAATGTAGAAAGTCTGACTCCAATAAAAAAAAGTTTGAGTTTGTTGATTATAAACAGAAATACTTTGAGTTGCTCAAATAAAAGGAAAAAGCTTTCATCACACAGGAGAATGACTGGGTTGCAGATGGATTGGATAAAGATGAAGAAACAAGCTATGTCAATCTAGCCCTAATTGGCCAAATCTGATGAAACAGAAACAAGTTCTACAAGCAATCAGGTAATCACCACTAACCTAGCACATTTATCTAAAGCTTAGTGTAATGATGTAATAAATGACATGTCCACAGAATTATATCACCTGCGTGTTACACTTAAGTCCCTCACTAAGGAAAATGCTAAAATTAAAGAAAATAATTTGTTTTTAAGTGAGAGGAATAATGTGATAGAGTCAAAATTTATTGAATTTCAGAAATTGAGAATTGAGTGTAAGATTGCTAAGGATGAATTAACTGAGTCCTTGAAGAAACAAGAGATTTTAAAGAAGCAGCTTGAACAAGAACAGGAAGTGATTAAGGCATGGAAATCATCTAGAGATGTTCATGCTTAAATCACTAAAGTTCAAGGTATTAAGTCCTTTTGCGAAGCAGCCTGGAAGAAGATTAAAGAGAAGCTTGAGTCCAATTTGGTTGAAGGATTGTTGACAGATGTGGACTCGACGGATAATGAAAACCATCCGTCGGATAATACAAAGGATTATCCTTCGAGAGACAAGGAGCCACATCCGTCTTCTGTGAGTAAACGAGTTAGCAAAGCTAAGCTTGCTAAGTTGAATTAGAAATATGGATCAGTTTTTTAAAACTTTATTCCAGGAGAATCAGATCAAGTCAGAAAAGAAAAGAAAGTTATTGTTGGTCATTTGTCTATCAAGCAATTGAATGACAGATTAGAAAAGATTGAGGTTAATACAGAAGCTAAAAAGAGAAACAATAGAAATGGGAAAGTAGGAATTAACAAACAAGACAACTACACACCTGATAAATATGCACCAAGGAAAATCTGTGTTAAGTGTGGTAGTGTTAATTATTTGTCTGTTAATTGCAAACTTGCTATGGCTACTCCCATATCTGCACCCTCTTATTTTTCCAACATGAATGCCATGCCTACCATGCCTATGAATGATATGTCTACTCAGAATATGAATGCACAATTTTCTAATATGCCATTTGCACCTAATCCTTATTATGTTGCATTTAGTATGCATCAAATGCCATTTAGCATGCCTTACTGGAATAACATGTTTATAAATAGCATACCTTTTCATGTAAACCAAAATATGCATGATAATTCTATTTTAATGACTGGTTTCAAAGGTTCAACTCAAATAACTAAGGATGAATCTGAAATTCCCAAGTCAAATGAGATCAAACCCAAGAAACCAAAGAAGAAAGATAACAAGGCAGGACCTAAGGAAACTTGGGTACCAAAATCAACTTGATTTGATTTTGATGTGTGCAGGGAAACAGATAGAATCTTTGGTATCAGGATAGTGGTTGCTCAAGGCACATGACTGGAGATTCTACCCTGCTCACTGAGTTAAAGGAAAGAACTGGCCCAAGTATTACTTTTAGAGATGACAACAAGGGTTATACTGTGGGATATGGCTTGATTTCAAAAGAAAATGTCATCATTGAAGAGGTTGCCCTAGTGGATGGTCTCAAGCATAATTTGTTGAGTATCAGCCAGCTTTGTGATAAGGGCAACTCAGTTACCTTCAATTCAGAAGCCTGTGTTGTGACAAACATAAAGAGCAACAAAGGGGTTCTCACTAGAGTGACAAAAGGAAATGTGTACCTAGCTGACTTTAACTCATCAAATGCAGAATCTGTCACTTGTCTTCTCAGTAAAGCAAGTCAAGATGAAAGTTGGCTATGGCACAAGAAGCTGTCCCATCTGAACTTTAAGACCATGAATGAGCTTGTCAAGAAAAAATTGGTTAGAGGTATTTCTCAAGTGGAGTTTACTAAGGATGGATTGTGTGATGCCTGCCAGAAAGGAAAGCAGATTAAAGCATCATTCAGAAAGAAGCTTGATTCAACAATTGAAGAACCTTTGCAACTGTTGTATATGGATTTGTTTGGACCAGTTAATGTATTGACTATTTCAAGAAAGAGATTCTGCCTAGTAATTGTGGATGATTTCTCGAAGTTCTCTTGGACATATTTTCTTAAGTCCAAAGATGAAGCTAGTGAAATCATCATCAATCACATAAGGCAAGTCAATAATCATCCTAACTTCAAGGTTAGAAGAATCAGGAGTATCAATAGAACTAATTTCAAGAATTCTGTGATGAGATCATTTTGTGAAGAAAGTGGGATTATGCATGAGTTTTCGGCAGCAAGAACTCCACAAAAAAATGGAGTAGTGGAAAGGAAGAACAGATCTCTTATTGAAACTGCAAGGACTATGCTTGAAGAATCAAAGTTGCCAACATATTTTCGGGCTGAAGCTATGAATACTGCCTGCTACACTCAGAATATCTCTTTGGTTAATCAAGCAAAGTGCATGACACCCTACCAATTGTTCAAGAATAGGAAGCCAACTCTAAATTTTCTTCATGTCTTTGGCTGCAAATGTTATATCTTAAGAAATCAAACTGATTATCATGGAAAGTTTGATGCTAAAGCTGATGAAGGAATCTTAGTTGGATATGCTGTTGGAAAAGCATATAGAGTATACAATCTAAGAACCAACATTGTTATGGAATCCGTACATGTTGTGTTTGATGATAAAAAGATTGAAGGACTGCAAGATGGAGATTTCCATGAAAGCCTCAAGTTTGATAATGTGGCGATGGTTAGTGATGATAGTGATGATGAAAGTGATTAAGAAACATTGGCTAAGGATAATGCAGAAAAATCTACAACTAATGAAGCACATAATTCAACATCTGTCGAGTTACAAAATGCTTCATCCGTCAGTAGACAATCTGCCTCATCTGTCGGAAGACAATCAGCTTCATCCGTCGAGATACAAGGTGCATCATCCGTCGGAACAATAAGAGAAGCTGAAAGTCAGAATAGATCATCTACAGAAAATACCCCTTTCTCAAATCATAGATTCACAAACTCAGGGGGAGTTTCTCTTAATCAAAACTCATTCATACATCAAGACAATAATGAGGCCTCTTCATCTAGAGCTAATCTACCTCAACAAAGAAAATGGACTAGAGATCACCCTTTTGAGCTCATCATTGGTGATGCATCTTCTAGAGTTCAAACAAGGAAAGCAACTGAAGAAGAATGTATATATAGCAGCTTTCTCTCTAAAGAAGAACCAAATAAGGTAGAAGAAGCTTTGTTGGATCCTGATTGGGTTTTAGCTATGCAGGAGGAGCTAAACCAATTTGAAAGGAACAAGGTATGGAAGCTAGTATCCAAACCTAAAGGAAAGAATCCAATCGACACCAAGTGGGTATTCAGAAACAAGATGGATGAAAATGGCATAATTGTCAGGAACACGGCTAGATTGGTTGCTAAGGGCTATTGTCAACAAGAGGAATAGATTTTGATAAAACTTTTGCTCCTGTTGCAAGACTTGAAGCCATTAGAATTTTCTTAGCCTATGCAGCCCATGCCAATTTCAAGGTCTATCAAATGATGTCAAAAGTACCTTTCTGAATAGAGATTTGGAGGAGGAAGTCTATGTTAGTCAGCCTCCTGGTTTTGAAGATCCAAATTTTCCAGAATATGTCTACTATCTTTTGAAAGCACTTCAGGGATTGAAGCAAGCACCTAGAGCCTGGTATGACACTTTATCAAAATTTCTTTTAGAAAATCACTTCACAAGAGGTGCTGTTGATAAAACTTTATTCTTTAGAAATATACTTGTTCAAATTTATGTAGATGATATTATATTTGGCTCTATAGATGAAAAACTTTGCAAAAAGTTTGCCAAATTAATGCAAAGTAAGTATGAAATGAGCATGATGGGAGAACTAACTTACTTTCTTGGTTTACAAGTTAAGCAAGTTAGTGATGGAATATTCATTAGTCAAACAAAATATATTTATGATCTCTTAAAGAAGTTTGATCTAATGGATTGCACATCTGAAAAAATTCCCATGGCCACTGTAACTAAACTTGAATTAAACACTACTGAAAAGTCTGTGGATATTTCAAGCTATAAGGGCATGGTTGGTTCACTTCTGTATTTCAGAGCTAGTAGGCCAGATATAATATTTGCTACCTATGTTTGTGCTAGATTTCAGGATGATCCTAGAGAATCTTATTTAGTAGCTATTAAGAGAATTTTCAGATATCTCAAGGGAACACCAAAACTTGGCATTTGGTACCCTAGAGATTCTGGTTTTGATCTAACTGGTTATTCAGATGCAAATTATGCAGGTTGTAAAATTGATAGAAAAAGCACAACAGGAACCTATCAATTTTTAGGGAACAAGCTTGTATCCTGGTTCAGTAAAAAGCAAAATTCAGTTTCTACTTCTACAGCTGAAGCTTAATATATTGCTGTTGGTAGTTGCTGTGCACAAATTTTGTGGATGAAAAACCAATTATTGGACTATGGTCTACAAGCGGACAAAATTCCTATTTTCTGTGATAACACAAGTGCAATTGCCATCACTGAAAATCCAGTACAATATTCAAGAACAAAGCACATAGACATCAAGTACCACTTCATTAGGGAACATGTGATGAATGGTACTGTGGAACTTCATTTTGTTCCAAGTGAAAAGCAGCTTGCAGATATCTTTACCAAGCCACTTGATGAATCCACCTTTTCTAGGTTGGTAAGTGTGTTAGGTATGCTAAATTATTCTTAAATCATTTCAGATATTTTTGCAAGTTATAATGCAGCCAGAAACTTAATTGATTTTTATGTTTTAGATGAAATTTTGGCTAAGTCAAAATTTACATCCTGGTGGATGCTTATTATCTATCATGTTTGATCATTTGTATGAATAGAAAATCTTAATAAAAATCAATTATCTTTCTGGATTATTTTAAACCCGACGGATAATTGTTTTATTCTCATCCGTCGAATTATCTCAATCTTAGCTATTGGAACTCTGAACATTATCCATCGGATATACTTACAGTCTGTAAGTATAACACGACGGATAATTGACAGAATTTTGACAGTTTACTTATTTTAAACGGCTATTTTGGGCTATTTTGTTTGGTTACTTTATTTTACTTTATTACTTTTGACAGTTTATTTTTGAGATGGTATAAAAGCAAAATTCATTTTCATTCTTTTCTTTTATCATTCTCAAATCAATTACTCTAACTCTCTTCTTCGTCAAAGCAAATACTCGCTTTCTCTCTGCAAATTCCCGTACTTTAACAATGGCACCAATAGTCAAAATCATGTCTCAGTCTGGATTCATCTATGAAAAGAACAACTTCTTAGCTCTTGTCAACAAGGAAATTCCATAATCTGAAGATTTTCACAAAATGATGGATTTTGTGAAAGGTTGCAAACTCAGTTATACTATGCTGGAATCACCCATAATCTACTATGAAGTTGTGAATGAGATATGGACAACTGCTGTGTACCAGTCTATAGACAAAACCATATCTTTCACTCTCAAAGGTGATCAATTCTGCATTAACAGTGACATAATTAAAGCATGCTTTAAGATTCTTGAAAACACTACTACTGTTCCACACACATATGCTAATTTAGTTACCATGCTTAATTCTGTTGGCAATGCACTGCCTACCTCTAAGTTAAGTGAGATTAGGAGGCTAGGTCTTAGAAAAAAATGGAGTTATCTGTGTGATGTAGTTACCAAGGTATTTTATGGTAAGATAAGTAATTTTGATTCTATCAATACTTCCATGCTTAACATGCTTTATATGTTAGTTACTGATAATTATCATAATTTCAGTGACATGGTTATGTTTAAATTAGGCTATAAGTTAGGGGAAGTTAATAAGAGAGGTAAAAGTGTCTATTATGTTAGATTCTTTATGATGCTTGCTAACCATCTTATGAAGAATATTGCTATTGAGAACCCAACCAACAAACTGAATTGTTGGGTTCAAGAAAGAAGAATCATCGTAGATCTCAACAGAGCAAGTCACCACAAAGAGGTGCCCCTCTTCTACTTCCAAATCATGGAGGGCCCTCAGGTAAGTGAGGTATGCACCACTGTCACTACTCTTCCAACCTCACAAATTTCTTTGCCTCTAAGTGTATCTATGGCATCTGTGTCAATGTCCCAACAAATGCCTACCCAAGCTACCAAAACAAAATCTTCAAAACCCAAAACAAAGAAAGCCCCCTCTGGTTTCTCTCAAAAGAAACCAGTTGCAAAATATACCAAACCTAAAGAGGGGAGTGTGCAGGGTAGTGAGTTGGGTGAGGGACAGGGTGAAAATCAAAGAAACCCTAAGGATAAGATTGGTGAGGAAAGTGTACACAAGCCTAGCCACACCATATTTTCCCAAAAAAATGTGGTAGTTAATAAGGAAATTAGCACAATTCTAGCTTCATCCTCCCAAAAGGAGGTTGCTATTGAAACAAGCTCCCAACCAGGAGCACAGACCAAGAGGGTAAGGGACATAAGTTCACCTCAAACCTATGCCAGAAAGAAGAGATCTAGAACCCTCGGGGATGTACATGGAACACACACAGTGCAAACTGGAGCTAAAGACTCAGTCACTGCACCATCTCAAATTCAACTTGATGTGGCTCCAATAAATGTGGAGTCACAGCCAAAATCTTTAGTGATAGAAGAACCTCAAAGACTAAACTCTCCCACAAATTCTCTGGATGTGGATATGATTAACACATCAATTCCTGATTCCCCTTCTTTAGCTCTGTTGGGGAAGCCAAAATCTAGTGCAAGTGAGCATCATCTTTTAGATGATTTGTTGGCTCACTTGCCAATTCTTTCAGGATCTATTGAGACATCTGTGCCTAAACTTTCATCAATCTGCACAGAGTCTACAATAGTCTCCTATAACGATTCGTGTATTTTTATTTTATTTCTAATATTTGGAAGTGTAATAAAAGTTTAATTAAATAAATAAAAGATGTGTATTGATTTTGGCATCGGTTATTGATTGTTATTTAATTAATTATGATTTGTTGATATGTGGGATTGGAATTATGTGATTTATTGGTGAGTTATATGATTTTATTTCAGTTGTAAAAGTAATTTATTGTAATTTTAATTCCATAAATATTTGGGTTGTCTTTAAAATTGGTTTTCTAATTTTATAATTTTAATAATTATTTTTAGAACTTTATAAAATTGAGAAATCAATATTTTGTTAAATATTCATTTTTAAATGATTTTCTGAGTGTGTTAAATGCTAAAATCCATATTTAATTATGGGAATCTTTAAAAATTATGAAACTTATATTTTATTAAGTTCTTATTATTCTGAGAATTTTAAAATTATTTTGGGAATTTTTAGGATTAATTTTACCCGCGCGTTGAATCATTTAATTGCTAAAAGCGGGTATAAATTGCATTTCAAAAATGGTTTAAAAATTTTGAAAAATTTATTTTATTAATTTTTGAATATTTCGAGAATTTTGGTATATAATTCGTAATTTTTGGTGTATTTTAATGTGCAGCTTGTTCGTTATTTTAAAAGAAAACGAACCAGAATTTAAAAAGAACGAGACAGGTATACGTGTAATTCTTGCGGATGGTTAAATTGCTGATTGTCCATTTTTTTTGATACGTGGCTTGCTATCATAAAATCAAAAGAAAAAAAATAAGTAAAAGGGGGGCTTCCCCTTCCACTTTGTTACCCGGCCTGTCTGTCTCTCTCTTGATATCTCTAATCTCTCTTCTCTCATCTCTCGTTATCTCTCATCTCTCCACACTTCCTCTTTCTTTTTCGTTTTCTTGTTCTCTCCTTCCGGCGAAGTCGCCGCTGTCCCTGTAATTTTCCGGTAATATTTCCGGCTTGCTTCAGTCCTGTTATGCTTTGATTGCTTGCATATATATACGTTTTTATATATATGTTTGTGTGTGTGCTTCTGTGTTCTATGGTGTGTGAGTAAGCAACGTGTGTGTGTGTGTGGTGTGTGTGGCAGCTGTGCAGTGTTGTGCGTCTGTGTTTTTTTTTGTCTTGGTTTGGGTTCTGTTGGGCTTTCTGTGTTGTTGGGCTTGCTGTTGGGCCTTATTTTGGGCCTCTACTGTTGGGTCAAACTCTGCAGTTGGGCTTGATTGTTATAACTTTTAATTTTTATTTCCTATTTTCTGCAGGGCTTTTGATTAATATTGATGATATTAATTATTTATGCGGAGTAATTTTAAGGATTAATCGGTGAAATTTTTCGCTGGAAACCCGAGAATTTATCGGGTACCCGCGAAATTTTGCCGCCGTTTGAGATGACTTTTTACAAGCGAACGGTGGACCGTGATGATTTATTCTGAGTCCTAAATTTTATAAATAAATAAAAAAATGATTTGCGTAAAATATTTTCGGACTTAAATAATTAATTGTATTACGAATTGTGTTGTGGTGCAAGTTGTATGGAACTGGTGAATTTGATAATTATAAATTGTTGTGATTATTGACGTCGATTGTAATCGACGGGTAGTCTTATAAATAAATAAGATGCTGTAAAAATTTCCTAAAAATATATACTCAAAAATGTACATAATTATATTCTACATATTACCCCTAACAATATTTCCGACTACGTGACTATGTGGTTACGGATTTTGTATATAGTAATAATACGAGTCAGGTTATCGGATTGAGTTGTTAGAATTTGAGGATATCAAGCATGTCGGTGTAACTGATTAGGGTATTCCGTATTTGTAGATTCCGAGCGAGTTTTCCTAGGATTAAAGTCAGCGTGAAAGCTACTTAGGGTTTTGTAAAGCGTTGCAAGGCAAGTACCCCTGACCATTCTTTTATGGTTCAGTGCATATGAATAGCTAATTGCTTTATTCTCGTAATGGAACAGAAACATTTTAAGTTACGTATCCCCTGTATTTGAAAATGTTGTTTAAAATTATGTTTGGGGAAAAGTAACTTCTGAAAACACCTATCTCTAAATGTGATTTAATTGGAAAGAGAATTTAAATAGTGTGTTGTGACATAATTGATTTTTGAAAAGAGATAGGTAAAAGTGATGATTTTGAAAACTGGATTAAAATGATCAGATATGAGATACGTTGGGGTCAGAGTAGGCCTATTGAGTTGGCGTAAGAGGCTAATTCGGTTGCGCGCACTGTATAACCGATTAGTCCAGCAGGTCAGAGACCTAGCTAGTCACTGAGTTCCGGAACAGGTAATTGAAATGGCAGTTGGAGCCATAAATGAGATGGCAGTTGGAGCCGTCTGGTGTTGATAGCCTGATCAGCTGTCTTCACATATCCATCACATATCTGATTGGGTTTTGGTACTTTCCGTAAGGGTACGGGTAATTGATACAGTGATTTTATAAGAGTAACTAGTATGCTAAAATTGGACTCTGATGTTTTACAGCACACTGCTACATTGTTTTAATAAAGCATGCTAGTTAGTGATATCCAGTTTTTCTCTAATTTTGTTGTGTAATGTTAATATCATGATTACAGCTCTGTTCCTATTATTGTTGCATTACTGTTTTATTCTGTTATTCATATTTTGGTACTGCTGAGCGATTATGCTCACCCTTGCAGACTGTTATGTA
Organism: Apium graveolens; assembly: GCF_009905375.1. Lineage (NCBI taxonomy): Eukaryota > Viridiplantae > Streptophyta > Magnoliopsida > Apiales > Apiaceae > Apium > Apium graveolens. Next base: position 213,375,169 of record NC_133648.1, read on the forward strand.
TATTTCGCAGATGCCTAGAAGATCAGTCAGACCGACCTATGTTCCCGCCCCTACTGGACTCGGCTCCTTTGAGGTAGTTTGTATCAGGCCATGATGTCTGAGGAGTTGCTGAATAAAGATAGTGTGTCTTAGATGTTGAATAAAGAGTTTGTATTAGTGAGAACCTGAATTATACTTGAACCTGGATCGGATCTTGGTTCCGGGTCAAGTTAGTATAATTTAATAATAATTTCGTTGTTTATATTTTTGGTAATTGTGTTTAGTGACGTCAACTCCTGACCCCGGGGTTGAGGCCGTCACAGTTGGTATCAGAGCTACAGGTTCAAGTCCCTGATTCAGGTTAGGGATTGTGTCAAGTAGGTGATAACGTGAGTCTTTAAGTGTGAGTCAGCAACTCATATAGAGGAGCAAACCTTTAGAGTCGGTCGAGGGTTCCGACAGCGTTACCCTGGCATCTATTAAATGTTTTGATAGAATTGCCTTGAGCTGGTTGTGTCTTGCCTGTATATCTATTATTTTGACAGTGGCCTATTGCGATTTCGAGTTCTCCATCTCGGGAGAATCCTTCTGATTCAGATAGCTCAGATTCTGAGAGACCCCATGATGTTGTTACTGAGGAGACCCCTATGCTTCCTCCCCCAGTTCCTTCTTTTATGCCTCGAGACATCCCTGGATCTGGTCCTCGTCCCCGTTGGGTACGTAGGTCTGTGTCTGCTGTTAGGGATTTCCCTCCCGACTGCGGTCCCAGTTCTTCCATGATGAGACCTCCGGTACCTCTTGTGGCCCCTAATGGTACTTCTTCACCGATCCCTTATCATGTCCATAGGGCGGTGAATACTTCCTTTATCAGAGATCAGAGTCTAGAGTTTGCTGCCCAGTTGGACCAGGTACGTATTACACCATTTCAGGGTATTTCTGCCCCATCCCCTGAGGTGCGAGCCCGTGTGCGAGCATTGACCCAGATGGCTGTAGAGAGGGCTAGATCTGTTGACCGTTTCATTAGCTCAGAGTTCAGAGCGGTGCAGTATCAGGACCTAGTGAACTGGCTAGTGTTTGAGTTAGGTTCCATTGGTGGAAGTGGTAGTGGTTAGACAGAGTTGCAGCAGAGAGATGCAGAGCTCAGAGTGACTTCTAGGAGTTCTGTAGTTGTGTACTTTGTATATGTACATTATGCTGTGATAGTTTGTAGTAGGCGAGGCTGTTATGATAGCCAATTTTGGTGTGTATTCGGATGGTTTTTTTTAGTTGGATTTTCAGTTGTACTAGTTGGATTCTGTTGGTTATTGTATTCCAGCTGCTCTATCTTATTGTTCAGTTTTGTTATGGATTAAAAACTAATATATATAATTGCTGTATTTAATACTAAGGAACGTGAGCTTCAAGGCTCAATTTTGACTGCTCTTGTGTTTCGTGACTCAATCTGCCTTAACAAGATGCCTACGTACCTTGCTGATTGCCAAGGATCAAGTCAAAAAACATAGTTCTGATTTGTGGGGTGAGGCCCCTTATATAGATGTTGGGAGTCCTTAAATTGGACTTGGTATAGGAGACTTGGTGGGCAAGTCTCATAATTAGAATGGACTTTGGAGTCCTAGATAATAGGAAACTGATTCCTTATCCCTTTAGGTCCCCTTGAGGCCAATCTACAAGGATTTATATCCCCGCTAGGACTTATCTTAATAGTTGTTTTTCTCCCTTATTTATTAATTATGAAATTAATAAAAAATCAGGGTTTTTGGGCCTTCTTTGTCCCATCAGGCCTGATCTGGTCCATCAGGCCTGATCAACATGTTAACCTTTCTCGTCTGAATGTCATACATCTTCTTATTGGGCCTTGCAGCCCAAACTGTAATAACTAATTATGTAATCAGGATTTATTTATCCCTATCATTTGCCCCCCAACTTTTGAGAAACCGTATAAGATTTCGCGAAAGTGAAGTTCATTTATTCCCTTACTGGGTATCGTTTTGCATAAAGTGTGGAGCGACCTACACGTTTACAATGAATTACTTTTATTCCCTTTATTCAGGAATTATCTTAATTTCCAGGAATTTTTCCCTTGACTCCGGGATTTTTTCTTAATTTTCTGGATTTTTCCCTTAATTTCTGGAATTTATCCTTATTTTTCTGGGATTTTTCAGATTTTCAGCCCTTTTTCGACCAGGATCCTAGTCGAAATTTCGACCTGGATCCTAGTCGAAATATGGGTCAGCCTTGCAATCCTGGTCGAAGGAGTTCGACTAGGATCCACGACCTAGAATTCGACCAGGATCCTAGTCGAACTTTCGACCTGGATCTAGGTCGAAAACTTACCCTTTTTTCAATTCCTGGTCTTGAACTTTTCGACTAGGATTTTGACCAGGATTCTAGTCGATGTTTCGACCTGAATCCTGTTCAAAAATTCTCTGTTTCTCATGCTTCCTGGTCGAAGGATTTCGACTAGGATTCACGACCTGGTTTTCGACCAGGTTCCTAGTCGATTTTTGACCTGGGTTTTAGTCTAGGTTTTAAACCCCTTTCTTGAAATATGCTTGGTTCATTTCGACCTCATTCCTGGTCGAAGCTTCGACCTCAATCCAGTCCTGTTATTCCCGTTGTTTTCGTGTGTCTGGTCGAAAAATTTCTGGCAGAATTCACGACCTGGAATTCGACCTAAATCCTGGTCTTTTTTACCCATTATTTTCAGGTGCCTGCCCGAAAGATTTCGGGCAGGATTCATGACCTGGAGTTCAACCTGAATTCTGGTCTTTTTTACCCATTATTTTCGGGTGCCTGCTCGAAAGATTTCGGGCAGGATTCACGACGTGGAGTTCGACCTGAATTCTGGTCTTCCACTAGCTAACTTCATTGGGCCTTACAACTTTTAGGGCTACAATTTAGGTTATTGCATTTTCCAAATCCTAATTGGATTTGGGCCTAGCCATCTTTATTGGGCCTTATTTTACTGGGCCTCTTTATTGGGCCTTTAATCTTATTGGGTCTCTTTATTGGGCCTTAAGTCTTACTGGGCCTCTTTATTGATTTGGAATTCTCTAAAATTCCTTGGAATATTCTGGAATATTCTTTTTTCTGGGCTTTTTTTCTTTTGGCCTTTATCCTTATTGGGCTTTTGTCCCTTCAACTTCCCTTTTCCTCTTATATAAAGGAGTGAGGAGAGGCTACTACTGCTCACTTTCTCATTTCTAAGTTTTTCTTCTTTCTCCTCTTGCTAAGATTCTCTGAGCAATAACAGCAAGTCGGAGCTCAAAACCTTTTTTAGGAGCGCTTCTTCAGGTAAAATCCCTCCCTTTACTTCTTGTGTCTATTTTTCCATTGTGTGCCCTTTTAAGATAACTTGTCTATGTGCCCTTTTTTCAGATGGCTGACAAGAAAATGACTCGCTTGGCCAAGATGAACGTGGCTAGAAAGTCCAATGAATTTCCTATTCGATCGAGGTACACTTCCTTAATCGACATGATCAACACTTGAGGGGACGAGTACCCATCTGATGCGCATCTGGACGCGCACGACCATATTAGTGCTTTGCGGGATCCCAAGGAGCTGGAAAAGTTGAGTAGCTGCTTCAAAATCAAGGAACCTTTCAAGATGGTTCTTGCAGGTCCGGCCGATAGGGCCTGCCAGTGGAAGAAGGACGCATTATGCATCTATAGGGATACTCTAAGGGCAGGTATCAGACTCCCTTTTCATCCGTTCATTCCTCTTTTACTGGCTGATGTGGGCATCAGCCCTTGCCAACTCCCCCCTAATTCTTGGAGGCTTATTCTGTGCTATCTCTCACAATGTGCCCAGCACAATGTCCCCACTTCCGTTGCCGTTTTCAGAAATATTTTCCAGTTCAAAAATAGCCCTGATAAAAGTCCGGGTTGGGTTTCTCTAAACCAGCGCCCTACTATTCCCCACATTGTGAACGGGAAGTCCATCTCTGACAACAATTTGGGGTGGAAGAAAGATTTTTTGTTCGTCGTTTGGGAGGGTGGAGATTGGGGCACCCTATTTCGATCGTCCTTTGGGCTTGCCGTCGATGGGAGCCCAAATGATATAACTTTGTCTGAGGAGGAGGCTAGAGCTTTCAACCTCCTTACGCAAGATAATGGGACTTCCCATTCTGGGACCTTATCTAGGAGACCGTTCTGGTAGAACGCGGCCTCTCTCTCATCCCTAAGAAAAGTAAGTTTCCTTCCTTATATCTCTTTTTTATTTCCTTCATTTTCTATTCCGCTAATTCTTCAACTTACTTATCTCACTTGTTGCAGTGGCTGAGAAGATTGAGGAGGCTACCAAGCCTAAAGACCTGGAGACAACCAGGATGAAGCGGGCTGGAAATGTCTTTAAAGACCCGCGCCTTGGTGATCGCTTCCCTGAGTTCCTCCTCCAAGCAATGGAACCAGGCGAGGAAGGCCCCAGCCAAGTTTTGCGCACCAAGCAGAGGCCCGGGGCCTATTTTCAACCTGCTTGGGGGATCCGGGGCAAGGATTCAATCGTTGGCAGCACGGCGCTTGCCAAGGAATGGTCTAAGCATTCCATCTCCCCGGTGGACTATCAAGACTTTGTCCTTCAACAGGACTTAGAGGGGGACGAGCTTTTCGGAGCCCAGGCTTTAGCGACGGTACGTCCTTTTCCTATTCCCTTCATACTTGCCTTTTTACGTTTCTTTTCTCATACTTTTGCTGCTTCTCTTGTAGGCTAACGCCCACTTCCAAGGGGCGATTCACCAAGCCAAGGCTTGGAAGGTTGGCCTGGAGGATGCTAACAAGAAGTTGGAGGAGGCCAACCAGAGAATAGATGCCCTAGAAGCTCAACTTGCCCCTTCCACTTCTGACATGGAAACGGCCCGGGCTGAGAATGTTATCCTGAAGGCTCAAAAGGATAAAGCCTTTGACGGCTGGATGGACACTCAGGAGTTCAAGGACTTGATGGTGGAGCACGATGCCCTCCTACACCCAGTTAGCTATAAAGAAGGCTGGGATGCTGTTGTGGATGCCATCCAAGATGAATTTCCAGAAGTCCTCGAGCAGTCCTCCTTTCCTTGCCCTGTATGAGTTCCAGAGCTTGGGGGCGTTACTGACAAGCTCGCTGATCTGATCAAAGATGGCCCTTCAGGGAGCCAAGGCCACAAGAGGAAAGAACTCGAGTCCAGCTCTGGGGAGGAGGAGACTTCTTCCGAAGAAGATTCTGAGCCTGCTGTGAAGAAGGTCAGGGTGGAAGAGCCTCCAAGGGCTGCGCCTCAGAATCTAGTGTCTCCCACATCATCCAAAGCATCCGAAGGCAGTTCTGATGGAACCTCTACGGGGACTTCTGAGGGGACGACTGAGACGTCCGAGGAGACTTCGGATAGTGGTTCCGAAGAATCCCAGCCTTCCGAGGCCTAAGTTTTTTTATGTATATCCTCTTTTTAGACAATATGTGAACTTTTTTAATGTCAGAACTTGTTACCCTTCAGGGTTATTTCATATACTGCTTTCCTTACTTGCCTCTTTCTACTTTATCTTTCCAATACTTAATATGCATTTGAACTTTAAACATCCTTAGGTTGAAATAATTTCAAAATCTTTAATATGAAGTCTGGTTTTCCAAAACCTTACATAGCATGGGTTCGACCCTAATCAATAATAACTAGACAATGTAAATTCTACTGGAATATAAAATCCTATGCAAGCAAAGCTTCAAGGTGCTTTTAAACCTACTTGTCATAATGACAAGTGAGAATCGTACTTCAACTATCTTACACATAGTAAACCTTCAGGTTTTGTGCATGCCAGGTTCTCGGGACTTCAAAACCATCCATAGTCTCCAGCTTGTAGGTTCCTGTACCCTGAACGCTCTTGACTCTGTACGGCCCTTCCCAATTTGGGGCAAGTTTCCCTTTCTGTCCTACACCAGAAGCTTCCACTTTCCTTAACACCAAATCTCCTTGCTTGAAGAATCTTTCTTTAACCCTTAGGTTGTAATAAAATGAAGATTTTTTCTGGTATTCCACTATCTTTGCATGTGCCTCATCTCGCACTTCATCGATTAGATCCAGGGCTAACCTCTGCCCTTCTTCATTTTCTTCTGCATTGAAAGCCTGAATCCTTGGAGAGGAATGTGATATCTTCACGGGAACTACTGCTTCTGCCCCATATGCCAACATGAAGGGAGTTGCTCCTGTCGTGACTCTACAGGTAGTCCTATAGGCCCATAATATGGGAAGTATCTCATCCACCCAATTATTTCTTGACTTCTCGATCCTCTTTTTTAGTCCATCCAGGATTATTCGATTTGCTACTTCTGCTTGCCCATTGGCTTGTGGGTGAGCCACAGAGGTGAACCGTAACTCAATTTCATTTTCTTCACAATACTTCTTGAATGCCTCGTTGTTGAATTGTGTTCTATTGTCACTGACGAGGATACGGGGAATTCCATATCGGCACATAATGTTTTCCCACAGGAATTGTGCAACCTGCTTAGTTGTGATCTTGGCCAAGGGTTTGGCTTCAATCCATTTGGTGAAATAATCAATGGCTACAATCAAAAACTTCCTTTGTGTCGTGGCCATAGGGAAAGGCCCTAGAATATCCATCCCCCACATAGCAAAGGGAATGGGCGAGTTGATAGAGGTCAGCATCTCGGGGGGTTGTCTAACAACTGGTGCATGCTTCTGACAGCGATCACACTTCTTCACATATTCTTTGGCATCAGCCATCATTTCTGGCCAATAGAAGCCTAAACGGGTTATCTTATGAGTCAAGGCACTGCCCCCAAGCGTTGTCCACAAATACCTTCATGCACTTCTTCAAGAGCCAAGCGTGCCTCATCAGGCCTGAGACACCTCAAGTAGGGAACCACGAAAGATCTTTTGTACAAAATCCCTTCTATCAAAGAGTACCTTAGTGCCCGAACAACTAACTTCCGTGCTTCGGTTGCATCGCTTGGCAACCAACCGGTTTGAATATGAGCCTTAATAGGATCAATCCATGACGTCCCCAGTCCTATAAGAGCCACAAGCTTAACATCTATGCTTCTTGTCTTCAAAACATGAAAGTACACACTTCCTGAACTTTCTTCTATCTCAGATGAAGCAAACTTTGATAACGCATCTGCCTTAGCATTTTCTTCCCTTGGAATGTGCTCAACATGGCATTCATTAAATTGGGTCATCACAGCCCTTACTAGGCGGACATACTTAGCCATCGTATCATCCCTTGCCTCAAATTCTCCCTTTACCTGGGATATGATCAGCTTCGATTCCCCACGAACCTTTAAGTTTTTGACTCTAAGTGTTCCAGCTAGGCCAAGGACAGCTATCAGGGCTTCATATTCTTCCTCATTGTTTATGGTTGGGAAGTCTAGCTTCATAGCATACTCAATTAAGAACCCATCAAGGCTTTGCAAAACCAATCCTGCTCCACTGAAGTTTGTTTTTGATGCCATCAAAATAGAGAACCCAATATTCTTTCTCCTTGTCATCCTTCTCTTTGTCCCCATTATCGACTCCCTTGTCTTGTGGTGTATTATCTCCCTGCCTCCCAACTTCTTGGTTGGGTATGGTACACTCCACCACGAAGTTAGCTAGCGTCTGGGCTTTTATTGCCGTTCGCGGCTTATACTTGAGATCGAACTCTCCCAGCTCTATTGCCCACTTAATCAATCTCCCACTTGTCTTGGGACTGTGAATGATATTTCTTAGTGGCTGATTTGTTAGCACCTCAATCTGATGAGCCTGAAAGTAAGGACGCAGCTTTCTCGAAGCCATTACCAATGCTAGAGCAAATTTCTCAATAGTTGAATAATTCAATTCAGCACCATGCAGAATTTTACTGATATAGTATACGGGTTTCTGGACTTTCAGTTTCTCCTTAACCAATACTGCGCTGAAGGCACTCTCTGAAACAGCCAAGTACAAGATTAAAACTTCACTCAAAACTGGCTTGGCCAATAACGGGGCCTGCGCCATATATTGCTTCAATTCTTCGAAAGCCTTCTGGTTTTCTTCGCTCCGTACAAAGTCCTTAATATTTTTTAATGACTTAAAGAATGATAGGCACTTGTCTCCTGACTTGGAGATGAATCGTCCCAGCGCAGTAACCCTTCATGTGAGCTTCTGAACATCCTTAACAGTTTTTGGTGGTTCCATGTCCAGGATTGCCTTTATTTTATCGGGGTTAGCCTCAATTCCTCTCTTTGAGACCATCAATCCCAAGAATTTTCCAGATCCTACTCCGAAAGCACACTTCGTAGGATTCAACATCATCTTGTGGTACCTCAGGACCTCAAAAGCATCCCTCAAATGGGTTATATGATCAGTCTTTACTAGAATTTTGACTAACATGTCATCAACATAGACTTCCATAGTCTTACCAATAAGATCCTTAAAAATTTTATTTACCAACCTTTGATAGGTGGCTCCTGCATTCTTAAGACCAAACGCCATAACAAGATAACAATAAACACCAAAGTCAGTGATAAATGATACCTTTGGAATATCATCCTTGTGCATCTTAATCTGATTATATCCACTAAATCCATCCATGAAACTCAGCATCTCATGCCCAGCAGTGGCATCAATCAAAGTATCAATCCTTGGAAATGGAAAACAGTCTTTAGGGCATGCATCATTCAGGTCAGTGAAGTCTATACACATCCTCCACTTCCCATTAGCCTTCTTCACCATTACAGGGTTTGCTAATCATTCCAGAAATTGAATCTCCTCAAAGAAACCAGCCTCTAAGAGCTTTTCTACTTCCTGTTTTATAGCCTCTTATCTTTCGGGGGCAAAATTTCTTTTCTTTTGTTTCACTGTCTTCCTGCTTGGATCCACGTTTAACTTATGAGTAATCAGCTTCGGGTCTATGCCTGGCATATCAGCTGCTGACCATGCGAACATATCACTATTTTCTTGTAAAAATTTTACCAATTTCCCTCTAAGGGGCTCCTCTAATGTGGCTCCAATGAAAGTCATCCTCTCAGGATTCTCGGGCTCTAAAGGAATCGAAACCAAGTCTTCTGCTGGCTTTCCTCTCTTCTCATCATTTTCTCGGACATCCATATCTTCAATAGGAAGAACCTGCCCCCCCCCCCGACTCCATCTGCCCTCAAAGAGGCCACATAACAGCTTCTTGCCATTTTTTGATCTCCTCTTTCTTCTCCAATCTCATCTCGAGTCGGAAATTTCATAACTGAATGATAAGAGGAAGGGACTGCCTTAAAGGCATGTATCCCTGTTCTTCCCATGATAGCGTTGTAGGTCGAACTAGCCTTCACCACCACAAAGTCCAACATCTGAGTTGCTTGCCTTGGTTCATGTCCTATGGTTGTGGGTAACTTGATTATTCCTTCTACGGGGCATTCCACTCTTGCGAATCCATATATCAGCATGTCGGTTGGGGTCAATTGGGAGTCATTATACCCCATCCTTAAAAAGGTATCATGGAGCAAAATGTCCACTAAAGCTCCATTATCCACAAGGACCCTTCTCACCGGGCTGTTCCCTATTATCGGGGTTATGACCAACGGGTCGTCATGGGGAAACTTTACACCCTCCAGATCATAATCATCAAAAGACATTGTTACTCCTGTCCTAGCCCTCTTCGGGGCTTCCCCAATAATATACATAACTTCTCGAGCATACGCTTTCCTGGAGTTCTTGGATAACCCTGCAGCAGTTGGTCCTCCAAAAATTATGTTGATCACAGTCCCTTATGAACGTTGTCCTCTGAAAATTGAATTTATCACTGGTCCCCTAGGTTGGGGATTTCGCCCCTGATCTTCTTGATCTCTCCTTCGGTCATCGAAGTTCCTTCTCACGTTGTTGTTTCTTTCCCCTCCTTCTCCAGTATACTTGTTCAATCTTCCTTTTCGAATCAGAAACTCAATTTCGTCTTTCAATTGCCTACACTCATCGGTGTCATGGCCAACATCTTTGTGAAATCTATAATACTTGCTCTTATCTAGCTTGGCGGGATCAGCCTTCAAGGGCTTAGGCCAACGAATATCTCTATCTTTCTCGATCTCCGTCAAAATCTGGCTTCTAGGAGCATTCAGCTTAGCGTATTCAGTGAATTTTTGCCCAGGTGCTCCCTTCTTGGGGGTTGAATCAGAATTTTATTCGGTTCTAGGATACTTGTCCTTAGCAATATACTCCAAATCAGTTTTCCGCTTCTTGCCTCCAGTGGGCTCATTACTTACTACGGTCTTCCTCATGCTCTCTTCAACCTTGATATACTTCCCTGCCCTCTCCTGGAGTTGCAACATGTTTTCAGGGGGACGTTTGGCCAAGGACATCTTGAAAAACTCATCCCTAGTTCCTTGTTGCAGTGCTAACATGGCTACCTTATCATCAAGATCTGGGACTTTTAAAGCCTTCTTTGTGAAATGATTCAGGTATTCTCTCAAGGATTCATTTGCTCCCTGCACAATACTCATAAGAGATGCTAAACTTTTCTCATGGACTCTCCCACTGATGAACTGCTTAATAAAAGCCTGACTTAACTCTTTGAACGACCCAATGGAGTTTGGGGGCAAGCCACTATACCACCTTTGAGCCATACCCGACAGGGTTTGAGGGAAAGCCCGGCACTTAATAGTGTCATTCACGGGTTGCAGCAACAGTGCATTAGAGAATGTCCTAACATGATTAGCGGGATCTCCCGTGCCATCATAGGCTTTGATAGTTGGCATCTTAAACTTCCTTGAGATATGGGCATTCATTATCTCTTCAGTGAAGGGCGGAGTAGGATCATCAGGATCTCCAAGGGGAAGGAGATTGCTTGGATCAGTTCTTGGGACAACAGCCCTTCTCCGTATCAGACCATCCAGGTCTATGACAGGAGGAGGAATTCTCCCCCTAGGAGGTATCTGGGGTCTGGTGGCCTGGTGAGCTTCCAAGTCGCGCCTCAACCTTTGAATCTCAGCCTCATGATCCCTGATCCTTTCCTGCACTTCTTGGGGATTCGTCCCTTGGGTGCTTTGAGGGCGTTGTCTTCCATCGGCCATCGGCTCTTTGCCAGGACGCCTCCATCTTGGGGCCACTTCATCATCCGAAGATTCAGAGTCTCTCTCAGTGTAAGGACTAGAAAATTCCCGATCCTCGGGGATAGGAGTCAAACCTCGTATATAGGGGGGCGATTGCCCTCGTGCTTCACTTCGCCCAGCATGTCCACTTCCTCCAACCTCGGGGTAAAGGGGCATCCCATAAGGGGGTTAGTAGTAACAACAGTTGAATATTCATACCCGACAGGTCTAGAATTCACAGGTACATGTACTTGTTAAACTTGAGGATTCGTACCTTGAATAGTCGGGGGAGTCGTCCCTTGTGGCTGAGGTTGAGTTGCCCCTATCTGGGCTTCCGCTTGAGTAGATGCATAAGTTGAGTGGGGAGGAATCTTCACGGTTGATGAAATCACCTGGGTTGTCCCTGATAGTGTTCCTTCCTCTAGAGCTCTAATTGTTTTTCGTGTTTTCGCCATGGTTGTTGTTGTCGATTCCCACAGACGGCGTCAAATGTTATGGATTAAAAACTAATATATATAATTGCTGTATTTAATACTAAGGAACGTGAGCTTCAAGGCTCGATTTTGACTGCTCTTGTGTTTCGTGACTCAATCTGCCTTAACAAGATGCCTACGTACCTTGCTGATTGCCAACGATCAAGGCAAAAAACATAGTTCTGATCTGTGGGGTGAGGCCCCTTATGTAGATGTTGGGAGTCCTTAAATTGGACTTGGTATAGGAGACTTGGTGGGCAAGTCTCATAATTAGAATGGACTTTGGAGTCCTAGATAGTAGGAAACTGATTCCTTATCCCTTTAGGTCCCCTTGAGGCCAATCTACAAGGATTTATATCCCCACCAGGACTTATCTTAATAGTTGTTTTTCTCCCTTATTTATTAATTATGAAATTAATAAAAAATCAGGGTTTTTGGGCCTTCTTTGTCCCATCAGGCCTGATCTGGTCCATCAGGCCTGATCAATATGTTAACCTTTCTGGTCTGAATATCATACATCTTCTTATTGGCCTTGCAGCTCAAATTGTAATAACTAATTATGTAATCAGGATTTATTTATCCCTATCAAGTTTGTATATTGTGTGTTGCTATTATTGTTGTTATTATTATTGTTGTTTCTGTTGCTGGCATTTTTAGACTATAATCATTCACTTAGGACGGATCCAATTATAATGGGGGATGAGAATATTGTCTTAGTGGCAACGCTCTCCTGATGCATAAATATAACAATCCATTTTCTTATATATGACTATTATGTTTCAGGAGATGCCACCAAAGAGAAATTCTCAGCCCAATAACGGATCTGCTGGGGATCCTTCCATGAGTGATTTGATGAACTTGTTGCATCAGCAGACTGTACAGTTGGCCCATCAGCAACAACAATTTCAGCAACAGCAGCAACAATTGCAACAACAATAGCAACAGCAGCTCATACAACAACAACAACAGAAAATCCAACAGCAGCAACTACAAATCCAACAGCAGCATGAGGTGAGGGGCAAATCAGGATGTTAGTTTCAAGTCTTTTCAAGCAGTGAAGCCCCTAGAGTTTAAGGGAGAGGTAGATCATGTTGCTGCCAGGATATGGTTAAAAGAGATGGAAAAGGCGTTTGCGCTCACCAAGGTGAGTGAGAATTTAAAGACGGATTATGCTAGTTATTTTCTAAGGAATGATTCGAATTATTGGTGGGAGTCTACGCGAGCCCTAGAAGGAGAAGGTCCAGTTCCATGGACCAGATTTACAGAGTTGTTTTTGGAGAAATACTTTCCAGATTGTCTCCATAGTCAAATGGAAGTGGAATTTTTGGAACTAAAACAAGGGGATAAAAGTGTCACGAAATATGAAGCAAAGTTTACAGAGTTGGCCCGTATAGCACCAGAATATGTGAGTTCAGAAGCTCAACGAGCGAAGCGGTTTCAGCAAGGGTTGAAGCCAGAAATAAGGAGTGGAGTTGTAGTCTTACAACTCAAGACATATACTTCGGTAGTTCAGGCTGCCCTAGTGATCGAAAGTGATCAAAAATTAGCTGCAAAGGAGCAGGGTGAGAAGAAAAGAAAATTTGAAAGTGGACCCGCTAGATCAGAAGCAGGAATAGCGAGTCGGAAGTTTCAGCGTTGGTTTGGAAGGAATAAGAATAAGAGGTTCAAGAGGCAGGATGTTCCTCAGGCGAAACCCGGTACTACTTCAGTTAACTCTGCCCCGACGAGAGTGAGTAAGCCAGTGACTGATTGTAAGATGTGTGGGAAAAAGCACAGTGGACAGTGCCGAGAGAATGTTAATTGTTTTAAGTGTGGACATAAAGGTCACTATTCCACGGAGTGTAAGTCTGAGATTCAAGGAATTACCTATTTTAGTTGCGGCAAAGTGGGACACCTAGCTAGGAATTACAAATCAGTGACCCAAGGTAATGCGGGAAGGAGTGTGTCTCAAGGACCAGCAACCAGCACTGCGAGAGCTAGGACTTTTAAGATGACCCAGAAGTTTCCAGTTCATGACCCTGATGTGGTTGCAGGTACGCTTATTCTTAATTCCGTGCCTGTTAAAGTTTTGTTTGATTCGGGAGCGTCCAAATCTTTTATATCTGTGAATTATGTGAATAAAATGCAATTAATGTTAGAAGACTTAGACGAACCTCTAACTATAGAAGTGGCTAATAAAGATAAAGTACCTGTAAAGCAATTTTGTCCTAGTTGTTCCCTAGACATTTCGGAGTTTATATTCCCTGTTGACTTAATACCCTTCGAGTTGGGAGACTTTGATGTTATTTTAGGTATGGATTGGTTGTCTCGATATAGGGCAAATATTGATTGTAAGAAAAAGAGAGTTGTTATGTACACCTCAGATAATAAAAGGATCAGTTACCACGGGCAGAGGCAAGATAGGAAATTCCTCTCAGTGATACAAGCAAAAAGATTGCTGAGACAAGGATGTGAAGCGTACTTGGCTCATGTAGTGGATACGAAGAAAGAGACCCCTATTTTGGATGACATCCCTATAGTAAGAGAATTCCCTGATGTTTTTCTGGAAGAATTACCAGGATTGCCATCTAATCGAGAGATAGAGTTTTCTATTGATTTGATACCTGGAGCTGAACCAGTTTCTAAGGCTCCATACAGAATGGCTCTGATGGAAATGAAAGAATTGGCTAAGCAACTTCAAGAACTATTGAATAAAGGAGTTATTCGACCCAGTGTTTCCCCGTGGGGTGCTCTGGTGCTATTTGTGAAGAAAAAGGATGGAAGTATGAGATTGTGTATTGTATACAGAGAGCTGAACAAGTTGACGATAAAGAATAAGTATCATTTGCCATGAATCGATGATTTGTTTGATCAGCTTAAGGGAGCATGTTACTTTTCAAAGATTGACTTAAGGTCCGGCTACCACTAATTGAAGATAAAGTCCGAGGATATCCCCAAGACTGTATTCAGAACAAGGTATGGCCATTACGAGTTTCCAGTAATGTCGTTTGGATTGATGAACGCGCCAGCGGCTTTCATGGATTTGATGAATAGGGTATACAAGGAGTATCTGGATAAGTTTATTATTGTATTTATTGATGACATCCTCATATATTCGAAGAATCCAAAAGATCACGCGGTGCATCTGCATATTGCCCTTCAAAAGTTAAGAAAAAAGCAATTGTATGCTAAGTTTTCTAAGTGTGAGTTTTGGCTGACGGAAGTACAGTTTCTTGGACATGTGGTGAGTAAGGAAGGTATCAAAGTAGACCGATAAAAATCGAAGCTGTATCAAAGTGGGAGCAACCGAAGACACCAACGGAAATAAGGAGTTTCCTTGGATTAGCAGGATATTATCAAAGGTTTGTGAAAGATTTCTCGAAGATTGCATCACCACTAACTAAGTTGACCATGAAGAATGAAAAGTTCGTTTGGATGGAAAGGTGTGAAGAGAGTTTCCAGGAGTTAAAATGAAGACTAGTGACCGCTCCAGTGTTAGCATTGCCGGATGAGATGGGAAACTTTGTAATCTACAGTGATGCTTCTTTGAAAGGATTGGGTTGTGTGTTAATACAGCATGATAAAGTGATTGCTTATGCCTCCAGACAGCTAAAGCCTCACAAGCAGAAATATCCAGTTCATGACCTTGAATTGGTGGGTATAGTATTTGCTTTAAAGTTATGGCGTCACTACTTGTATGGCGAGAAATGCGATATTTATACAGACCATAAGAGCCTAAAGTATATATTCACGCAGAAAGATCTGAACATGAGGCAGAGAAGGTGGTTAGAGTTGATTAAGGACTATGATTGTTCGATTAATTATCACCCAGGTAAAGCCAATATAGTGGTTGATGCCTTGAGTAGAAAGGAAAGGCTGAATATGATTAAGATTGCAGAAGAGTTGGCATGAGACTTGGGAAGAATGGAAATTGAAGTGCGAGTACCTAATGAAAGTCAGGAGCAACTATATGAAGTTACTTTCCAACCAGCATTGATGGAAAAGATCAAAAGGTGTCAAGGAGTTATGGAACAAGGGTTGGATACTTTGACAGGAGAAGAGTTGTGTACTCAAAAAGATAGTCAGGGTTTGTATAGATTTTCGTCTAGAGTTTGGATTCCTAATGTAACAGAGTTGAAGAACGAAGTATTGCAGGAAGCACATAACTCTAGGTTTTCTATCCACCCTGGTAGCACCAAGATGTACCAGGATTTGAAGAGAAATTTTTGGTGGCCAGGAATGAAGAAGGATATTGCCAATTGGGTAAGTAAGTGTCACGTGTGTCAGACGGTGAAAGCAGAGCATCAACGGCCGAGTGGATTGTGACAACCTTTGGAGATTCCCCAGTGGAAATGGGAATAGGTTTCTATGGATTTTGTAGTGGGATTGCCAAAGACGAGAGCAATTCACGATGCTATTTGGGTAATCATTGATAGGTTGACTAAGTCGGCGCATTTCATTCCGATTAATTAAAGGTATTCATTGGAAAGGTTAGTTAAATTATACTTGGATGAGATAGTTACCAAACATGGGGTTCCTGTTTCTATAGTGTCGGATCGAGACCCGAGATTTAATTCCAGGTTCTGGACTAAATTCAAAGAGTGCTTAGGAACGAAATTGAATATGAGCACCGCTTATCATCCTCAGACGGATGGCCAAAGTGAGAGAACGATTCAGACCATAGAGGATATGTTGAGAGTCTGTGTTCTAGATTTTAAGGGTAATTGGGATGAGCACCTACCTTTGATTGAGTTCTCATATAATAACAGCTACCATGGCAGTATAAGGATGCCACCTTATGAAGCTTTGTATGGACGAAAGTTTAGATCACCATTGTACTGGGATGAGGTAGGAGAAAAGAAAGTGTTAGGCCCAGAGTTGGTTCAACAGACTAGAGATGCCATAGTGTTGATTCGGAAAAGGTTGGAAGCAGCTCAAGATAGACAAAGAAAATACGCAGATTTGCATAGGAAAGACATGGACTTTGAGATAGGAGCTTTGGTGTTACTAAAAGTATCGCCTTGGAAAGGGTTAGTACGATTTGGTCAGAAGGGTAAACTTAGCCCTAGATTCATAGGACCCTTTGAGGTTTTGAAGAAAGTGGGAAAGGTCGCTTATGAGATAGCGTTACCACCGCAGTGGCAACACATTCATAATGTGTTCCACGTGTCTATGTTGAAGCCCTACGTCCCTAATTTGAATCAAGTCATAGAATACGAACCGATTGAGCTTCAACCAAGATTTGTCTTATGTGGAACAACCAGTTCAAATCCTAGATCGTAAGGAATGAGTCCTTAGGAATAAGTCAATTCCTATAGTAAAAGTTTTGTGGAGAAATCCTCGAGTAGAAGAGTCTACTTGGGAATTAGAGTCAGACATGCTTGATAAATATCCTCATCTGTTTAATTAAGTCAGATTCTGGGGACAGAATCTTTTTAAGGGGGAAGGATATAACGATTCGTGTATTTTTATTTTATTTATAATATTTGGAAGTGTAATAAAAGTTTAAGTAAATAAATAAAAGATGTGTATTGATTTTGGCAGCGGTTATTGATTGTTATTTAATTAATTGTGATTTGTTGATATTTAGGATTGGAATTATGTGATTTATTGGTGAGTTATATTATTTTATTTCGCTTCTAAAAGTGATTTTATTGTAATTTTAATTCCATAAATATTTGGGTTGTCTTTAAAATTGGTTTTCTAATTTTATAATTTCAATAATTATTTTTAGAACTTTATAAAATTGAGAAATCAATATTTTGTTAAATATTCATTTTTAAATGATTTTCTGAGTGTGTTAAATACTAAAATCCATATTTAATTATGGGAATCTTTAAAAATTATGAAACTTGTATTTTATTAAGTTCGTATTATTCTGAGAATTTTAAAATTATTTTAGGAATTTTTAGGATTAATTTTACCCGCACGTTGAATCGTTTAATTGCTAAAAGCGGGTATAAATTGCGTTTCAAAAATAGTTTAAAAATTTTGAAAATTTTATTTTATTAATTTTTGAATATTTCGAGAATTTTGGTATATAATTCGTAATTTTTGGTGCATTTTAATGCGCAGCTTGTTCGTTATTTTAAAAGAAAACGAACCAGAATTTAAAAAGAACGAGACAGGTATACGTGTAATTCTTGCGGATGGTTAAATTGTTGAGTGTCCATTTTTTTTGATACGTGGCTTGCTATTAGAAAATCAAAAGAGAAAAAAATAAGTAAAAGGGGGGCTTCCCCTTCCACTTTGTTACCCGGCCTGTCCGTCTCTCTCTTGATATCTCTAATCTCTCTTCTCTCATCTCTCGTTATCTCTCATCTCTCCTCTCTTCCTCTTCCTCTTTCTTTTTCGTTTTCTTGTTCTCTCCTTCCGGCCAAGTTGCCGCTGTCTCTGTAATTTTCCGGTAATATTTCCGGCTTGCTTCAGTCCTGTTATGGTTTGATTGCTTGCATATATATACGTTTTTGTATATATGTTTATGTGTGTGCTTCTGTGTTCTATGGTGTGTGAGTAAGCAACGTTGTGTGTGTGTGGCGCGTGTGGTGGCGCGTGCGGTAGCTGTGTAGTGTTGTGCGTCTGTGTTTTTTTTGGTCTTGGTTTGGGTTCTGTTGGGCTTTCTGTGTTATTGGGCTTGCTGTTGGACCTTATTTTGAGCCTCAACTGTTGGGGCGAACTCTGCAGTTGGGCTTGATTGTTATAACTTTTAATTTTTATTTCCTATTTTCTGCAGGGCTCTTGATTAATATTGATGATATTAATTATTTATGCCGAGTAATTTTAAGGATTAATCGGTGAAATTTTGCGCTGGAAACCCGAGAATTTATCGGGTACCCACGAAATTTTACCGCCGTTTGCGATGACTTTTTACGAGCGAACGGTGGACCGTGATGATTTATTCTGAGTCCTAAATTTTATAAATAAATAAAAAAATGATTTGCGTAAAATATTTTCGGACTTAAATAATTAATTGTATTACGAATTGTGTTGTGGTGCAAGTTGTATGGAACTGGTGAATTTGATAATTATAAATTGTTGTGATTGTTGACGTCGATTGTAATCGACGGGTAGTCTTATAAATAAATAAGATGCTGTCAAAATTTCCTAAAAATATAAATTCAAAAATGTACATAATTACATTCTACATATTACCCCTATCAATATTTCCGACTACGTGACTATGTGGTTACGGATTTTGTATATAGTAATAATACGAGTCGGGTTATCGGATTGAGTTGTTAGAATTTGAGGATATCAAGCATATCGGTGTAACTGATTAGGGTATTCCGTATTTGTAGATTCCTAGCGAGTTTTCCCAGGATTAAAGTCAGCGTGAAACCTACTTAGGGTTTTGTAAAGCATTGCAAGGCAAGTACCCCTGACCATTCTTTTATGGTTCAGTGCATATGAATAGCTAATTGCTTTATTCTCGTAATGGAACAGAAACATTTTAAGTTACGTATCCCCTGTATTTGAAAATGTTGTTTAAAATTATGTTTGGAGAAAAGTAACTTCTGAAAACACCTATCTCTAAATATGATTTAATTGAAAAAAGAATTTAAATAGTGTGCTGTGACAGAATTGGTTTTTGAAAAGAGATAGGTAAAAGTGATGATTTTGAAAACTGGATTAAAATGATCAGATATGGGATACGTTGGGGCCAGAGTAGGCCTATTGAGTTGGCGTAAGAGGCTAATTCTGTTGCGCGCACTGTATAACCGATTAGTCCAGCAGGTCAGAGACCTAGCTAGTCTCTGAGTTCCGGAACAGGTAATTGAAATGGCAGTTGGAGCCATAAATGAGATGGCAGTTGGAGCCGTCTGGTGTTAATAGCATGATCAGTTGTCTTCACATATCCATTACGTATCTGATTGGGTTTTGGTACTTTTCGTAAGGGTACGGGTAATTGATACAATGATTTTATAAGAGTAACTAGTATGCTAAAATTGGACTCTGATGTTTTACAGCACACTGCTACGTTGTTTTAATGAAGCATGCTAGTTATTGATATCCAGTTTTTCTCTAATTTTGTTGTGTAATGTTAATATCATGATTACAGCTCTGTTCCTATTATTATTGCATTACTGTTTTATTCTGTTATTCAAATTTTGGTACTGCTGAGCGATTATGCTCACCCTTGCAAACTGTTATGTATATTTCGCATATGCCTAGAAGATCAGTCAGACCGACCTATGTTCCCGCCCCTACTGGACCCGGCTCCTCTGAGGTAGTTTGTATCAGGCCATGAGGTCTGAGGAGTTGCTGAATAAAGATAGTGTGTCTTAGATGTTGAATAAAGAGTTTGTATTAGTGAGAACCTGAATTATACTTGAACCTGGATCAGATCTTGGTTCGGGGTCAAGTTAGTATAATTTAATAATAATTCCGTTGTTTATATTTTTGGTAATTGTGTTTAGTGACGTCAACTCTTGACCCCAGGGTTGAGGCCGTCACATCTCCACTCCAAACTCATTCACTTCTTCTATTCCGGTGGATATTGTTCATCCATCGGCTAGTGATTGTATCCCGACGGATGTGCCTAACAGCAGTCATCCGTCGGCTAGCCTAACTACTATTCCGATGGATGTTCCTCATCTGTCAGTACTCTCTACACACACTAAAATTTCAACTATTGTTACAAGTGTAGATGAGTTAGTAGTTGTGCAATCACTCTTAGGACTGAGGGAAGGGAATGAAATGAGTGAGAGGCTGGGTTGCTTCCATGCAAAAGGAGAGGAAGGGAGTGACAAAATGCATGCTATTTTTTCCAGCCTAGCAAAAGAAAGTAAGAGGAGTTCTAGCATAGAAGGTGAAGGTGAGGGTGTGAGGATGGTGATCCAAGGGGAACCCTTGATCCAAGAAAATAGAGAAAATGAGAGAAATGTAGGTACAGGAGAAATAAGGATGGACATTATTGTTAGTGAGTCAATGAATATCAATGATGCAGATAGAGAGAACCTACTTTAGCATGATCAAGCTGTCATAGATTCCATCTATTTGGATGCTGAGACATTTACTCATCATGTTCCAGCATATCAACTTTTGGCTGGACAGGATAATGAAAATGCATAAAGGATGCTTAACTTGGTATAAATAACTGAATCAATGCAAAGAGCAAAAGATGCCATCACAGCCATGCCACCTAGAGCTGGTGATGATGTTGACTATGGTACTGGTGAGTCTGAAGATTTCTTTGGAGATGATGGTGATGATGGTGAAGAGTTCACGGACATAGGGGGAGAAGCATTCCCTAGCTCTAGATCAAACATTCCTCCTTGGGTATTTTCTAAAGAGTGTGATGAACAGCATTTCAAGACAACACTTTTTCACATCATCCAACAGACACACAATGCTTTTCAAGCCACTACCAATGCTAGCACCAAGAAGCTTCTACAGGCACATCTCAACTCTCTGCAACTACATCAAATCCAAGCTCTTCAACATAACCAAGATGTCAGTTCAATCAAGATAGAGATTGACCAAGTCAAGAAGAGTGTCTTTGAAAGATTGGAGGCTACATTTCTAAATAAAACAATGCTGGACATCAACAAACAGTTGAGGATAAATTCTAATCTTGAAACCAAAGTGGACTCTTTGGACACTAGACTGCAACCAATAGAAGTCTCTCTAACAACTATTCATCTTCATCAAGCACAGCAAACTCAGTTGCTGCAAAAGCTGGTGGCTGCACAAACTTCTACCTCCACTCTACTTGATGATAAAAAAAGGGGGAGAAAGAATCAACAATCCAAGTTAATCAAGAAGAGCCAACCAGTGAGGGGGAGCATGTGATAAATGTTCAAATCAGTCAAGTAATTGTTCCAAAAAATACTCTGCCAAAGCCACCGGTATTGGACAACATTGATCTGATCCAAATAGTAGCTGCTAAACTTAATTCAAAGACAAATCCAACGATGCTTGATGTTGCAGCTGTTGAGAAAGAACTAGATGAAAAATGGAAGAAGATTGATGCAGACATTAAGAAGAAATTTGGTCAGCTATAGAAACCAGACAAGACTTTTCATTACCATTCTCAAGTCAAACATATCTCAGTGCATGAAATGAGTCTAGGCAACTTGGAAAAAGGCCAAACTTCATGCATCAAATCTCCAAAAGCTAATCTGATTTTGAAGCCTAAAAGGAACTAATCAAAGGTCTCAGACAAAAATCCTGTGGATCTTATATTTGAGACACCTAGGCTAGATGAAAAGAAGTTATTGGCAAGGTCAATTATATTTTACAAGGATCCATCTGATTCAGTTCAAAAGAAGAGGATTGCCAAAATTTACAGGAATGGAAAAGAGATCTGTGTGGTGGCTGGACACCCTCTGTTTGTAGAAGCTAAGAAGGAAGAAGAGGAAAGGATCAAGAAAGAAAAGAGGCAGGCTGCTTTATATGCTAAGAAGCTCAAACAAAAGAAGGAGCAAACTTCTATCTTAGCTAAACTTTAAGCTGTCAAATCTACAACTGAGATCTCTGAAAAACCACCTGTGATTACTGAAGCTCAAGATCAACAAATGCAAAATGAACCTCCACAGAAAAGAAAGTTCAGATACAAGCTTCACTCCAAAAGAAAATTGGACTTTAGTGATGAGGAAATGGATGACTACATTCCCAAAAAGTCTACAACATCATCTCAAACATCCATGCCCTCAGTGGTGCATGAGGAATTCAAGGTGGATCCAACAAAGAACTTTCATGGTGAGCCTATTATTCCCAAGGATGAGCCATTAGACTGTGAAAGTTTGCAAATTCCTGAATTCCACTTACCTATCTTCAACAAGCCGAAGAAGACAAAGATTAGAGCAACAAAGAAAGTGAATCTTGTGACTCTTAGATCCAAGACCCTAACCAAATCTCAACCCACAGTCAACAAAAAGGATCTCTTATACATCTGTGACATCAATGAGTTTTCTGAAATAAACCTCTACTTGGATGAATTGGAAGAAGTAAGAGGGTTTGATGCTCACAGACATCTTCCTCAAAGGCTAGTGTTCAAGTACAAGGGAGGGAAAAAAATCGCATGGCCACTTCATATGATTCTTCAAGAAAGTCATTATGTTATGATAAAAGTCTTCTCATCCTTCAAGAAAAACTTTGGGTTCAATGTAACTGCAAGGAAACTGGTTCTAAAGAAGATAAAAGATCTAAGGAGTAATAAAGCCAAGAATGCACTTCCAAGAACTCTAACAATTCCCTTCACAGGAAAGAGAGTGCATTTGAGGCCTTATTGGCTGATGGAATTCATGGATGATAAGGGAGTTAGAAGATTCTTCAGATTGGATGACCAATTGAGTATCTCTAGAAATGAGACTCTATTTGAAATACAAGAAATGCTAGATCTATCTGAAGCTGATGAACTTGAATTCCACAGACAACTCCAGAATCAAATAGAAGAGAACAACAGGAAGCTTGAGAAGAAATCCAGACAATCAAGGAAATAGAATCATCTGCTCAGACTAGAGGAGCACCTTGAAAATGATTGTGAGAACTCTTTGTAGACTTTACTTTGTTCAATTTTCAATAAATTTTGTAGCACTTATCAGTTTTATCTACTACTTTTTTAATCTGTATCTTTAGGGTGTTTTGTTATCATCAAGTTTCTCTGAATTTATGGCTACAATTCCAGTAGACATAAATTGGGGGAGATTGTTAGGAATATGTTGTGAACTTGATGATAAGTTAAACAAAACACCTTAGTAGATTTAACTTAGTGAAATTTGTAGCTCTTGACGGATGATCTAATATAGTCCCGACGGATGACAATGTGACATCCATCGAAAGTGTAGCTTATGTAACAAATAAGTACTGTAACACATTTCTGCAAACAATATGTTTTAGTCTAGTAGATTGTATAGGGTTATCTAAGTTATGTTGACTACTAGATTGATATGCAGAATAGGTTGACCAATTGTAAATATGAGATGTCTTGTAATTTTGTATAAGTGAAATAGAGTCAAGTGGCAGATAGACTCCCGGCGGATGATCTACAAGACTCCCGACGGATGATCAACAAAGCTCCCTACGGATAATCATCAAGACTCCTGAGGGATGACAAACACAGTCCCGACAGATGATCAAATTCAAAATAGTTGTTGATAGTGACAACACAGTCATATGCGTTGGGTGTTTGCAAAAGGAATGTGGAAGCCTGTTAAGCAGGATTTTGAGAACAAAGAAGCATTACCATTTCCATGCAAATGTGAAGATATTCAAAGATGCTGGAATAGAGTGGTGAAGTAGCATGGAGTTAGACTAGATATGTTTTTGTTTTATTATCTTGTCTTACTGTCATGAAAACTTGGTGATATATAAACCAAGTGTAGCAAGCAGAATATTCAACAAAGCAAATACATTTTCCAGATAAAAATATCAAGTTGTATTCTGTAAGAATTTCTCTGTAGTTTTTTTGTTGTGCTTGTAATGCAGCTGTGAGCTATTCAAAGCTTTACAGAGTTCTCATTCTGATATATATATATATATATATATATATATATATATATATATATATATTTGGTGGATACATTCAAATCAAATCCACCAG
This sequence comes from Apium graveolens, assembly GCF_009905375.1. Classification (NCBI taxonomy): domain Eukaryota; kingdom Viridiplantae; phylum Streptophyta; class Magnoliopsida; order Apiales; family Apiaceae; genus Apium; species Apium graveolens. The sequence continues at coordinate 213,399,154 of NC_133648.1, forward strand.
AAATTTTTAAAGCCTTGTGTTTTATTACTTAGTGTGTTGATTTCAATTATCTTTCTATTCCACACTTTAGCAAATCAAACACTGTTATATGTATTAAGTTAGAACATTTTAAAATCAAGAAAAGGAGCCAGAATTACATTCAACCCCCCTTTCTGTAATTCTTGTTTTATTGGTGTTATACATGGTAAATTATATGTAGCCAGGGTCTCCATAAATTTTGATAATTCTGAAGTATGTCTACTTAGTAGAGCATATGTGGAAGACAGCTGAAACCGACATAAAAGACTTTCTCATCTCAATTTTAAAAACATCAATGAACTTATGAAGCAAGATCTTGTGAGAGTATTTCCCAATGAAGTATTTACTCATAATGGCTTATGTGATTCATGCCATAAAGCCAAAGTAAGAAAATCATCTTTCAAGAGTAAAACCGAATCCTCAATTCTTGAACCATATCACTTGCTTCATATTGATCTTTTTGGACCAGTCAATGTAATATCTATTGCAAAGAAGAGGTATGCACTTGTTGTTGTTGATGAGTATATAAGATACACATGGGTGTTTTTCTGCACATCAAGGATGAGTAACCACCCATTCTTCTTGATCATGTAAGAGAACTGGAAAAGGATCAACTCACAAACTCAAGATCATTAGAAGTGATAATGGAACTAAATTCTAGAGCATCACTATTGAAGAATTCTGCAAGTACAAGGAGATCAAACATGAATTTTTCATCCCTGAAACTCCACAACAAAATGGAGTTGTTGAAAGAAAGAATATAACTCTCATAAAAGCTGCAAGAACCATGCTTGAGGAAGCGAAGTTACCTACCTACTTCTGGGCAGAGGCTGTGCAAACTGCTTGCTTCATACAAAATGAAACACTAATTAACAATCATTGAAAAATACCATTTGAAATGGTAAAAGGAAAGAATCCAAATTCGAAGTACTTTCACATTTTTGGTTGTAAATGTTTTCTTCTCCAAACTCATCCTGAACGGCTTAAAAATTTGATCTAAAAGCCGATGAAGGCATTTTAGCTGGATATCCACTATCAACCAAAGCTTTCAGAGTTTATAATCTAAGAATAAGGGTGGTCATGGAATCTATTCATGTATCTTTTGATGATAAGAAGATTACAGGTCTAGAGGATGCAGATGACCATGAAGAATTGAGATTTGAAAATAAAGTACCATATGTTGAACCGTTAAATCCTGATAGTCTGTCAGATTAGGATAATCTGAAAAATCCTGATACACCAAATCCTGACATCACTCTAAACTCTGATGAACCACATGTAAATGGTAATTCTACAAGAACTGAAGCACATGTTGAGGGGGAGCAACATGACTCACATCAAGGGTCAAGTGATCCAAATCAAGAAACATCAGTAGATACTCTATTAGACTCTGATTCCTAAAATACTGATAAAAAAATTACTGATAGTACTGGAAATACTGATTTAGGGAAAAATGAAACAAGAGACTTCATGTATCAAGGGAGAAGATCTATTTCAAGAAGTCAACTTCCTTCTGCAAGAAAATTGACTAAGTCACATAAACCTGACTTAAAAATTGGAAATCCTGATAGTGGTGTGAAGGCTAGAAGAGCCACTGAGAATGAATATATATATCCTTCTTTTCTATCTCAAATAGAACCCAAGAAAGATGAAGAAGCTCTTCAAGATGCTGATTTGATCACAAAAATGCAAGAGGAGTTAAATGAATTTGAAAGGAACAAAGTTCGGGCTCTCGTACCAAGACCAAAGAACATATCAGTAGTTGGTACAAAGTGGGTGTTCGGAAACAAAACTGATAGTGAGGGAATTATTACAAGGAATAAAGAAAGGCTAGTTTCGAAGGGTTATTCACAGAAATAAGACATTGATTATGATGAGACTTTTGCTCCAGTTGCAAGATTTGAGGCAATCAAAATTTTCCTGGCCTATGCTACTCACATGAAATTCAAGGTGTTCCAAATGGACGTGAATAGTGCATTTCTAAATGGTAAACTTGAAGAGGAAGTTTATGTTGAACAGCCTCCAGGGTTCATGATCGAAAATATCCAAATCATGTCTACTTACTGGATAAATCACTCTATGGATTAAAACAAGCTCCAAGAGCCTGATATGAATCACTTGCTCAATTTATGTTGAGAAGTGGTTTTAAAAGAGGTATAATTGATAAAAACCTATTTTATAAGTACAATTGTAAGGACTTGTTGTTAGTACATATAAATGTTGATGATATCATTTTTGGTTCTACTAATGATAAGCTCTTTGAGAGCTTTGCAAAGCTAATACGGTCTAGATACAAATGAGTATGATGGAAGAATTGAGTTATTTTCTAGTTTTTCATAAATTAAGCAAAATATACCAGGAATTTGCTCAAAAGATTTGGAATATAAGTCATTTCATCTGCAGCAATTCCCATGGCCACTACAACCAAGTTACACTTAATTACTGGTTCATCAGTAGATATAATCAACTGCAGAGGTACGATTGGCTCACTCCTATATTTGACTGCTAGTAGACCTGATGTCATGTATGCTACCTATCTGTGTGCAAGGTTCCAAGCTGGTCTAAGGGGACCACATCTGTTAGCTGTGAATTTTTTTTAGATATCTCAAAGGCACCATGAATCTTGGATTGTGGTATCCTAGAGATTCAGACTTTAAGCTAATTGGATATTCAGATGCTGATTTTGCAGGATGCAAAATAGACAGGAAAAGCACCCCAGAAAGCTACCAATTTCTTGGTGGCAGATCGGTTTCTTGGTTTAGCAAGAAACAAAAGTCAATTTCCACATCATCTGCTTAAGCTTAGTATATTGCTGCAGGAAGCTGTTGTGCTCAAATACTCTGGATGAAGAATCAGTTACTGGATTGTGGGTTAGAGTATTCTAAAATTTCTATATATTATGATAATCAATGTGCTATTACATTGACTGGAAATCCTGTACAACATTCAATGACTAAACATATTAGTATAAGGTATCATTTCATAAGGGAACATGTAATGGAAGGTACGGTGGAATTGCACTTTGTGCCTACACAGATCACCAGATAGCAGACATCATCACCAGACCACTTTGTGAAGCCACCTTTACCAGATTGGTGAATGAATTGGGAATGATCTCAGGATAATTCTCAAACTCTGATGAAAAATTGTGATATGTAGTTGTAATAAGAGTATGGTATCTTTATCTTATATATCAATATTTGTTAAAATATGAAAATAATGTTAGACTCTGATGCCATGTATTCATGCTATTTGTTATTAAATTGTCAAGTCAAGTTTAAATCCTGATAGTTAAACTCTGACAGTAGTTGCATGATAAACTCTGATTATGTGAGTAAGTACTGATATTGGTCAAAGTTAAGTTGACTGATAAATCCTGACAGTAGCTAGTTAAATTGTGATATTGGCCAAATCTTGATTGGCTATTATATTCTGATATTTTTTGAATTTATTCAAAAATACTTTTTGTTAGTATTTTAATTGGAGTTGTGAGGCAGTAGTATTAGTGGGAAAATTTAAATTGATTACAGTTATTAATTGATGGAGTAAGGATAGGGAAAAATGATTGAGTAATCTACCAAACATTACTTTTGATAACTGTGCACGTATTAATTGTCATAATCACATGCTTTCATGATTACTTTATAGTCAATCATATCATGCCACGTGTCCCACAGAGGTGAAACGTTTCTGAGTAGTGGAGTAGAGTGTTAAACAAAATCAATTTTTGATTTTTAATTATCACTTTATCAATTTATGATTATTTTCTTACTCTCTTAATTTCTTTTTCTCTCAAGCCTAAACTCTGAAACCCAAATAAGTTTTTAAGCAAATTACTTACAGAACATGATGGTGCCAAATTTGTTACAAACAACTCTAATTCTATTTTGGACAATAATGGGATAAATATTGATTTTCATATTTTTCAAGATTTCTTAAGGGCGGGTGAAGTTGGGTATGCTCTCACAGCTCCAACAACTATTTCTAGAGATCAGGTTCTAGTTTTATGGAGAACTGGTCTATATGATGATGGAGGTAAAACAGGTACTCCAAGCATCATTTTTGAATTTGACAACCATATGAGGGTTGTCGCTCCTCAAACAGTTTATGATTCTCTTCATCCTCCAGCTCCTACTTCTTATGCAACATTTGTGGGAGATGCTGAAATGAGAAGATTCTTCACTGAGATTGGCTATGACAAGGATATGAAGAATCTTGGCCAACTGAAGATAAATGGGCTAAGAAAGGAATGGAATTTCTTCTTTGACTGCATAACAAGGGCCTTCAACAACAAATGCATAAATTTTGATGCCCTTCCAATCATGACACAACAAATTGGGTACTCTCTAATTCATGGTGCAAATTATGATTTTGTTAGAGTTTTTTTATGCTTTATAGGGGATAGATTAAAGCGGATAGGAATATAGTATATTATGCTAGATTTTGTCAGTTGATTTTCAATGTATATTTCCCTGATACCCCAATCCATGCTAATCAAATTGTGTCAGTTTTTAAGCTCACCAAGAGGGTTTTCTCTGATCTTGTTTCTAAAGATTAAGAAAAAAGTTGTTCTTACTCCTTTAAGGTTGCTAGTGAGTTCCAGGAACTTGGTAATTGCAAGGATTCCTGAGACTTATAGTCTGCACAACAAACAGAGTGCTAAGCTGTAGGAAATAACAATTGGAAACCCACCTGTAGCTCACCCCAGCACTGCAACCCAAACACAAAAATAATCCACCTTAGGTGCCTCCCAAAAGACACCTGTTGTAAAAAGAAAGTAACCAGCAGAGTTGGATGCTAGGGTAATTGTCTCAATTGAGAACCCACATGACATAATTGTTCAATCTGTTAGGCCTTCTGGTCAAAGAGCAAGTGCTGCAAATGCTGATATAGCACAGGAAAGGGGTTCTGTACAAGCTTCTCATTCTTCTAAACCTTTAGAATTTGTTAAGAGAAAGCTTGTACTTTCTGGTCAGAATCAGAGGATGAGGACAATGCTACCTTATCATCTAAGTTCAAAAAGCTAAATCCCGATTCATCTCAGAGTCCAGTTGTATTATCAACTGATGAGGGCGGTGATACTGTTCAAACTGATTCAAGCCCAAGACCAAGGATCAAGAAGAAGGAATTGGTCAAAACATACATTGCTCAAAATATGATGCAGATTAAGAAATATATTGTTGAGGAAACACAAGGTGCAAATACTGATCAGCAGATAAATGCTGGTACCGATCAGTGGACTAGCCAAATTAATTATGCACCTATGATAATTACTAATTCTCCAGCTAAGAGGAAAAGAGTGAGGAAGATCACTCATGAGCAAGTAGAGAAATCTATCAAGAGGCTACAGAAGCAAAGATTATTTCCTGGATCAAGCACACAAGAACTTGTATCTCAAGGGATACATCGGCTACTGCAAAGACTGATCCTGCCACACAAGAACTTATACTTCAAAGTAGTGCAACAGACATTGAATAAATGGAGCCTCTTCTTCAAAAGTCCATTCAAGAATAACATGATGAAGCAACTGCTAAGGTAACAACTGAAGCACACAAGATCAAAAGTTTCTGTCAGTCTATTGCGAGGCATACTTCTAAGCATAGAGCTGGTTTAAATTCTGGAGCTACCAAGGAGTTCAATACTGAATTTGAGGAGAGGATTACACAAGAACCTTAATGTCAAAGTCATCCAGCAACTCCTGATTCTCCAGCACCACAAGAACTACTTCCTCAAAGTGGTAGTGAAGGCTTAACTCCTGATCTAGTTGTCTTAGCTGTTGATCCTGAACGAAGGGTACATCCAACACCCACATCAGCTGAACTTCTCTCAGTTCAACCATTGGATGTCTACACAGAAGCCGATCCTTCAGAAGTACAAGGTATAAATAATGATTTATCTTTATAAACATTTACTTTAAATACTGATTCTGCATTATTAGCATTTACTAGTAGTATAAATCCTGATGACATGAATGTGATTAGACCTTTACCAAGGAATACTTCTAGTCACATGATCATAGACAACTCTTCTCAGCCACCTATTATTTCTGTAGGACAAAATTATCTGAGCCTTTCATGTGAGAATGAGAGAAAAGATTTAGAGAAAAACATAATTAAAGAGAGGTAGGATCCTTACCTATCAAAAGGAGAGGTAGATGAGTGTCAGGATTTAGCAAGGCTTCAGCCTTACTAATCAAGTTAGTTCAAAATTCACAAGATTCTTCCAACTCTCAAATCAATAAACTCAAGGAATCTTTTCTTGAAACTAGAATGACCATAACCAAGGATATCCAGAAGCAGTTAGCACCCATCATAGGTAGACAGGACAATTAGAAGCCAACCAAACTAAGTCGGAAGCCACTCAAGAAAAGATGTATGGATAATTGAATGAGGTACAACAATCTTTGGAGCTCATTGTTTCCCTCCTACTTGGTGATGATTCCAAAAAGGGCAAAAACTATTGAAATCTAAATGCAAACATCTCCAACTAAAAGATGTTGATGACAAGGATGGTTCTGGTGGTGATGGTAGAGGAGGTGGTAAGTGGGATTTGTTCATGAAGAAACAAGGTGGAGATCTGATTGGTTCTAGTGGTACATCTAAAACCACTACTCAATCTAGACCGGGTGGAGAGAGGAGGAGATCTGGAAGGCAAGTCTCAAAGATTGTGCAAAGTAGGAACTAACTGTGAATAAATTTCAACAAACTCTGAAAGTCACAAATGATAATAAAGACCAAGGCATTCTGGAAATAGAAGATGGTGCTGAAGCAAGTCGGTATCTAAAAACACTAAAGGTGAAATGAAAGAAAACAACTCTATTCTACAAGGATCCAAAGATTCAAGCATTTGATTCTGAGGTGAGTAGAAGAATATTTGAAAGAGATAATCCTGGAGTTGATATGGATTAGATTAGGTTTTTGGAGGAAGAATTAAATCTTTGAAATCAGCAAATACTGATGCTGTCTTACCTTATGATGATATTCTTGATAGTAGACCTACAAAAGGAGTAATAATCGAGGTGGTCAGTCAAACTGATGCTGAAGGACCTTTAAAATCTCAAGCAATTTTAAATGCTGACAGGAGTTATAAAGGGAAAGAGAAGATTGGTGAAAAATAAAAGTCAAAGTCTAAAGCAAAATCCATGAAGAAATTAGCATCTAAGGTTTTAAATTTCAAACACTGATCGATCCAATCTATTCAGTAGTTGTAGCTTATGATGATGCTGATAAACAAAAGATTCAAGAAGATGAAGCCAATCAGTCCTACAAGAAAAGAAAGATGATTCCTGAAGCTGATTGGGCTGAGAAATTAAATATGGTAACAACCTCTGGAAGTGCTGAAGTTGATGAAGCTCAACAGGTCACAACCACTGATTCTGCTCAAGTTGTTGACAGTTCAAGTAAAATATAAGATGATTTCACAAATCCTGATTCAGAGGACTTAAACTCTGATATGCCAGAATTAACTTTAGAAGAAAAGAAAAAGCTACTATGGGGAAGCAAGAAACCTGCACCAATAAGAGATTCTTCTGACACTATAAACAAGATCTATAGTGAAAACTCTCAGTCTAGAAGAGCTGGTAGAACAAGTGGCCTGGGATTTTTAAAAGCTGATAAATATGTTACTGATGCTTTAATTGTAAGGGAACCTGGAAATCTGATAGGAATGGGGGATAATATAAAACTTGAAGATTTGCAGAAAATTAAATCAGTACAGATTATAAATGATCTAGTTGGCGAAGAGCTGATTTATTTTCTGGAGTCTGGAAGAAGGTTGAGGCTTACTCAAGAGAATTTAAAGAATAAATCATGGTAGGAGTTGGAATTCAACACTACTTTACTTAAGGTAACCAACCCTACTACTACTAGTGTAACACCCCCAAATCCAGGATCAGGAATCTGGGTCGTCATGCAATCCTTCACTCATGTGTAACCTGTATTAATTCAATAATTCAACAGACCTCAATCTCACGCACACACACATACACACAAGTTATAGCCTTGGAAATGATGTACAAGATGCAATCTTCTTTTATTACAACTCAACTGTACTTTATAGGATCTTAAACAATTATATGTAACCTCTACATGAAGTTACAATAATTACTACTAATATTTTATACCTATCTGAATACTCTGGTCCACCCGAGACAAAACTGTAAGGGATTCTCCCCCACGATTTTAAGTGACTAAGCCCCACGCCGACATACTGGTAATCTGTTATGTTGTGACATTTAAAAGAAAGTAAAAGTGAACAATAATGCCCAGCCATAATAATCACCAGTATGAAAAGACTATTAAAGAAATTATATTAATCAGTATAAGGATATGTATTTATTTAAAGTAGTTTTCTTGGTGATACATACCTCTTTTCAAAATAATTCTTTGATTGACTTATTAGTCTACAAATACCTTAATGGTAAACCCAGCAACTATGCTTGAGTTACGGTATTGCATCTCAATTCCAATAGGAAGAGTTTAGGACATTCACTGGAGCCACCGCTTACGATGATCAGTCGTAAGACGGAAATTAGTAACCTTTTCTACTAGTAGGGGATGACTTCCAAACTCCTTGTTATCACCCTGGCCGCATACGGGTTGTGTCCCATTTCGGGTATACACACATTTCGTAGGTCCTTAGGTACACATAGTACCGCCTCCCACAGTACTGGCAGTCTCCCTAATACACGAAGTACTGGATCTCTTCTCCTCCCTTGTCCTTTAAGAAATCCTATCATATCTCAAGAATTTGAATCACATCGAAGTTCTCCAAGCGTTTTGCTTGTTGATAGGCACAACTCATCTCATATGTATATATATATGTACTTCCGAGAATTATCGGAGGAAGTACTAAGATAATGTAAGTTGACCGTTGTCAACATATAGATAAATAAGGGGGAGTTTCTTTTGAAACTATATTCAAAATATTTAAAATATATCGAGATAATATTCTTCGACGATCTGAAAGTATTAATATGATTTTCTGAAACTCAGAAAATATTTTAAATTAGGTTTTATGATTTTTAAATCATATTAAATCATTTAATATATAATGAATAATTAAATAATAATTATTAAATAATTATACCTCGAATAGTTCTTCTTTAAAAGAATTTGAAATAATATTCCTCAACTTATTTATGTTAAAGTAATTTTATTAATCTTTAATATATATATAAAATAATTGGTTTTAAAATAAAATAAACGTTGGAGAATACTTCTCCCTTTTTAAATTAATATCTGAAATAATATTCATTGTTCGGGTAATTAAATAGAGTTGAGGGAATACGATCTTTAGAAATTATTTTTAAATAAAATTCGAGGTACTTTAATATTTTGCAAGAGGACATCGCGTCCCTTGGAATAGAATAGCTACGGACTTTTAATCGTCCAAAATATCTGCGGGATAATTCGAGGGTTTATACTTTATAAAAACTTACGACTCTCGGTCTTATAACTTATACATCATGCTCTACTGCAGCGTTAATATTCTTAAATAAGACACCTCCAGAATACTTTCGGGTTTTCATCAAATTATACTGACTGATCCTCGGTCTAAAATATACACCTCATATATACAATGCTACTCTCTAGCGTTATTGATTGAAATTCGGTTATATTCATATACCAAATTCATTAACATATCATATGATATTAATAATCACAATTCATAAAATATCATAATACAAAATCATGTATATATAGCATTTATTTGAAAGAAATGCAACACAACAGTTTTAAAATGTAGGGTCTGAAAACTTGCCTGGAGTCCAAGATACGTTTTCCGACTTCCTCTCGTTCCGGGTTTTCTAATCAACAAATATCATAATCTTAATCAGTATTCCTAATCCCATCACAGACTTATATTTCTAATAAGTACAATACTTCATATTTTTAATATCCGACCGACTCGAAATAAGTATCAATCCTTGGTCGAAACGGACGGTAAAATGGTCTTCTAGAGTTGACTTTACTGAATGTTATTATTACGTGACTCGCACTCTAACATTTTTAATAAATACTAAAATTAATAATTTAATACGAAACCACCTCGAGGAGCTACTTGAGTGCTTTTAATATTTATCATAAAAGTTTTATTTTGATAAAATGAATTTATATAGGTGAAAAGAATTTTAAAAGTTCGGTCAACTATGGAGTTTCACTATTCATACCGCTTTCACTAAAACATTGATTTCTCTCAAACCGTTAACTCAATTGACGCACCGTTTTCGCGTGTGTGATCTAGACAAACTTTAGAACACATTATATATAAAAAAAATTCTGGAAAGAGGGTTAAAATCCCGAAGAAGCAGTTTCTAACAGAGGATTGTTTTTTATGTTCGTACTCCGCGCAACCTCGGCTCCGACATTTTCATAAAATCTAAATATCCATATTCTTACTTGAAATTTTTATGGCAGTTAATAAACTCTATTTATTACTCTCTGTTAAAATTTCATGATGTTTGAATATTTTTAAGTCGATCATTTCTATTTACAAGTTTCGTAATTTGTAGCAGTTTTTATCGCGCAAATCGTTTTTACTAAAACGGTCATAACTTTTAATCCGTAAATTGAAATCAAACGATTCAAGCACCTAAACGATCCTCATAACATTGTATATTATAATAAAGTCTTATTCTTCAAGTATCTGCAGTTTATAAATTCTGTATATCTGCAGAAACATATGGTTATGTTTTGTTCATTTTAACGACATTACGATTACGATCCGAGTTTCGCTTACGTTTAAATCATCAACCAACTATCAACAATCACCATACCATCATATAAACACTAAATCCTCTCAAGAACATCATGTTCTTGAGGCAACAATCATCAACCTTAATACTAACTAACTAAACATCAAGAAAATAATAAATCAAGTACCAAAACTAGGTTTACAACTAAGATCCTAAAGTTTCTTGAAACTTAATTCATAAATAAGGTTTCACAAAGGATTTATACCTTTATTTAAAGCTTGAACTATGTTCGTCTTGATGGATGAACCTTGGGAAGGCTTGGTTGTTTTAGGAAACCTAGATCATTCCATAAAAATCAAGAAAACAAAAATAGATTTTCGGAGTTACTATTCATCACCAACTTTGAGCAAGGATTTGACTATGCTATACTAATCCAATTGCCATGAAATTTTTAACTTACCTTGTACATGATATGAGGAAGCTTTGGTTAAAATTTGGTGATTGTTTAATGAGTAGAACATGAGATATGAAATTTTCTTGGTGTTCCTGAAAATCAGCATGGTATTTTTGAAGAGAGAGAGAGAGAGAGAATGAGTTGTTTGGCTTGGCTTCATTTGGAAGTAGTGAGTGATATATTTGATATGTATTGTGTATATATCCTAGAAAAGAAAATCTTCATCACATCTTGTTAGATTGGATATTTTTCGAAGCTAGATACTAACTAGGTACCACATTCACTATTCATGGCACTATTTGCTTAACTAGGTTACTATGTGTTGGAAAATATTTGAATAAGAATTTATTTGAATTTAATTTATTTGATTTGTAATTTTTGTATTTTGATTTTTTGTAACTCTTATATTAATGTCATGATTTTAATTTGATTATTAATTTTGATGTTACAAAATTGAATACTTTGTAAGTTACAAGTTCATTTTCCCTATAAAAAGAGGCCTTGCCTCATTGGTTTGGACACACAAAAAATACATACAAGCATTATGTTTCTTGCATTCCTCTTAGAGTTCTAGGTTCTTGTTTCTGTGAGATAGAAAGTAGTTTTTGTTCGGCTCGTAGAAGGCAGGTCTTATAGTGCTGAATACTACCTTTGTTCGTTGTATCCTGGGAGACGGAAGCCGCATCACCTTCAAGCATACATGGAAGGGGCTAATCTGTTTTAAGGATAGCGTGGTGCTCACGTGCCTCGAACAAGTCTTTTGGTATTTTAATCTTGTATTCTTGATTTAAGGTAACTTCTAAACATTATTCCCTACACTATGTACTAGCATGGTTACTATTTGGTTGTTAACCATGGTTACTTTCTTACCTTAGTTATATTGTATGGTTATTTTGGCTCGATATATTTATTTATTCACTTACGCGCTCGCTCGGTTGCTTATTCGCTAACGTAATAAATCTTTGTAAACGGTTCACGAGGTAAATCTTTTCTTATACGTCCTTTACATTTTGAAGTCTCATACTTGGGTTTGAATTTGTAGGATTTTAGGTTTGTAATTATATTGTGATTTTCGTAATCCTTGACAGTTATTAGATACGGTCATTTTTCAAAGTTCATTTTCTTCGAAAACTAATAGCATTTACATACACTCATTTGGTACGTGTAATCACAATATCAACTCGGAATCTTAAATTAAAAACTCGTATATGGTGTGGTCGCAAATTTTTTATTAAACCACAAGGTTACTATTTATAAGGGTCTTTTATCGAAGTCAAAAATTCAGGTTTTGACAGTCTTCCCCCTTAAAAGGATTCCGTCCTGGAATCAGTTTAGAAACAGGCGGGGATACAGTTCTCTCATGACAACCTCAAGTTCTCACGTTGACTTCACAGCATTTGATCTCTTCGTAAAATTTCCACTCGTACGTCAAATATATTTTCGGGTACTCGTTCTTGTAGACCTATGACCTCTACATGTTACTCCACATACGCTAAGTCTGGCTATAAGTTTATTAGCTTATTTTCAATCATGTGTTTGGCGTTGACGGTTAAATTTCCTAACATCAATTCATGGTACTCATTTTAAACTTGGAGACCGTTCGATGATGGTGCTAATTTATAAGCCATTTTTCTTAGTCCTTTAAAGATTTCAACTGGTCCAATAAACCTCTGGTTCAACATTTCTTTACCTTTTAAATCTCATCACTCCCTCCCCTGGAGGCACTTTCAACAATACTTGGTTTGTTACGTTGTACTCTCTGTCCTTATAGTTCTGGTCCACATATCTCTAGTGTTCATCATGGGCTGCCATTAGCCGGGTTCTGATAAGTTCTATGAATTTCTTTGGTCTGTTGACTCAACTATGGTCCAAGTATCCTCCGCTTACCAACTTCTTCTCAACCTAAGAGAGAACGATTCTTTCTTCCAAACAAAGCTTTATGGTCGTTCCAATGCCCGCATGATAACTCGTTATTGTCGGTAATTCCATTAACGTCAACTGGTCACTTCATTTTCCTTAAAAATCTATAATATATATAATTTGTGCATCTTCTAGTGTTTGGAATGCTCTTTCAACTTACTCGTTTCCCCCTCCATCACTCTTACTAGTGCTAGAGTTTCATTTCTTAACGTTTTCCAATTTTGGCACATCATCTTTGTCGAACATTTTATGTAAGAAGTTCTCTTTGCATTTCTACACGTTTGTATCCTATTACACGTTTAGCGTCAGATCTAACATTTCTTCCCGTAGTAACGTAAGGCATGTCGGGTCCTATTGCCATCTTGAAGGAAGCACCATTTCATACGCAATTGATTGATACATTTTAGAATCGTGGAACGCTCAGCTTCCGCTATCGGTCATACTTCTTTAATCATTTCCTGTATAATATTATAGTACTAAGATACCTTCCTGATCATATTCGTTATTCTTGCTAGCGCCTATTCGCGTTTATTGGTAACTACTACAAGTAGCCTTCAAAGGGTCGTGTACGATCTTCTTTGCCTTCTATCAACTCTGACAATGACATCTTTCATTCTTCCACGCTGTCATTCGTAAGGGATATCGGCGGCTATTTTCCATATGCTCACGTGGTAAGTATATCTACATGAATTTTTTATCGATGATAGGCGATTCTCCTAACCGTTCCAAATAAAAGGGCAGGCCGTCTATTCATTATTTTTCACAAAATACTTTGGAAAATAATCCAGCTTTAAAATTAAATCTTGGGTCCTTGTATGGCGCAATTGTCACGGGGTCTCTCTGTCACCCATTATCTCTTCTGCGTTCATAACAATTTTGTAGAGTGGAGATATATCGTTTGTATAATAAAATAAGTGGTCGTATTTAATCTATCACTTAAAATCCTCAAATAGAACAATGGCTAACTTGGTTCTTGATAATCCTTCTTTAAAATTTATTATAATAAACTCTTACTCCTATTTGGGTCATTTACAAGCCGCAATCGCCAAAATTTTAATCCTCATCTTTTCATTTTCACTTTCAACCATGTCGAGCACTTACTTGCCTACTCAATGTCATCTCTTTTATATTCGGTCATGACTAATATCCCTTTACATTTTTAGGCATCTTTAAGTCTTCTTGTTAATTAATAAAGGGTTCTCTTTGTTCGATCCTTCTTATCAGTTGTTCTAAGATTTGTCATCCTCAATATATCTGCTTCTACTTAAAGTCTCGGCCACCATATTGGCTTTTCTTTCATGATAATAGATTGCTCAATCATAATCCTTGATCATTTTGACTATAGCCTCTATCTCGTGTTCAGTGTAAGAAAAAAAAATCCAAAATTTCCTCATAAGATAAACTCTTTGTCCCTTTCAGTGCGAACATTATCTCGATTATTCTAGATCATTATTAGGATGCTTTATGTCACGGTCCTTAAGCTGCGTTGACGTATCATTACATTTCACACAAAATCCTGTTTTTATCTTTGAGTATTTCTAACAATAGGTTTTTCCTAATCCTACCTTCACTTTTTGAAAATCTTATTCCTCGAATTCATACATGATTGATCTTTCCCGAATTCATTAGTACCTATCCCGATAATGTTTCATAGAAGCGTACATCACTAATCACGTTGGTATCTTTATTATCGTTCTTCTATAACCATGTTAAAGATCCTTATGATAATAACCAAATGTGTTATTCCCTTTTTAAAACAACTTACTCATTATGATGCTCCAATTGCACCAACATAGCATTGAGTTTTCAGTCTCATATTACAACAATCGATTCTCAACTATACCTCTCTTTGTTCGGAAGGAAATCAGCCTTGGAAGAATAATTTTCACGATATCGATGTAATTTAGACAATCTTAACAATATTTCAAATTCTAATATTCGAAGAAATAATGAGCTCTGAATAAAAGAGTTGCAACACTCAAAAGATTTATAACTTGGAAGAAAGAATACAACAAAGATTATTCTTCCTTATACTTAGAATTTTATATTACGATATTATGGAGAATATCCCTTGAAAGCAATGATTGCTGAATAATAACATCATACGAATGGTACTTGTAAGATTTCCACATTGAAAGAATACTTTTCTTTTCGAATAATGAAAGGAATTTTAAAAAAATAACATCATCAACCGAAGGTTAACCCTTGAGGTTTCAAAAAGATGTTATTTTGAAAGAAGGAATTATATCCAATAATTAATGAGTAAGGAAGTATATTGTTCTTCAATCACTTTATGATTTTAAATGGATATTGGTTATATAAACAAAAGAATAGAACATTTCATGAATAAAATATTTCATAAAACTGAATATGAATTCTCGTTTGAGTGCGCGATATAACGACTCGTATATTTTGTGATATTTAAATGTATAACTATTGCGTAATTAATTAAATAAAGAATTGTATATTGATTTTGATCTCTGTGTTTTATTTATTATTATTTATATGTGATTGTTGGGATGCGTGGATTGTTTGTATAATAGTTGTGGCACCATATGATTTATGTTTTGTTTTTAAAAGTGAAATTATGGCAATTTTATTTTCAAAAATATTTGGATTATCTTTAAAATGGTTTTTATGATTTATAATTTCAATAATTATTTTTGGAATTTTATAAAATTTACAAATCAATATTTTGCCAATTATTTATTTTTAAATAATTTTCTGATTGTGTTTATTTGTAAAAATCCATATTTAATTCCTGGATTCTTCAAAAATCATGAAACTCATATTTTATTAAGTTTATAATATTATGCGAATTCTAAAATTATTTTGGAAATTTTCGGGATTAATTTCACCCGCGCGTTGTTTCGTTTAATTGATAAACACGAGTATAAATTGCATTTCAGAAATTGTTTTAAAATTTCGAAAGTTATGTTTTATAAACTTCGGGATATCTCTATTATTTTAAGATTATTTTTGTAACTTTTTGAAATTGATTTATGTGCACCTCGAGATATTTATTTACAGATGTGAGCCAGAAAATTCGGACTATTCGATATTAGGGGACACATGTCAAAATTCTATACAATAATTTTGATACGTAACCATCCCATTTGATACGTGTTAGCAGGGGATTAAAAAGAAAAAAAAATATAAAACAACCCCCACCCCCTTTTCTTTCACCCCTGTGCTCAGCTGTTTCTTCTTCTTCTTCCATCTCGGTCTCTCTCTCGCGTTTCTTCTCGATTTCTTTGCTCCATTTGCTCCTGCTCTTCCCTTTTCTTTCATCGCTATTGCTTCCTAGCTCGATTGTCGCCGCCGTGAAATTATTCCGGTGAGCTTGGTAGTTTAGTCAATTATGTATAGTGGTACTGTTGAGCAATTGATTGCTCACCCTTGCAGCTTGTTTTGTATCTATTTATTGCAGATGTCTAAAAGACCAGGGCAAAATAGAGTGTCATCCCCGTCCGGTCCCGACTCCTCTGAGGTAGTTTGTATCAGACCATGAGGTGTGAAGAGTTGCTGTAAAAGTTAAAGTGTTAGGTTGTGGAATAAATTAGATGTTATGTTGTAACCAAAATAATAATTGAACCTGTATTGGATCCCGGTTTGGGGTTGTGTTTATATAATAATGTTTAATTAGTAGTTTATATTAGTGGTTTGTTATATTTTAATGACGTCAGCCCTTGACCCCGGGGTTGAGGCCATCACAGGCGACCTAGTTAGGTCTCAATTAAATCATTCCTCAAAAATTTCATCAACAATTAATCTTGCATATATAATGCATTGTGTAAAAAAAATTGGTTGGAAGTGGAACTAGAGAAATAATAACTAGTCAATATCAAGCAATATTATCAACCGGCTAAGAAAATAGCCAGCTCAATCGGTTTGGCCCATAGCAACTAGCTAGGACGATTAGCTAGGCTTTCATCATATTAATTAAAATTTCGACTAGTTAGGACATTAACTAGTCGTTCATGAGAACATATGCAACTAAGCATATTTCAGTTTGTTCGAAAATGAAAATCTCCATATCGTAACCACTAAATAATGTGTGGCTACCTGGATGACAATTTCAAAATAAAGAGTTTTCAAATTTGGGTCGAGAAAGGAAATTATAACTCTGAATCGAGTGGTCTTGGCATCGGAATAATCGATAGCCCCTCATCAAATATTTCCTACCAACAAAATGGTACACTCAGAGGTGCCCCCGTTCACATACTTTATTAGATTCTCAATTAGAATTGAATTTGGAATGCTAATATCAAATTGATAAACTTACTATGATTTCAAAGTTCAATATCCAATCTCATTCCAAATAGAAGAAATGGATTCCCGAGGAATCCATGGATATTAGATCATCCATATTTTTAACAATTTGTTAGATATTGACAATCTCGACTGAGAAGCGTAAGTATGAAAGAAGAATCAAATAAAGATATTCATTATGAATATTCATCGATGAATTGAGGAAAATATATTAAAAATTCCTTGGATAATTGAAATAAAGTATAAATTGCTCTGAGCCGAACAAGAAGATCATAATCTATGAATGAAAGTTCATGGATTAACTAAAGGAATTGAACAAGTCCTGATGCGGAGAAAGACTATTCAAGATGGTCACATCAGAGGTTCAAAGTAGGGAACTAAAACGATTGCCTGATATGACTTATCAAGGTAATATGAATGATCAACAATTTGGAGGGAGTAGCGTGAAAGTGAGTAGGTGCCAAAATATTTCACTAATTATCCCAACTCTCGTCATTATCCGTCTGAGGATGATTCCTCCTCTTCGTCTTTGTAATTCCATGTTTCAGCTAGTGTCTCTTTCAACATCTTTTTAAAATCGCTTACTATCTTGACTTTTGCATGTATATTTGTCATTCCGGTGTTTTACCTCGAAGACCTTAATCGAAAATATTCCAAATGCATCTGTTAAGCCGATAGGGGCCTGCTACACGCATCCGTTACTAATTACAATTGGTCAGTTCCCCCTAGGAACAGATCAAAGAGATCTCTCAGGATCTCAATGCAGTTTATAAGTTCGGTGGCATGTGTGTAATTGAACATACGTTACCGAAAATATTAGAGGTGTACGAGTATATATACGTAGTCTCTGACATCATTTCTACCGAAGATTTCTGCTCTGGACTCACCGGTCTATCCTTTTAGAAGGTTCTAAGATCAAACCATCGCTCATTGTAATCTTACGCCATTTAATTATACACACGTCATCAATTCTTGACGCTCTTGATATCTGAGCTAAACCATCATAACCTTACATGTTCAGCACACTAATCATATCATGTAGTGTAGTCGTCTTACGATAAAATTCTTATACTACATTCAAATCTTCCTTAATAGAAAAATATCCATAAGGGTATATTGGACACTATCTCTGGTGAATTCGTGATTAATACGATATTCACATCCTCATTGGTAAAATGACACCTTCAACTAGTTTAGGTCAATAACTGTTAGGAATATGTGTATTGGTTTGATGATAAGTTCAGCAAAACACTTAAGTAGAAATCTAGTGTTTGTAGCCTCAACGGATAAGACCATCTTGTCTATCCGTTGAAGGAGTAGCCTTACTTAGCAATAAGTTTGGTATTGTAGCACATCTCACTTTCTGATTTCAAGCTGTAATTCTTAGATGTTGTTAGGAGATAATCAGTCATGTTGACTGCTAATGGATGTACAAATAGGAGGGCTAATTGTAAATATTTCATGCCTTGTAATTTTGTATAAGTGAAGAAGTGTCAACAGATGTTGAAGACCTTCAACGGATAAGAAACTAAGCTTCAACGAATGTCTCTAATGCTTCAACGGATAATATCCATCAACGGATAAGTGCTTCAACGGATAAAGCTTCAACTGCTAGAGCATCAACGGATAAAGCCATCAACGGATGAAAGCTTCAACGGATGCACTGCTAGAGCATCAACGGATAAAGTCATCAACGGATGAAAGCTTCAACGGATGCTCAGTCTCATAGCAGTTGATAGTGACAGTTAAAAAAGCTGACAGAGGCACATGGATTGACAGAGATGTGGTAGCCTATTTCAGGGATAGCAGAAAAAGCAGCCGTTTTTAGTCTGGTTCATAATGGAAAGTCAACAGATAATTCCATATTACACTGGATAAAAATGGAACAGAAACAAGTGGAGAACTATTGTCTTATTGTACTTTATCTTTGTCTTCACTTGTAAACTTTGTGTTATATAAACCAAGTAGTAGCTAGTAATTAGGAGTGAATTTTCCCTGAGCTGTTTAGAAATATCAAGAGAGAAAATCATCTAGTTTGTACTAGGAAGCAGCTGTGATTTAATTTTGAATCACAAATTTTCTGAAATAACACATCTCTGGTGGAACAACAAATCCACCAGAAAAGTTTTTAAGTTCTTTGTGTTCATTACATTTGTGTTTAAATATATATCTGTCTGCATCAGCTCCAAGCAATTCACACACATTTGATCACTCAAACACTTAGTCTTACAAATTGCTCAAAACTTGAAAAAGTTTTGAGATTTACATTCAACCCCCCCTTCTGTAAATCTCATTGTTAGTCCATTGGGAATAACAATTGGTATCAGAGCAAGCTCTTAACATACAAAGAGTTTAAAGACCTATTCTGCTAACATCATGAGTAAGAAGGATATTGGTATAAAGATTCCAATCCTGGAAAGAGATAACTATCATCACTGGAAGGTGAAGATGCATTTACATCTTCTCTCTCAAGATGAAAGCTACATCAACTGCATTGAGAAAGGTCCTCACATCCCACACAAGGTGGCCACAGCTGCTACTGCTACAGTTGCTGTTGGACAGTCTATTCCCAAGCCAAAGGCAGAATGGACTGTTGAAGATATTGAAGAGGTCCACAAGGACATGAAAGCCATGAACATTTTGTTTAATGGCCTGGATCAAGATATGTTTGACAATGTCATCAATAGCCAAACTGCTAAGGAAATTTGGGATACTGTGCAGCTTATCTGTGAAGGCACTGAGCAAGTTAGAGAAAACAAAATGCAGCTTCTCATTCAACAATATGAATATTTCCACTTTGAAGAAGAAGAATCATTGAATGATACATTCAACAGATTTCAGAAACTATTGAATGGATTAAAGCTGTATGGGAGAGTGTACCAAGTCAAGGACTCCAATCTAAAATTTCTAAGGTCTCTACCAAAGGAATGGAAGCCTATGACTGTTTCTCTAAGAAATTCTCAAGATTATAAGGACTTCACACTTGAAAGATTATATGGAATTTTGAAGACTTATGAACTTGAGATGGAGCAAGATGAGCTGTTGGAAAAGGGAAAGAGAAAAGGAGGATCAGTTGCACTTGTAGCTGACAGTGAAAAAGTTGAAGCCAGAAATGAGGAAAAGACAATGCCAAGTCTCAAAATTGGCACAAGCAAATCAGAATCAAGCAAGGGTAAAGAGCAAGTTGCTGAGGATGAAGACAATTCCAGTCAGGATGAATCTGATGATATTGATGAACATCTGGCCTTTCTGTCCAGGAGGTTTGCAAAGATGAAGTTCAGGAAAAACACAAAGTTCACTAAGCCAAACAAAAACATGGTGGACAAATCAAAGTTCAAATGTTACAACTGTGGCATTAGTGGACACTTTGCAAGTGAGTGTAGGAAGCCAAATTCTGAGAAAAAGAAATTTGAGCAAGTTGATTACAAAAGGAAGTATTTTGATTTGCTCAAACAAAAGGAAAGAGCTTTTCTCACTCAAGATGATTAGGCAGCAGATGGGGTAAATGAAGATGATGATGTGGAATATGTCAACCTAGCCCTGATGGCTAATTCTGATGAAAATGAAACTAGTTCATCAAGCAACCAGGTAATTACTACTGATCTCTCTCAGCTTTCTAAACATGAATGCAATGAAGCCATAAATGATATGTCCAATGAATTATATCATTTGTGTGTTTCTCTTAAATCACTAGCTAAAGAAAACACTAGGATCAAAGAAAATAATGTGTTTTTAAGTGATAGGAATGTTGTGTTAGAGAGTCAGGTAATTGAGCTTGAAAAGATTAAACTTAAATGCTTGACTGTCGAGAGTGAACTAGAAGAAGCTGTTAAGAAAGTAGAAATTCTTTCTAAACAGTTAGAAAGTGAGCAAGAGGTAATCAAGGCCTGGAAAACATCTAGGGATGTTGGTGTTCAAATTGCCAAGGTTCAGGGAATTGAATCATTCTGTGAGGATGCCTGGAAGAAAAACAAAAAGAAGTTAGAATTAATTGATGGATTGTCAACGGATGTGGAATCAACGGATGATGAAAGTTATCCGTTGAAGGAAGAAAAGGAGCATCCGTTGAAGGCTCATCAATTAAAATAGGCAAGCTCTTTTAAAAATAAAAAGAATGATTCAACTCTCAAGAACTTTGTCAAAGAAGGAGCTAGCACATCCAGAGATGTCAGTAAGGTGAATATAGGACACATGACTTTAGATCAGTTGAAAGATAGGATTAAGTTGGTTGAGGATAAGAAGGAAACTAAAAGAAAATCTAAAAGAAATGGGAAGGTAGGGATTAATAAACATAACAATTACACACCTGATAGGTATGCTCCTAGAAAAAGCTGTGTACATTGTAAAAGTGTTAATCACCTATCTGATAATTGCAAATCTGTTAAAAATGCTCCCATACCTTCAAATCCCTCCATGCCTAACATGTCTATGTCACCTCTGCATGTTATGCCTGTTATGTCTCACCAGAATCCCCATGCACATTTTGCAAACATGCCATACATTAACAATCCTTACTTTACTGCATATAGTATGCCTCAAATGCCATACAATATGCCTATGTGGAATAACATGTTTGCACAACCTATGCCTTATCAAATTCAATCAAATATGTTAAATGATTCTGTGACTAACCCTACACTTCAACCAACCACATCTGAGACCAAGGTTGACCCAAAGTTACCTAAGTCAAAAGATGCAGGAGGAATGAAGTCTAGGAAAAAGACTAACAAGGCTGGACCCAAGGAAACTTGGGTACCAAAATCAACTTGATTGATTTTTTTGTGTGCAGGGACAAAGAAGGAATCTATGGTACTTGGACAGTGGTTGTTCAAGACACATGACAGGAGATTTCACCCTGCACACAGAATTTAAGAAGAGAGCTGGCCCTAGCATAACCTTTGGAGATGACAGCAAAGGATTCACTATAGGATATGGCTTGATTTCAAAAGAAAATGTCATCATTGATGAAGTTGCATTGGTTGATGGTCTCAAACACAATTTATTGAGCATCAGTCAACTATGTGACAGAGGGAATACTGTTTCCTTCAATTCTGAAGCCTGTATTGTCACAAGTAAAAAGGACAATAAAGTGGTTCTAACTGGAGTTAGAAAAGGAAATGTGTACTTAGCTGATTTCAACTCTACAGATGCATAATCCATTACTTGTCTTCTCAGCAAAGCAAGTCCAGTTAAAAGTTGGCTATGGCACAAGAAGCTGTCCCATTTGAATTTCAAGACAATGAATGATCTAGTCAAAAAGGACTTAGTTAGAGGAATGCCTCTAGTGGAATTCACAAGGGATGGACTGTGTGATGCTTGTCAGAAAGGAAAGCAAAAGAAAGTATCATTCAGTAAGAAGCTTGAATCTGCAATTGATGAACCACTGCAACTTCTACACATGGATCTTTTTGGACCAGTCAATGTATTGTCAATTTCAAGGAAAAGATACTGCCTAGTGATTGTAGATGATTTCTCAAAGTTTTCATGGGTTTATTTTCTTGGATCAAAGGATGAAGCTAGTGAAATCATCATCAATCATATCAAGCAAGTCAACAATCATCCTGATTTCAAAGTAAGGAATATTAGGAGTGACAATGGAACTGAGTTCAAAAATTCAACCATGAAGATGTTCTGTGGAGTAAATGGGATCATGCATGAGTTCTCAGCTCCAAGAACTCCATAACAAAATGGTGTGGTGGAAAGGAAGAACAGATCACTAATTGAAGCTGCAAGGACAATGCTTGAGGAGTCAAAGCTCCCAACTTATTTTTGGGCTGAGGCTGTTAACTGTGCATGTTACACTCAGAATATTTCTCTAATCAATCAAGCAAAATGCATGACTCCCTATCAATTATTCAAGAGAAGAAAACCAACTTTAAACTTTCTACATGTCTTTGGTTGCAAATGTTACATCTTAAGGAATCAATCTGATCACAAAGGAAATTTTGATGCAAAGGCTGATGAAGGAATATTTGTTGGTTATTCTGCTGGAAAATCATATAGGGTCTACAATCTAGAAACCAACATTGTCATGGAATCTGTACATGTTGTGTTTGATGATAAAAAGATTGATGGACTAACAGATGAGGGACATCATGAAGGACTCAAATTTGACAATATTGAGATATATTGTGATGATAGTGAAGATGAGAATGATGAAGAAGGCATCTCAAGAAGAAACCAGAGTCTGCCTTTGGATAATGCACAGAATGCTGCATCCGTTGAAAGTCAAAATTCAGCTTCCGTTGAAAGAAGCAATGCAGCATCCGTTGAAAGACAAAGTGCATCATCCGTTGAAGTTCATAACGAAGCATCCGTTGATCACAGTCTGTCAACGGATAATCACTTCACCTCATCAGTTGATAGAACTCCCAATTCCTTTCAAAGGATTAGCAACTCAGGGGGGGTTTCAATAAATCAACATTCTATCTCACATCATGACAATACTGAGGCAACCTCATCAAGGGCTAATCAACCACCTCAAAGGAAATGGACCAAGAATCACCTTTTTGAACTGATCATTGGTGATGCTACATCTAAAGTACAAACTAGAAGGGCTACTCAAGATGAATGTCTGTATAGTAGCTTTCTATCATAGGAGGAACCTAAGCGAGTGGAAGAAGCTCTTTTGGATCCAGATTGGATTTTAGCTATGCAAGAGGAGCTAATCCAATTTGAGAGGAACAAAGTGTGGAAGCTGGTACCCAAGCCAAAGAACAAGAGTTCTATTGACACAAAATGGGTATTCAGAAATAAGATAGATGAAAATGGCATTGTCATAAGAAATAAAGCCAGATTGGTTGCCAAAGGCTATTCTCAACAAGAGGGAATAGATTTTGATGAAACATTTGCTCTAGTTGCAAGACTTGAAGCCATCAGAATCTTTCTAGCCTATGCAGCTAATGCCAATTTCAAAGTCTATCAGATGGATGTCAAGAGTGCATTTCTAAATGGGGAATTGGAGGAAGAAGTTTATGTAAGCCAACCTCCAGGTTTTGAAGATCCAAATTTTCCAGACCATGTGTATTATTTGTTGAAAGCACTCTATGGACTAAAGCAAGCACCTAGAGCCTGGTATGAGACTTTATCAAAGTTCCTTCTAGATAATCACTTCACAAGAGGTACTGTTGACAAAACTCTCTTCTTTAGAAATGTTAATGGCTCTAAGATACTTGTACAAATTTATGTAGATGATATTATATTTGGATCTACAGATGATAAACTTTGTAAAAAGTTTGCTAAATTAATGCAAAGTAAATATGAAATGAGCATGATGGGAGAGCTAACTTACTTTCTTGGTTTACAAGTTAAACAAGTTAGTGGTGGAATTTTCATTAGTCAAACTAAATATATTTATGATCTTTTAAAGAAGTTTGACTTAATGGATTGTTCACCTGCAAAAACTCCCATGGCCACTGCCACCAAGCTTGAATTAAACAAGGCTGAAAAGTCTGTGGATATTACAAGTTATAGAGGCATGGTTGGCTCACTTTTATATTTAACTGCCAGTAGACCTGATATTATGTTTTCTACATGTCTCTGTGCTAGATTTCAAGCTGATCCTAAAGAATCTCACTTAGTGGCTATTAAAAGAATTTTCAGATATCTCAAGGGGACTCCAAATCTAGGAATTTGGTACCCTAGAGAGTCTGGTTTTGATCTAATTGGCTACTCAGATGCAGATTATGCAGGTTGCAAAATAGACAGGAAAAGCACAACAGGCACCTGTCAATTTCTAGGAAACAAGCTTGTATCATGGTTCAGCAAGAAGCAGAATTCTGTTTCCACATCAACAGCTGAAGCTGAATACATTGCAGCTGGTAGTTGCTGTGCACAAATACTGTGGATGAGGAACCAGTTATTGGACTATGGTATAACTGTTGACAAAATTCCAATATTTTGTGACAACACAAGTACCATTGCCATTACTGAAAATCCAGTGCAGCACTCAAGAACCAAACACATTGATATCAAGTACCACTTCATTCGGGAACATGTGATGAAAGGTACAGTGGAACTTCATTTTGTTCCAAGTGAAAAGCAGATTGCAGACATATTTACCAATCCACTTGATGAATCAACATTCACAAGATTAGTAAGTGAGTTAGGTATGCTTAACTATTCATAATCTATGTCATCTATGTAATCTGTCTCGTAGCCTGAAATGAATTTGCTGCAAGAACAAAGTTGGCTTTAATCAAGACTTATCCTATCAACGGATATTCCCTATCCGTTGAAAGCCAAAATTGTTCTATCAACGGATATTCATTATCCGTTGAAAGACAAATACATTTCTGGTAATTTTATCCTTTAACGGATAAAATAGGGTTGTTCATCAACGGATAACTATTTACCTTATCCGTTGATATGTCACGACAGTGAGTCACAGCCGTTGATTCTTTTACTCAACCGTTGATACAGATATACAATGTTGTATGTATTTGTATTTACGGTAGTTTTCAGAATTTCTACAGTTTCATTTATTCATGAACGGCTTTCACTTACTTAAAAGTATCATTTAATTATTTTACTTGTGTTTTAATTCAAGAAAGTATAAAAGCCCAATTGAATTCTTATTTTCACTTTACGCTTTCTTGCAATTATCATTCTCTTCTTGCAATTATCATTCTCTTTCTCTCTCAATTCTCAAGTTCTTCTCTGCAACCTCTACTCACAATAATGGCACCAGTAGTCAAAATTATGTCTCAAACAGGATTTGTTTATGAAAAGAATAATTTCATAGTCTTGGTTGAAAATAAGGAAGCCCATTCTGATTATCACAAGATGATGGACTTCATCAAGAACTGCAAACTGAGCTATGCAATGCTGGAAGCCCCAACCATCTACTGTGAAGTGATTGAGGAGATTTGGACAACTGCAGAGTTCAACTCCACAGATATGACTATTGCCTTCTCTCTCAAAGGTAAGGACTATTGCATTAATTGTGATGATTTACAATCTTGCTTTAAGTTGCCTGAGAATAATGCCATGACACCACACACTGATAAAGATGTCTCTGCTATGCTAGATTCCATAGGCTATGCTTTTGATTCTGCTAGTTTAGGTAGTATTAGAAGGAAATGCCTTAGGAAAGAATGGAGTTTTCTTGGAGATGCCTTTATTAAGGTTTTCTCTGGGAAGATTAGCAATTTTGATGCTATCACTTCATCTCTTGTTAATATGCTCTATATGCTAGTTTCTGATAGGTACTTTAATTTTAGTAACTGTGTTATGCTAGAATTAGGTTCCAGATTAGGTAACAAAGCTAATAGACCACATAACATCTACTTTGCTAGATTCTTTATGTTATTGGCTAACCATGTTGCTGAAGGTTTGGTTATATCCAATGAGAATAATAAACTCAAATGTTGGGCACAAGAGAAAAGGGTCCTTGCAGACCTTTTGAGAATGAACCTCAACAGCCAGGTGCCATTGGTATACTTGCCAATCATGAATGCACCACAGGTAAGTGAGGTAAATGTTTCTATAACTCCTACTATTTCCAACCCCAATGTTTCTTTGCCTTCTAGTGTGGCTATGGAACCTGTGTCATTGTCCAAACAGGCTCCTACCAAAGCCACCAAATCTAAAATCTCCAAAGTCAAGTCAAAGAAACCTACCTCTGTTGTTTCTCAAAAGACAACCGTTGTAACAACTACCATAAACCCTGAAGGGAGTGAACAGGGTGTGAGTGGTGAGGGGAGGGGTGAACATCAAAAAGCCCCCCAGGATAAGGTGGGAGAGGTGAGTGGTACCCAATCCAGCCAAGCCACAGTCTCTCAAAAGACTGTAGTGGTTCAAAAGGAGTCCAGCACATCCCTAGTTGCATCCTCCCAAAAGGATGTAACTATTGAAAATAGTCCCCAACCAGGGACACTGAACAAAAGAGGGAGGGACACTGAAACTACACATTCACGAATTCAAGCCTTTTCAAGGAAGAAGAAGGCCAAAACCCTAGTTTCCACACAAGGGACACACACAGCACAGATACACCCACCAGTATCTGTGCCTTCTCAAATTCAGCTTGATATGATTCCAGCAAATGTGGAATCACAGCCCCATTCTCTCAATATAGAAACACATCATTCCTCAAACTCTCCAACACCCTCTCTGGATGTGGATATGATATTCACATCAATTCCTGATTCTCCCTCATTAAAACTTAGGGAGGAGCCCCACTCAAAACCTGGTGATCATCGTCTTTTAGATGATTTGTTGGATCATCAGCCAATTCTTTCAGATGTAGTTGCAGAATCTGTGTCACCACACTTAAAATCAATCTACACAGATTCAACAATTATATCACTTTCTATCTCTACATCATTTCCTTCTTCAACGGATATCTCTCATCCGTTGAGAAGTGGGTGTTCTTCAACGGATAAGCTTAACAGCAGTTATCCGTTGATACCATCAGTTTCTATTTCAACGGATACTCCCTATCCGTTGATGGCCTCTACACACTTAACAGAAACAACTCCAACTGTAGAGGACATGGCAACTGTACAATCACTTTTAGGCTTGAGGGCAGGGAGTGATTTTTTGAGTGAGAGGCTGGGTTGCTCCCAGGCAAAAGGAGAGGTTGAGCGTCACCAAATGCATGCTATTTCTTCCAGCATGGCAAAAGTAAGTGAGAGGAGTGCCACCTTAGAAGGTGAAGGTGAGGGTGTGAGGGTGTGTGTGAGCCAGGGGGAGCCCCTGATGCAAGAAAAGAGAGAAATTGAGAGAAAGGCAGGTACAGAAGCTATAAGGGTGGATCCAGCCATTGCTAGTGAGTTAATGAAAGTGGATGATGCAGATAAGGAAAGACAATTTCAGCAACACTACAAAGCTGTCATTGATAACATTTCCTTGGATACTGACACTTTTACTCACCCTGTTTCAGCCTATCAATTATTGGCTGCACAGGGCAATGTGGAGGCAGAACAGACACTACACATTGTACACACTTCAGAATCTCTTCTCAGAGACAAAGCTGCTATCAACAGGCTGCCTTCTCAAGCTGGTGAGCCATCTGAAGAATTTGGAGTAAATTCTAATGATGATGACTCTAATTCCTTGAATGAGAGCATGAACTTAGGGGGAGTAGCAGGCCCAAGTTCTGTTCCTAATCTTCCTGCGTGGGCATGGGTAAAACCATCAACACCAGGAGAGTTTGGTGTCACTTTGGTCAAACAAGTCATGACAATTCAGCAGGCCATTCAGGAGACTCAGGATGCTGGTACCAAGGCAATTCTTCAAGCTCATCTGGAATCTCTGCATCTCTTGCAGTTGCAGCATTACCAGCAAAATCTAAGTGTTGATGAGCTCAAGCTGAACATTGCTGATCTGAAATCCTACAATGCTGAGAAATTGGATTCAGTTATACCCTATGGTACTATGCAAGATTTGTTGGGGAGACTAAGGAAGGCCTCCGATGCTGACAAGAGGCTGGCCAGATTGGAAGATAGGGTTCAAATCATTGAAGACTCTATGGTCACCATTCTTCAGAATCAACAAACTCAAACAAATCTACTCATGCAGCTGGCACAAGCACAAGGCTTGACCCCTACCCTTGATGATAACAAAAAGGGGGAGAATAAAGGGGATGGGGAAGGAGAGCCATCTACAACAGTTCAGATTTCTCAAGTGCTAGTTCCTGTCATCATAACTTCTCCACCAATTCAAGTCAAAGGAAAGCTAGATGGAATTGATCTAATCCAGATAGCAGCAACTGAATAGCAAGTCAAAGAGCAAAGGAAGAAGATTGATGAAAAGATGCAACTAATATTTGGTTCTACAACTTCTCAATCACAATCTGTGAAGCATAGCACAAAAGTGGAATCAATTATTATGGAACTCAAGCCAGTAGGGAGGCATAAGGATGGAGAAAATTATTCCAAAGATCTGCAACCTATGGTTCTCAAGCCCAACAACAGATCCAATAAGGACTCTACAAAGAATCCTCTAAAAGAGGTGGATTTTCCTCTTCCAAAAGCTTATGAGGACAAGCTTTTAGGTAGAAGTATTGCATATCTCAAAGAGACCATGGATGAGGCTGTAAGGAGAAACATGGCTATTATCTTCAGAGAGGGAAAGAGCATATGTGTGATGCAAGGACATCCCAAATTCTCAATAGCCAAGAGGGAAGAAACCAAAAGGTTGAAGGAAGAAGCCAAACAGCTAAAGGCTGACAAAAGAGCACAAGCAAAGCTTGAAAAACAGCTAAAGTCAAGTCAGGCTGAAGAACAAAAAGAAATTGAAGACAAAGGTGAAGATGAAGCTATGGGGGACATGGTTGGTACTGAGATGGAGGAAAGAAGTAAGGAAGAATGGCAGAAAGGGAAAAGAAAGAAGGTCAATACAAAGAGAAAGAAGGTAGATAAGACTGAAGAAACCCAATCAATATCCAAACCACTACCCTCTATTCCTGAACCCATTGTGCCTGACCCCTTCATGAACATTCATGGTGAAACAATCATTCCCAAGGAGGAACCAATTGATTGGGACACCATCAAATTGCCCACCTTCCTAACCTCTTCTCCACCATCAAAGAAGCAGAAAAGAAGAATCAAATCAACACCCTCTAAAGCCTCAATCAAATTCACACAGAAACCTAAGCCTAAACCTGAAACCTCTAAAGATGATTATGTTCACATCTGTGACATAAAAGAATTTTCAGACATTGAACTCTATCTGGATGAGCTGGAGGATGTAAGGGGAATAGCTGCCTACAGACAGCTACTAGAAAGACTAGTGTTCAAATACAAAGGAGTTGGGGAAAGAACATGGCCTCTTCACAGAATTCGGAATGAAGGCTACTCTACCTTGATTAGAGTCTACTCAGCCATACATAAGGATTCTGGCTTTACCAAAACTGCCAGGACTGAGATTCTCAACAAGATTGCCATCATAAGGAAAACTTGGAAGGAGCCCAATGCCTTGCCTAGAACTTTACTCATTCAAGAGAGAGGTATTACAATTCACAAATCACCTCATTGGTTGATGGAGTTCAGAGACAACAAAGGAGTCAGAAGATTTTTCAGAATTGAAGATCAGCTAAAGATTGCCAGTAATGAAACTCTCAAGGATATGCAATCTAAGTTAGATATCAATGAAGAAGATGAAGCTGAATTCTACAGACAACTTCAACTTCAAATAGAGGAGAATGACAGGAGGCTAGGAAAGAAAACCAGGGATCAAAGGAAAAGAAAGTAATTTGCTCAGGCTAAAGGAGCACCCTTGGAAACAATGTATTTCTTCAATTTCATCTCAGCATATACACTTTTGCAGCACTTTTGAATTTCTGCTTTGTTACAGTTTATATATTTGTTAAGTGTTTTATTATCATCAAGCTAAACCCAAATTTATGCCTACACTTCTAGTAGACATAAATAGGGGGAGATTGTTAGGAATATGTGTATTAGTTTGATGATAAGTTCAGCAAAACACTTAAGTAGAAATCTAGTGTTTGTAGCCTCAACGGATAAGACAATCTTGTCTATCCGTTGAAGGAGTAGCCTTACTTAGCAATAAGTTTGGTATTATAGCACATCTCACTTTCTGATTTCAAGCTGTAATTCTTAGATGTTGTTAGGAGATAATCAGTCATGTTGACTGCTAATGGATGTAAAAATAGGAGGGCTAATTGTAAATATTTCATGCCTTGTAATTTTGTATAAGTGAAGAAGTGTCAACGGATGTTGAAGACCTTCAACGGATAAGAAACTAAGCTTCAACGGATGTCTCTAATGCTTCAACGGATAATATCCATCAACGAATAAGTGCTTCAACGGATAAAGCTTCAACTGCTAGAGCATCAACGGATAAAGCCATCAACGGATGAAAGCTTCAACGGATGCACTGCTAGAGCATCAACGGATAAAGTCATCAACGGATAAAAGCTTCAACGGATGCTCAGTCTCATAGCAGTTGATAGTGACAGTTAACAAAGCTGACAGAGGCACATGGATTGACAGAGATGTGGTAGCCTATTTCAGGAATAGCAGAAAAAGCAGCAGTTTTTAGTCTGGTTCATAATGGAAAGTCAACAGATGATTCCATATTACACTGGATAAAAATGGAACAGAAATAAGTGGAGAACTATTGTCTTATTGTACTTTATCTTTGTCTTCACTTGTAAACTTGGTGTTATATAAACCAAGTAGTAGCTTGTAATTAGGAGTGAATTTTCCTAGAGTTGTTTAGAAATATCAAGAGAGAAAATCATCTAGTTTGTACTAGGAAGCAGCTGTGATTTAATTTTGAATCACAGATTTTCTGAAATAACACATCTGTGGTGGAACAACAAATCCACCAGAAAAGTTTTTAAGTTCTTTGTGTTCATTATATTTGTGTTTAAATATATATCTGTCTGCATCAGCTCCAAGCAATTCACACACATTTGATCACTCAAACACTTAGTCTTACAAATTGCGCAAAACTTGAAAAAGTTTTGAGATTTACATTCAACCCCCCCTTCTGTTAATTTTATTGTTAGTCCACTGGGAATAACAATAACCTCAAATGTATATTAATAATCAAACTTCATGGTTCTCACATGTGATGCCCGCCCTCATGGGTAACCTATAAGGAATTACAAGTAACCAGGCTCGTGTTATCAAAATGAACATATAGTGTTGGTAATACCGTCTTTACCCCAAATGCCCTGGAGACTTAGCTCTGAGTTCTGCATCCACATCATTTCCAAATCATATATGATTCTAATTTTTCTTCTCATCATTCTGATAATCTCCAATGGTTCTATTAGTCATACTTTAATACCTCAAATATACACTTATTATAACCTACACATTGGGGCTACATCCGATAGTCCAATGATGAACTCTATATGAGCTCTTACGCTATTTCGCATCTAGACAAACTCCTAACACTCTCGTCTTTGAGTACTATAACTATAATAACTCGAATATTTGAGACTTGTAAAACGCTTAATGAATAGTAACCCTGACAAATGGGGAAAAACTTTTTAGCCCACACTATATTGTGCATGAGAAATTGAGTTTCAGAGTCGATAACATGGTTATACGTACCAAATGAGTATATGTAAACGCTATAGAGAGAGATG
Organism: Apium graveolens; assembly: GCF_009905375.1. NCBI lineage: Eukaryota > Viridiplantae > Streptophyta > Magnoliopsida > Apiales > Apiaceae > Apium > Apium graveolens. The sequence continues at coordinate 213,431,578 of NC_133648.1, forward strand.
GAGTAAATTACACGTGGATTAATAATGGCGAAGTATTTGAATTCTATAGCTTGCATATATTACACACTTACACCCATGTGCCATTCTCCTTCATAAGTGGCGTCTAGGAGATGAATTTTGTACTTAGAATCTTCAACATATCTTCATGTGGCGCCTATTACTGTTCACCATGGAGAGGTGGGTCCTAGAGTAAAGGATTATGGATCCTTTTATTTAGATTATGTAGCTTGTGGTTCCTCGCAGGGAACCAAGGCGAGTTCCATGAAGTCGTGGCTCCTAGAGTGTTTTTTTGACTTAGTTTCTTGGCCAAGTATACAAGTGGCGCCTACAAGGGTACCAAAGGAATGAGTGGCTCCTAGAGGGTGAATAGAAAAAGTTCCTTTACTTAGTTTCTGGAGCTGGTTGTGCCTCCTAGAGGCCAAGGGACAAGGTAGTGGCGCCTAGAGTGAACAAGGCACACTTCTGACTTAGTTTTAGATCTCATATCTTTCATGTGCTCCTACTAGGTCATGACCACTTCTGATACATAGTTTTTAAGCCCTACAATAAGGTAGTTGCTCCTCTTACGTAAGAGAGTAGCCTTGGTGACTCCTACTACAAGGTAGTGGTTACTTTTACTTGGTTTCTCTAGAGCACTTTAACCCTTTAGTTGTTTTGTCTTCATGTCTTCTCTCTAAGTCTTCGTATAAACCATATAACCTTCATATCTAGATAAGAATCATTACTTAACAATTTTTTCTAATGAATACTTAGTTACCCTTCACGGATCACTAATGCCTAGTGCAATGATCTGTTTCACAAACGAATAGTTCCGCTCTCAGGCCTTTGTACTATAATCTTTACAAACCATTGTTAAGTCTTTTATAATAAACTATCAACTTCATGCAAAATCATTTAGGTCTTCACACTAATCCCAAAAATTACTTCGTGATAGGGATAAATAAGTCCTGATTTTATAAATAATGGGCTGATAGGCCCAATAAGAAGATGTATGATATTCAGACCAGAAAGGTTAAGCCTGATGGACCAGATCAGGTCTGATGGAATAAAAGAGGCCCAAAAGCCCTGATTATTAATTAATTTCATAATTAATTAATAAGGGAAAAATCAGCTATTGAGAAGAGTCCTAATAAGGATATAAATCCTTATAGATTATCCTCAAGGGGACCTAAAAGGATAAGGAATCAGTTTCCTACTATCTAGGACTCCAAAGTCCATTCTAATTATGAGACTTGCCCACCAAGTCTCCTATACCAAGTCCAATTCAAGGACCACCAACATCTATATAAGGGGCCTCACCCCACAAATCAGAACTACGTTTTTTGGCTTGATTCTCTAATTCACAGAGATACGTAGGCATCTCGTAAAGGCAGATTGAGTCACGAAGCACGAGAGCAGCCATTAAAGGCCTTGAGCTCCCGAATCTTAGTAATAAATACAGCAAATAATAACCTTAGCTTTTTATCCATAACATTTGGCGCCGTCTGTGGGAAACACAACAACCATGGCGAGAACACGGAGAACAATTGGAGCTCTAGAGGAAGGAACACCATCAGAGACAACCCAGGTGATTTCATCAACCGTGGAGGTTCCTCCCCATTCAACTTATGCATCTACTCAGGGGGAAGCCCAGACAGGGGCAACTCAACCTCAGCCACAAGGGACAACTCCCCCGACTATTCAAGGTACGAATACTCAAGTTCAACAAGTACATATACCTGTGAATTCTTGACCCGTCGGGTATGAATATTCAACTGTTGTTACTACTAACCCCCCTTATGGGATGCCCCTTCACCCTGAGGTTGGAGGAAGCGGATATGCTGGGCGAAGTGAAGCACGAGGGCGGTCGCCCCCCTATATACGAGGTTTGGATCCTATCCCTGAGGATCGGGAATTTTCTGGTCCATACACTGAGAGAGACTCCGAATCTTCGGATGATGAAGTGGTCCCGAGAAGGAGGCGTCCTGGAAAAGAGCCAATGGCCGATGGAAGGCAACGCCCCCAAAGCACCCCAGGGGTGAATCCCTAAGAAGTGCAGGAAAAGATCAGGGCTCATGAGGCTGAAATCCAAAGGCTGAGGCGTGATTTGGAGGCTCACCAAGCCACCAGACCCCACATACCTCCTAGGGGGAGAAATCCTCCTCCTATCATAGACCTGGATGGTCCGGTAAGAAGAAGGGCTGCTGTCCCAAGAACTGATCCAAGCAATCTCCTTCCCCTTGGAGATCCTGACGATCCAACTCCACCCTTCACAGAAGAGATAATGAATGCCCATATCTCAAGGAAATTCAAGATGCCCACTATCAAAGCCTATGATGGCACGGGAGACCCCGCTAATCATGTTAGGACATTCTCTAATGCACTGTTGCTGCAACCCGTGAATGATGCTATAAAATGTCGGGCCTTCGCTCAAACCCTGTCGGGTATGGCTCAAAGATGGTACAGTCGCCTACCCCCAAATTCTATTGGATCATTCAGAGAATTAAGTCAGGCTTTTATTAAGCAATTCATCAGTGGAAGAGTCCATGAAAAAAGTTCAGCATCTCTTATGAGTCTTGTGCAGGGAGCTAAGGAATCCTTAAGAGATTACCTGAATCGTTTTACAAAGGAAGCTTTAAAAGTCCCAGACCTTGATGATAAGGTAGCCATGATAGCACTGCAACAAGGAACTAGGGATGAGTTTTTCAAGATGTCTTTGGCCAAATGACCCCCTGAGAGCATGTTGCAGCTCCAAGAGAGGGCAGGGAAGTATATCAAGGTTGAAGAAAGTATGAGGAAGACCGTAGTAAGTAATGAGCCCACTGGAGGCAAGAAACGAAAAACTGATTTGGAGTATATCGCTAAGGAAAAATATCCTAGAACCGAACAAAACCCTGATTCAACCCCCAAGAAGGGAGGACCTGGGCAAAAGTTCACTGAATACGCTAAGCTGAATGCTCCCAGAAGTCAGATTTTGATGAAGATTGAGAAAGACAGAGATATTCGCTGGCCTAAGCCCTTGAAGGCTGATCCCGCCAAGCTAGATAAGGGCAAGTATTGCAGGTTTCACAAAGATGTTGGCCATGACACCGATGAGTGTAGGCAATTGAAAGATGAAATTGAGTTTTTGATTCGAAAAGGAAGATTGAACAAGTATACTGGAGATGGAGGGGACAAAAATAATAATGGAAGGAAGAACTTTGAAGATCGTAGGAGGGACCAAGACGATCAGGGGCGAAACCCCCAGCCTAGAGGACCAGTTATAAACACCATTTATGGAGGGCCGAGACCTCGAGGGCCTGTGATAAACACGATCTTTGGAGGTCCAACTGCTGCTGGATTGTCCAAAAATTCCAGAAAGGCATATACTAGAGAGGTTATGCATATTGTTGGAGAAGCCCCGAAGAGGGCCAGGACAGAAGTAACATTGGCTTTTGATGATTCCGACCTAGAGAGTGTGAAGTTTCCCCATGACAACCCGCTGGTCATAACACCAATAATAGGAAATAGCCCGGTTAAGAGGGTCCTTGTGGATAATGGTGCTTCTGTGGATATCTTGCTCCACGACACCTTTCTAAGGATGGGGTATAACGACTCCCAGTTAATACCAACCGACATGCCGATATATGGATTTGCTGGAGTAGAATGTCCTGTGGAAGGGATAATCAAATTGCCAACCACCATAGGTACGGAGCCAAGGCAAGCAACGCAGATGCTGGATTTCGTGGTGGTAAAGGCTAGTTCGACTTATAATGCTATCATGGGAAGAACAGGGATACATGCCTTCAAGGCAGTTCCCTCTTCCTACCACTCAGTCATGAAGTTTCCCACCCGAAACGGGATTGGAGAAGAAAGAGGAGATCAAAAAATGGCTAGAAGCTGTTATGTGGCCTCTTTGAGGGCAGATGGAGTCGGGGGGCAGGTTCTTCCTATTGAAGATATGGATGTTCGAGAAAATGATGAGAATAGAGGAAGGCCAGCAGAAGAATTGGTCTCGGTTCCTTTAGACCCCGAGAATCCTGAGAGGACGACTTTCATTGGAGCCACATTAGAGGAGCCCCTTAGAGGGAAGTTAGTGAAATTTTTGCAAGAAAATAGTGATGTGTTTGCATGGTCAGCAGCTGATATGCCAGGCATAGAACCGGAGTTGATTACTCACAAGCTAAACGTAGATCCAAGCCGGAAGACAGTGAAACAAAAGAAAAGAAATTTTGCCCCGGAAAGACAAGAGGCTATAAAGCAGGAAGTGGAAAAGCTCTTAGAGGCCGGTTTCATTGAGGAGATTCAATTTCCGGAGTGGTTAGCAAACCCTGTAATGGTGAAGAAGGCTAATGGAAAGTGGAGGATGTGTATAGACTTCACCGATCTGAATGATGCATGCCCCAAAGACTGTTTTCCGCTGCCTAGAATTGATACTTTGATTGATGCCACCGCTGGACATGAGATGCTGAGTTTCATGGATGGGTTTAGCGGATACAACCAGATCAAAATGCATAAGAATGACATTCCAAAGGTATCATTTATCACTGACTTTGGTGTTTATTGTTATCTTGTTATGGCGTTTGGTCTCAAGAATGCAGGAGCCACCTATCAGAGGTTGGTGAATAAAATTTTTAAGGATCTTATTGGGAAGACTATGGAAGTCTATGTTGATGACATGCTAGTCAAGAGTCTAGTAAAGAATGATCATATAACCCATTTGAGGGAAGCTTTTGAGGTCCTGAGGTACCACAAGATGATGTTGAATCCTACGAAGTGTGCTTTCGGAGTAGGATCTGGAAAATTCTTGGGATTGATGGTCTCAAAGAGGGGAATTGAGGCTAACCCCGATAAAATAAAGGCAATCCTGGACATGGAACCCCCAAAAACTGTCAAGGATGTTCAGAAACTCACAGGAAGGGTTGCTGCGCTAGGACGATTCATCTCCAAGTTAGGAGACAAGTGCTTGTCATTCTTCAAGTCATTAAAGAACATTAAAGACTTTGTATGGAGTGAGAAAAATCAGAAGGCATTTGAAGAGTTAAAGAAGTATATGGGCCAGGCCCCGTTGTTGGCCAAGCCAGTTCTGAGTGAAGTTTTATTCTTGTACTTGGCTGTTTCAGAAAGCGCCTTGAGCGCGGTGTTGGTTAAGGAGGAACTGAAAGTCCAGAAACCCGTATACTATGTCAGCAAAATTTTGCATGGTGCTGAGTTGAATTATTCAGCCATTGAGAAATTCGCTTTAGCCTTGGTAATGGCTTCAAGAAAGCTGCATCCTTATTTTCAAGCTCACCAAATTGAAGTGCTAACAAATCAGCCACTGAGAAATATCATTCACAGTCCCAAGGCAAGTGGGAGACTGATTAAGTGGGCAATAGAGTTGGGAGAGTTCGATCTCAAGTATAAGCCACGTACGGCCATAAAAGCCCAGGCACTAGCTGACTTCGTGGTGGAATGTACCATACCCAACCAAGAAGTCGGGGGGCAGGAAGATACCATACCTCAAGACAAGAGAGTCGACAATGGGGACAGGGAGAAGAATGACAAGGAGAAAGAATATTGGGTTCTCTATTTTGATGGAGCATCAAAAACAAATTCCAGTGGAGCAGGGTTGGTTTTGCAAAGCCCTGATGGGTTCTTAATTGAGTATGCTATGAAGTTAGATTTTCCAACCACAAACAATGAGGCAGAGTATGAAGCCCTGATAGCTGGCCTTGGTCTAGCTGGGACACTTAGAGTCAAAAACTTAAAGGTCCGTGGAGACTCGAAGCTGATCATATCCCAGGTAAAGGGAGAATTTGAGGCAAGGGATGATACGATGGCTAAGTATGTCCGCCTAGTAAGGGCTGTGATGACCCAATTTAATGAATGCCATGTTGAACACATTCCAAGGGAAGAAAATGTTAAGGCAGATGCGCTATCAAAGTTCGCTTCATCTGAGATTGAAGAAAGTTCAGGAAGTGTGTACTTCCGTGTTTTGAAGACACGGAGCATAGATGTTAAGCTAGTGGCTCCCATAGGCTTGGGGACATCATGGATTGATCCCATCAAGGCTCACATTCAGACCGGTTGGTTGCCAAGTGATGCAACTGAAGCACGGAAGTTAACTGTTCGGGCACTAAGATACTCTTTGATAGATGGGATTCTTTACAAAAGATCTTTCGTGGTTCCCTACTTGAGGTGTCTCAGGCCCGATGAGGCACGCTTGGCTCTTGAAGAAGTGCATGAAGGTATTTGTGGACAACACTTGGGGGGTAGGGCCTTGGCTCATAAGATAACTCGTTTAGGCTTCTATTGGCCAGAAATGATGGCTGATGCCAAAGAATATGTAAAGAAGTGTGACCGCTGTCAGAAGCATGCACCAATTATTAGACAACCCCCTGAGATGCTGACCTCTATCAACTCGCCTATTCCCTTTGCCATGTGGGGGATGGATATTCTAGGGCCTTTTCCTATGGCCACGGCACAAAGGAAATTTCTGATTGTAGCCATTGATTATTTCACCAAGTGGATCGAAGCCAAACCCTTGGCCAAAATCACTACTAAGCAGGTTGCACAATTCCTGTGGGAAAACATTATGTGCCGATATGGAATTCCCCGTATCCTTGTCACTGACAATGGAACACAATTCAACAATGAGGAATTCAAGAAGTATTGTGAAGAAAATGAAATTGAGTTACGATTCACCTCTGTGGCTCACCCGCAAACCAATGGACAAGCAGAGGTAGCAAATCGGATAATCCTGGATGGACTAAAGAAGAGGATCGAGAAGTCAAGAAATAATTGGGTAGATGAGATACTTCCAATATTATGGGCCTACAGGACTACTTGTAGAGTCACGACAGATGCAACTCCTTTCATGTTGGCATATGGGGCGGAAGCAGTAGTTCCCGTGGAGATATCACATTCCTCTCCAAGGATTCAGGCTTTCGATGAGAAAGAAAATGAGGAAGGGCAGAGATTAGCCCTGGATTTAATTGATGAAGTGCGAGATAAAGCACATGCAAAGATAGTAGAATATCAGAAAAAAGCTTCATTCTACTACAACCTAAGGGTTAAAGAAAGGTTTTTTAAACAAGGCGATCTAATCTTGAGGAAGATAGAAGCATCTGGTGTAGGACAAAAAGGGAAGCTTGCCCCGAATTGGGAAGGGCCGTACAGAGTCAAGAGTGTTCAAGGTAGAGGAACCTACAAGCTAGAGACTATGGATGGTTTTGAAGTCCCGAGAACTTGGCATGCACAAAACCTGAAGGTTTACTATGTGTAGGGAAGCCGGATACGATTCTCACTCGTCAGGATGGCGAGTAGGTTGAAAAGCACCTTGAAGCTTTGCTTGCTTAGGATTTATATGTTTTAGTTTTATTACGAAGTTTATTAAGACTTGTGTAAGGGACGAATCCCAGACAATTTTATGAAATTCATGAGTTCTTCAAAGTATGTTTGTGGCCTAACAAATAAAAATCAAATGCATGGATGCAAGCATAAAAGGTGATAAATGAAATAGATCTGATAGATGTTACAAAAGTTTGATAAATAAAGTCTCGAAAATAAAAAAAAACAAGCCACGCAGGGCTGAAAAAGCTCTAAGGAGCTGAAGTACCCTCGGCATCCATATCATCGTCCTCTCCACTCTCGCTGGATGTCTCTGTCGTCTCGGAGGAGGAGGAAGAGCTGTCGTCCTCAGCAGGTCTGGAAGAAGACTCGGGAGGAGGAAGGAGTGGATCCTGAGGAACATGGTCCGAGACAACTACTCGGGTACGAAACCTCTGTAGCAAAGCCTCGTCATCAGGGCAGATATAGTCCGCCGGGTTAATATCAGGACAAGCCTCGTTCACGGTCCCAAGGGTCGTGTCCCAACCAGTCCTAAAAAACCCAGGAAAGACTGAATCATCCCTAATCCTCATGGATTGGGCAAACTCCTCCGAGTCCAGATAGTTGTCTATAGCTTTATCCTTCTCCGCCCGAAGTACCACCAGCTCGGCGTTAGACTCTCCGAGTTCTTCCTCCTTGCGCTTGAGCTTCTTCTCCAGGGTAGCGTACTTCTTCTGTTGCCTCCTGAGGGCATTATCGGCCTTATCAGAAGCCCGCTTCCATGATTCGGCTTGCCTCACAGCGCCTTGAAAATAGGCGTTAGACTGAAACAAAGCAATTAACAAAGTATAAGGCAAGAAAATGCTACAAGAACGAAAAATAAGTTCAAAAAAGAGAAGGCATACCGAAGCCAGAGACTGAGCTCCCATGAGCTTGATCCTCTCAAGATCAGGGGTGGCCACCACATCAGTAAAATCCTTGGGGGTCACGCTATGGTAAGACCAATCCCAAGCATGTTTCGTGGAACCAACTACGGTGTCCCCTCGGCGGAATCCCCAGAGAGGCTGAAAGGCGCCTGTGGCAGCAGCAGTAGGGGCAGCAGCAGTGATAGGAGTACCATGGCCTCCAGCTCCTTCAGTTGAGGCCTCCCCTATAGGCTCTTTGTGCTTCTTCAAAAAGATAGGCTCCGTGGCCTTTCCCCGGGTGTCTAGGCCTGCGAGCCGAGCTTTCTTCATCCTAGCTGTTTCCTCAACCAAAGGAACATTGTCCTCGTTAATCTCCTTAGCAGCTGAAACAAAGCAAAGGACAAAATAAGTGAAGTTAATAATGCATGAAATGAAGTAAAATTGAGAAGGGAAGAAAAATACCCTGTTGAGAAACAGAGGATAGTCCCACATGAATCAGGGAAAACTCCTCTAAGAGAGTCCAGCTGGTGGTCGAGCCATCATCCTGAGTAAGCCCATTATAAATAATAGTTTCTTCAGGAGTTAAGTGAATGGATTTGAGGCTACCATCACTGACCTTCCCAAAAGAAGATCGAAAAAGTGTGCCCCAGTCACCATTCTCCCAACGTAACCCGACGAAACTATTCCTCCAATTTTGATTATTATCAGGAATAGAGGCACTGTTAAAGATATGTTTGCTTTTGGACCTTTGCTTGACATAGACCCAGCCGCAGATATTGGAAGAACTATTGTAACACTGAAAGACTTTCCTAAAAACAGCTACGGAAAGAGGAAAGCCCTCCCTAAGACAGCAGACCATAAAACATAGAATGTTCCTCCAGGCGTTTGGAGGAAGCTGACACAGGTTGATTTGTAAATCAGCCAAAAGATGAGGAATAAAGGGGTGAAAAGGAAACCTAAGCCCAGTATTAAGGGCATCTGTGTAAATGAAAAGAGTATCGGGTCTCCAGTGGCAAGTACGATCACCACCAGAGACTGGAACTAATCTAAGAGGAGGAAGGACGTTATAACGAGCATTTAGTTTATTGAAGTCTATGTTGTGCCAAGTATTACAATGATTAAAAGAGTCGAGATGTGCAGTTGAGGGATATTCATCCCCCCTAGTGTTAATCATATCGATTAAAGACATATACGAAGAACGAATATCGATATCCTTACCTCGTTTTGAAGCCGAGGCTATCTTTGCCGCCCTCTCAGAATTCTTGTCAGCCATTAGTAAGCTAGAAAAAGCCTGAAGGAGAGGTTGGAAAACTAAGGGAGGGGATTTGAGAGAGGAAAGGTTAGAAAGTTTGAGGAAGGATGAGGAGAAGTTGTAGAATGAGTAGAGAGGTGAAATGAGAGGTGTGGAGAAATCAAACTCTCACCCCACCTTTATATAGCCAAGGAAGGGGGATAATGGGCCTTAAAAAGCCCATTTGGGCCCAAAACTTAGAAGGTTCTGGAATTATCCAGGAAATTCCTGGAAAATTCAAGAGAATTCTAGCAAAAATCAGAAGAAAACTTGATTTTTTGAAGAATCTGGAAGGATCCAGAAACACCCCAGAAGAATTTGGAGCCTATAAATAAGAGCCCAGTAAGAGGTTTGACCCGAAGAGAGCCCAGTGAAAGGTTTGACCCAAAATAAAAGCCCAGTTCATGAAAAATAATGAAATTAAATATTATTGGGCCTAAAAAAAATATCAAGCCCAGATAAGGGCCCAAATATTCAAATCAAAGCCCTGCACCAGGGTCCAAAATCTGGAAGAAAATATATGTGAGTATTATCTTCAAAAAACCAGGAAAAACAAGGGGCCCAATTGAAAAGCCTGTAAAAAAAATGGCCCCAAGGAAGCCCAAATGTTTGAAAAGCCCAGAACTAGGGGCCCAATTAACAAGGCCTGTGGAAAAGATGCCCAATAAGAAACAAGCCCAGAAAAGGGCCCAGATAATTGAAGTTGGAGGCCCAGGGATAAGGCCCACTATATTTAAAAAAGGGGTTATATCAGGCCCATGAGCCAAAGCCCTGTTGAAAAAATAAGCCCAAAGATCAGCCCAACAAATTCAGCCCAGGGTTAAGGGCCCAAATCCAAGTGTATGCAAATAAATAAATAAATAATATATATAAATATGTATATATTCCTGACCTGTTCGACCAGAAAACACGAAGAAATCCTGGTCGAATGGCCTGAGGTCGAAACCCTGTCGATCAGGGGTAAAAAACGGCCTTAATTCGACCAGGACCAGGACTAATTCGACCAGAAATAATGAAGAATTCCTGATCGAAATTCCTTAAATAATTTCTGAAAAATGTTAATATTTTCAGAAATAAGGAATAAATCCAGAAAATTAAAGGATAAATCCCAGAAATTTAGGGAAAAAATCCAGAAATTAAGGATAAATCCCAGAAATTAAGGGAAAAATCCAGAAATTAAGGATAAATCCCAGAAATTAAGGGAAAAATCCAGAAAATTAGGGAAAATCCCAGAAAATTAGGGAAAAATCCCAGAAAATTAGGGAAAATCCCAGAAAATTAGGGAAAAATTCCTGGAAATTAAGATAATTTCTGAACAAAAGGAAGATTCATTGTAAATGTGTAGGTCGCTCCACACTTTACGCAAAGACGAAACCCTGAAAGGGAACGAATAGATTTAACTTCTGCGAAACCTAATCAATGTTTCCCAAAAGTTGGGGGGCAAATGATAGGGATAAATAAGTCCTGATTTTATAAATAATGGGCTGATAGGCCCAATAAGAAGATGTATGATATTCAGACCAGAAAGGTTAAGCCTGATGGACCAGATCAGGTCTGATGGAATAAAAGAGGCCCAAAAGCCCTGATTATTAATTAATTTCGTAATTAATTAATAAGGGAAAAATCAGCTATTGAGAAGAGTCCTGATAAGGATATAAATCCTTATAGATTATCCTCAAGGGGACCTAAAAGGATAAGGAATCAGTTTCCTACTATCTAGGACTCCAAAGTCCATTCTAATTATGAGACTTGCCCACCAAGTCTCCTATACCAAGTCCAATTCAAGGACCACCAACATCTATATAAGGGGCCTCACCCCACAAATCAGAACTACGTTTTTTGGCTTGATTCTCTAATTCACAGAGATACGTAGGCATCTCGTAAAGGCAGATTGAGTCACGAAGCACGAGAGCAGCCATTAAAGGCCTTGAGCTCCCGAATCTTAGTAATAAATACAGCAAATAATAACCTTAGCTTTTTATCCATAACACTTCGAATGCCTTCAACATTATTCCTCCATAGCATGAACATATTAATGAACTTCTACTAAACTGACGACTTCTTCACTATAGCTGTCAAGATCATCATGTATATACCTAATACTTAAACTGTACTGATTCTAGTGGAATATAGATTATTTGAAAGTCAACAAAGTTGAGTTATCAAAACCTATATTTTTTAGATATGCAGTTTGAATCTTTCTCAACAATTATTATTTAACTTATTACACAAATATACCATTTTCAACTTAAGGTTAAAAATCACTTAAAACTCAATAACTCTAAGCTTAGACAAACACCTTCAATATCGTTTACCACAAAATTGTCATTTAATGCCCGGAACTGGAAGGAAAAATGATCTATAAAACCATTAAACCCAGGTTCCTGAAGAATGAATTAGTACACATAAACATCTTATAATAAGACACAAAAAGTTGAAATATGCTATATGTCTAGATCTTTTACTAATAATTATGTTAAGTTTTTGGGAACATCCTTTGACATCTACTCATATACAAAAAAAGTATTATATGAATTCATATGGACTTGCATAATTATGTATGAACATTTTCTATGCTCTATTCATATATATAAAAATAAAATGTCAGACTTAGGTTGATCGCAAAGAACATTAAAATAATGTTTCTGTTTTATTTGAAGATTTTGGTTACATTCATTAAAAAGGCTCTTCTCCTTTGAGTATTCAAAATTTGTTGAACCAGCTTCCAGGTTTGCATCAAATTGGAATACACTTTTTGCCACAAGTGTCAATTATACATCGCATGTGTGTATCAGCATCTGCAACAAATTTTTGTAATAGTGAACAAAAAGTATTCCAAAAAGATATATGAAAATTAATATATAGGGATATTTGAACGTATACATGACTATATATAATTACCAGAATTCTCGTATACTAAGCAAGTAGATTGAGCACAAGTAGAGGTGCAATTGAGAATGGCTTTAGACACAATCGGCGGGCGGTGACAGCCTAATAGACATAAAACTATGCAGAGTCCTTGCCTTGCCTCTAAAAAATGTACACTTTAGAGAACAATATACGCTGCATTCCTTTGAGAAGATTTTCTCACTTACAAAACCATTAGTCTCAACTGCTGCTGCACCCATTACCAACATCATTATCACGATTACTACCGGTACCTTAAATTTAGCCATCATTATATATAGTCTCTATATTCTCTATCTTTTATCCTAGTTAATATCTCGAACTGAATATATAAGACACTCTTCTCATGTATTTATAGGTTTTAAATGTTTGTGCAGTGAGTATTAGGAAACTTTTTGGCAATATAAATTTCATATTTTTATATCATTAAAAAATTAAATAACGCACATCTACTTTTTGATTACAAAATTTGACTTTTTGCCTATCTCTTATCGAATTGTGTGCAAGATCTATAACATTTATTAATTTACTAAATGTTAGAAGATTTGGATTTTCTTATTGTTTTCAATGCATTTACTAGCAATTAGTTTTTTATTTCCTCACCTTCATTTGATGTATATTTTGTTTGTGTATATCTTTGTTATGCATGTGATAGTGAATAAAATAAATCATGATTACGTTAAATAATATCACATTAATTATACCAGAATTGGGCTGACAGCTTAACCGGTTAAAAAGGGCCCAAAACCTTGAATTTTAATTAATTTCGTAATTAATTAATCAGGGATAAATCAGTTGATAAATAAAGTCCAGTTAGGAATATAATTCCTTGAAGATTGGCCTCCAAGGAACCTCATGCGATAAGAAATCAGTTTCCTACCTCTTAGGACTCCAAAGTCCATTCTATTTCAGAGACTTGCCCACCAAATCTCCTAAGTCTAGTCCAATTCAAGGACTTCCAATATCTATATAAGGGGCCTCACCCCATAAATCAGAACTACGTTTTTTGGCTTGATTCTCTAATTCACCGAGATACGTAGGGATCTCGTAAAGGCAGAGTTAAGCTACGAAACACGAGAGCAGCCATTAAAGGACTTGAGATCCAGAACCGTAGTAATAAATATAGCAATTAATATACCCTAGTTTTTAATCCATAATATTTGGCGCCGTCTATGGGAAACTTAATAACAACCATGACGAGAACACGGAGTGGAAATAGTGCCCCTGGAGGTATACCAGCTGGGACGACCTAAATGATTTCGTCAACAGTGGAGATACCTCCGCATTCGACCTATGCCGCCACCCAAGGAGGAGCCCAGGTAGGGGCAACTGAACCTCAGCCACAAGGGACGATTCCCTAGGCTCCTCAAGTGACGAATTCCCAACTTCAACAACTACATACACCTGTGAATTCTCGACCCGTTGGGTATGAATATTCAACTGTTGTGACCACTAACCCCCCTTATGGGATGCCCCTTTACCCCGAGGTTGGAGGGAGGGGACATGCTAATCGGTGTGAAGCACAAGGGAAGACGCCCCAATATATACATGGTTTGTCTCCTATTCCAGCGGATCAAGAATTCTCTGGTCCTTACACTGAGAGAGACTCCGAATTTTCGGATGATTATGTGGCCCTAAGAAGGAGGCGTGCTGGTAAAGAGCCAATGGCTGATGGTAACCCGCGCCCTGGGAGCACCCGAGGGACGAATCCCCAAGAAGTGCAGGAGAGAATCAAGGCTCACGAGGCTGAGATCCAAAGGCTGAAGCGCGACTTGGAGGCGCACCAGACCTCCAGACCCCTACTACCTCCAAGGGGGAGAAATCTTCCTCCAATCATAGACCTGGATGGTTCACTATAGAGAAGGACAATTGTCCCAAGGGCTGATCCAAATAATCTTCTTCCCCTTGGAGATCCTGATGATCCTACTCCACCATTCACTGAAAAAATAATGAATGCCCATATCTCAAGGAAGTTTAAGATGCCCACTATCAAAGCTTATGATAGCACTGGTGATCCCGCTAATCATGTCAGGATATTCTCTAATGCACTGTTGTTGTAGCCCGTGAACGACGCTATTAAGTGGTGGGCCTTTCCTCAAACCCTATCGGGAATGGCTCAAAGATGGTATAGCCGTTTGCCCCCGCATTCTATTGGGTCTTTCAGAGAACTAAGTCAGGATTTTATTAAGCAATTTATCAGTGGGAGAGTGCATGAGAAAAATTCAGCATCCCTCATGAGCATGGTGCAGAGAGCGAAGGAGTCCTTGAGAGACTATCTGAATCATTTCACAAAGGAAGCTTTAAAAGTCCCAGACCTTGATGACAAGGTAGCTATGATAGCACTGCAACAGGGAACTAGGGACGAGTTTTTCAAGATGTCATTGGCCAAGCGCCCCCCTGAAAGTATGTTACAGCTCCAAGATAGGGCCGGGAAATACATCAAAGTAGAGGAGAGCATGAGGACGACAGTAGTGAATAACGAGCCCGCTGGTGGCAAGAAGCGAAAGACTGATCTGGAATATATTGCTAAGGACAAGTATCCTAGAAATGAGCAAAACACTGATTCGACCCCGAGGAAGGGAGGACCTGGGCAAAAGTTCACTGAATATGCTAAGTTGAATGCTCCTAGAAGCCAGATCTTGATGGAAATTAAGAAAGAAAGAGATATCCATTGGCCTAAACCCCTGAAGGCTGATCCTACCAAGCTAGATAAGAGTAAATATTATAGATTTCATAAGGATGTCGGTCATGACACCGATGAGTGTAGACAATTTAAAGATGATATAGAGTTCCTCATTCGAAAAGGAAGGTTGAGCAAGTACACCGGAGATGGAGGAGATAGGAATAACAATGGGAGAAAGAACTTTGATGATCGTAGGAGGGACCAAGACGATCAGGGGCAAAATCCCCAGCCTAGGGGACTAATAATATATGCAATCTTTGGAGGACCACGACCCCGATGGCCTGTGATAATTACAATCTTTGGAGGACCAACTGCTGCTGGATTATCCAAGAACTCAAGGAAATCATATACTAGAGAAGTTATGCATATTATTGGGGAAGTCCCAAAGAGGGCTAGGATAGGAGTGACAATGGCATTTGATGATTCTGACTTGGAGGGTGTGAAATTTCCTCATGATGACCCGTTGGTCATAACACCGATAATAGGGAACAGCCGGTGAAGAGGGTCCTTATAGATAATGGTGCCTCGGTGGACATCTTACTCCATGATACATTTCTAAGGATGGGTTACAATGCTTCTCAATTAACCCCGACCGATATGCCGATATATGGATTCGCAGGAGTGGAGTGCCCCGTGGAAGGGATAATTAAGTTTCAAACAACCATAGGTCAGGAACCAAGAAAGGAAACACGAATGTTGGACTTTGTGGTGGTGAAAGCTAGTTCAACTTACAATGCAATCATGGGAAGAACAGGAATACATGCCTTCAACGCAGTCTCTTCCTCCTACCATTCAGTGATGATGTTTCCCACCCGGAATGGGATTGGAGAAGAGAGAGGAGATCAATAGATGGCAAGGAGTTAATATGTGGCCTCTCTTAGGGCAAATGGAGTTGGGGGCCAGGTTCTGCCTATTGAAAACCTGGACATCCGCAAGAATGATGAGAAAAGAGGGAAGCCAGTAGAAGACCTGGTTATGATTCCTTTGGCTCCCGAGGATCCCTAGAAAGTGACTTTCATTGGAGCAACACTAGAGGAGCCCCTTAGAGGGAAGTTGGTGAAATTTTTACAAGACAACAGTGATATATTTGCATGGTCGGCAGCTGATATGCCAGGTATAGACCCGGAACTGATCACTCACAAGCTGAATGTGGATCCAAATCAAAAGACTCTAAAGCAAAAGAAAATAAGCTTTGCTCCAAAGAGGAAAGAGGCTATTAAACAAGAAGAAGAGAAGCTCTTAGAGGCTGGTTTCATTGAGGAGATACAGTTTCCGGAATGGTTAGCAAACCCTGTGATGGTAAATAAGGCTAATGGAAAATGGAGGATGTGTGTAGATTTCACCGATCTGAAAGACACATGCTCTAAGGACTGTTTTCCATTGCCAAGGATATATACATTTATAGATGCTACTGCTGGTCCTGAGATGCTGAGCTTCATGGATGGATTTAGTGGGTACAACCAGATCAAGATGCACAAGCATGACATCTCAAAGGTATCATTCGTTACTGATTTTGATGTTTTTTATTATCTTGTTATGGCGTTTGGTCTCAAGAATGCAGGAGCCACCTATCAAAGGTTGGTAAATAAGATTTTCAAGGATCTTATTGGTAAGACCATGGAAGTTTATGTCGATGATATGTTCGTCAAGCGTCTAGTGAGGACTAACCATATAACCCATTTGAGGGAAGCTTTTGAGGTCCTAAGATATCACAAAATGATGCTAAATCGTGCAAAATATGCTTTCGGGGTGGGATCTGGAAAGTTTTTATGTCTTATGGTCTCCAAGAGGGGAATCAAGGCCAATCCTGATAAAATAAAGGCTATCCTGGATATGGAACCACCACGTTCCATAAAGGACGTTCAGAAACTCACTGGAAGAGTTACAGCTCTATGACGTTTCATCTCCAAATCTGGAGACAAGTGTTTGCCATTCTTTAAATCCCTGAAGAAGGTTAAAGATTTTGTATGGACTGAGGAAAGCCAAGAGGCATTTGAAGGATTAAAGAAATATATGGTTCAAGCTCCGTTGTTGGCCAAGACAACTCTGAATGAAACTTTGTACTTATACTTGGCCATTTTAGAAAATGTCTTGAGTGTTGTATTGGTTAAGGAGGAACTTAAAGTCCAGAAACCCGTATACTATGTTAGCAAAATTCTGCATGGAGCTGAGTTGAATTATTTGACTATTGAGAAGTTTGATTTAGTCTTGGTAATGGGTTCGAGGAAGTTGCGTCCTTACTTTCAGGCTCATAAAATTGAAGTGCTAACAAATCATCCCTTGAGAAATATCATTTATAGTCCCAAAGCTAGTGGGAGGCTGATTAAGTGAGCAATAGAATTGGGTATCAAATACAAGCCACGAACGATAATAAAAGCCCAGGCATTGGATGACTTCGTGGTGGAATGTACCATACCCAACCAAGAAGTCGGGGGGCAGGAAGATACTATACCTCAATATACAGAAGGTGATAAAGGAGACAAAGAAATGGACATTAAGGAGAAGTAATATTGGGTTGTCTATTTTGATGGAGCATCAAAAACAAGTTCAGGCGGAGCAGGGCTAGTTTTACAAAGCCCAGATGGGTTCTTGATTGAATACGCTATGAAGCTAAACTTCCCAACTACAAACAATGAAGCAGAATATGAAGCTCTGATAGCTGGCCTCGGCCTGGCAGGGAAATTGAGAGTCAAGAACTTAAAAGTCTATGGAGACTCGAAGTTGGTCATATCCCAGGTCAAGGGAGAGTTTGAGGCAAGGGATGATACAATGGCTAAGTATGTCCGCCTAGTAAGGGCTGTGATGACTCAGTTCGATGAATGCCATGTTGAGCACATCCTGTAATATCCCGTATTTTTAGAATTATTATAATTATTATTTGCATATATATATGTGCTTTTATGATTTAGAAGGAATAAAATGGTGGATACTTTATTCCTGTTTGACGAGTTGGTGTTATTAAATGGTAATGTGCTTATTATTAAGTGTTGTATCGATCCTTGCTAATTTCTGAAAATATTTACTTAAATGTGTTATTTTTAAGTGTTGTATGGATTTATAATATCAATAATTATTTATGAGAATTTATAAAATTTAGAAAATAATATTTCATCTGTTATTTATCCCTAAATGATTTTCTAATTGTATTTTGGTATATATTCAGTATTAAATTCAAGGATATTTCAAAAATTATGAAACTTATGTTTTATTAGTATTTGAATATTTCGAGAATTTTAAAATTATTTCGGAAATTTTTCTGAATAAATTTACCCGCAAGTTTGTTCGTGTAATCGTTAAATGAGGGTATAGTGCGCAACTCAAAAATATTTTAAAAATTACGAAAATTTTATTTTATTAGTTTTTAAATATTTCGAGAATTTTAGAAGTATTTAGGTAATTTTTCGGGTTATTTTCACACGCAAATCTGTTCGTTAAAATAAAAAACTCGGGATAAAACCAGGCTGCTAGGGGATAAATGTTACACTAGTTGTATTCATGTTAATTAGTAAAACGTGGCAGATGGTTATTACCTCCATTTGCCACGTGTTGAATAAAAAATAAAATAAAAATCCTAGACTACCACGTACCCCCACCCCCTTTCCTTTTTCTTTCACGCGCACAAACCCCCCCGTCCCCGTTAACCCCTCCCCCTATTCCTTCCGTTTACTTTCTTTTTACTATACCCAACCTTCTGCCTCTTCTTGTCTCTCCTGTTTCGTATATTTATATATTTTTATTTTCCAAAATTCATATCTTACAAACCGTTCGTCCAAATTTCAATTATTATATATATAAACGATCAGCGCTTCGATACCTACACATAGGTATATATATTGCGAGATTTTGAGAAGGAAATTTGCGGAGCATAGTTTCCATTTTAATTTAGTTTCGGGGTGTAGAAAAAGAGTTTGGATGCGGTGATTACTCCACATGGCATTTCAGCGTGTGTACGTCAATGGCTATTAATTTCTGATTTTTCTGGAGATATTTTCCGGACATCAGATTTTCTGTTCGGGTTGATCATAATTTATTTTGGGTAACTATTTCGAAATTTCGCATTTGTACTTGGGTATATTATAGCATGTTAGTGTTTATATATTTATTGCGTAATTTTTATAAGTTATTAGAGAAGTCACTTTTGGCCCGAATTTTGGTTCAGGTGGCCGTGTTTTCGTTTCTGGCATGTTTATACGTGCAAATATAAATTATGGTGTGTTTTAAGTTTATAAATTTTATTGGAGTATAGTTGGATTGTGTTATTTGGGGTTGATTTTGAGGGGTTATGACCCCGAGGAAAGTCCGTTTTACAAAGACGTTATTTCAAATATTTTTCTGAAATATTTGTTTTAATTTTAAATTATTATCTTTATTATTTTTGAAAATTATAACTTGATTCAATTATTTATAATTTATTTTGATTAATTATTTATTCATTTAATTAATTGATTAATTCATTTGATCAATTAATTTTATTTATAAATAGTTGAATGAAGTGTAATTATTTATAATTGAGCTAAATTATATTCTAAAAATTATTTTGGGATTTTAAAAATTATATAAAGGTATTGAATATTCATTTAATATTATTATTAATTGAATTATTCTTATTTTATTCATAATAAATAAACCGTTCGTCCGTTTAATACAAAACAAACGCCTCTAGACTCAGAAAAATATTCTGCTTCTATTAAAAATACTTTTGAGACCTAAATTCTTTTGTTTCTAAAGGTCACTTGTTTTACAAGTCATTCTGAGTCGATTATTGATCAATAAACCATATTTTTGACCCGATTTCAATTCTAAAAGTGCCAAGTCAAATGTTTTGACGAACCAAGTCATGGGTTATATAAATAATATGATACATGCGTTATGTGTTTATATTCTATGTGAATTACGTGTGTACGTGGGTCAAGAGACTTGTGTTTGACTATTTTATTTATGTGTGGGCTATCGTATGGGTAGACGATAAGGTTTGACCTGCAGTTCGTCGAGTAATTATCGTTTAGACAATAAAAGTTGTATCTTTTAATTATAAATTAAAATACGGATCGCTCAAGTTGATCGGGACCAGACATTGAAAAGAATGAAATGGAATGGTATTGGATATCTGGCTTCTAGCAATCGTAGGAGCAGCACATTAGTGAATTATCGAAAGAAAAGACGGTGATGCCATGAGATGTCAGGATGAGGGATTGTGTTATTACGAGTGTGACTAACTGCTAAAAACCGAAAGGGATATTTATTTTAAATCTTTTTATGCAAGTATTGCTTTCCTTATTCTAAGTTCGGAATAGATAAATGTTTTACATATTGCTGAATTAAATGATTCTGTTTATATAAGTACTCTTCTGCTATTCTATGTTCAGAATAGCTAAGTGATTTTACTCATCAAATTATTAGATTTATAAATGTTTTGGATTTTGAGAAAGATGATTTGGTTGCGAATATTCCTACCCAAGTAAATGGGGGAATAAAATTATTTTGGGTGTCAATTATTATGACACCTTTTCAATAAAAGGTTTTAAGATTGGATCAATGTGTAAGTGACCGGGGAGGACGGTCCAGCGGATGGCTATTGCTAAGTGTCATATGAAATATTATGACACAATTTGTGCCACAAGCAGATATATTGCCTTTTTATTCGAGTACTCATATTTTGGGGACATGTTTCTATGAATCATTACCTTGTGCTATCACACGGGCTGATCAGCATGTGATAGTTCGTCTGTCAGTGAATGATCCCAATCAAATTATTATATTTCTTTTGATAATCATAGAATAAATGATTTATAAAGTGATTTGGTTTTGAATAAAATGTGAAATACAGTTTTGATTCAGTTTTTGCTTGATGTGGATATTTAGGTTGTTGTTAAATATCAAAGGTGGTATTAGTATATACGATTGATGTTGACTTCAGTATGTGATGTTGTGAGTATCAAAGTTTATATTGATATCTAATTTGATGTGACAATAAAATGAGTATTAATATCAAGAGTTCGGCTTTGAATAAAGTTTATGATTCATTCCATAATCATTGTTTCATGTTGATGTTATTTACAATATTCTCGTTAACAATGTTTTACGAGTTTTATTCTCATCAAGATTCAGAGTATTGATGAAGCATTTCACTCGAAAATATCAAAAAGAGTTTTGAATACAGTGAGAAACAATTATCCGATTCTTTAATAAATTTTCTATTTCAGCAATTATGATTTTAAAATGATCTGCGATATTGCAGATGTCGATTTTATATCAAAACGACCATATATATATTACAATGATCTTGTTGAGAATTTCTTTCGCTCATACTTGCCTGTTTTCAAATTTAACCTCTAGTGAGGATTAAATTGCGCTGTTTAGCCGCGTAATTCGAGGAAGCAAATAAGAAGCTTTTGGAAGGTGGTTGGTCCAGGGTTTGCGAACTAGTGTAAGTTCTATTGTGTAAAGTTGTTTATATTATATTATATTATATTATAGTTGTGTATTTTGTAGTTGGGCCTAGTATACTTCTTTTCGAAGTTATACTAGCGGGTTAAGTTTGAGATTGAGAATTATTGAAAAGAGTTTTAAAAGAAAGTGAAAAATTTATTTGTGGAATTTGGATATCTTGTTTCTAGAACTATAACCTTAAAAGATCTTGGATTAGTTTGGGGTCACAGATGCTAAATATCTTCCGTTGGCATTTGTATATTGATTAAACAGGTTAATTTGAACTGAGGTTTTATAGTGACGACCGAATCCCCTGACCCCGGATTTGGGGGCGTTACAGGTTGGTATTAGAGTTGAGGTTATAATAAACTATAAACGAGAGTGTATAGGAGTGTGTATAGTTATGTGTGGACGGTTGAGCTCATATCGAGTTCCTGTTGGACTATTGAATATAGTACCAACGAGTAAGCTAAGATAGGCGCATTCATTTAAGATGGTTATGTTGAGCTGGACAAAACTCTTGGCAGCTGCAAACTTCTATTATGGAATCTTCCAAGGCTACTACGATTCGACGACGATGAAGATTATCGATATACTTATAACATGAAGAAGTGTCTAGAATCGGATGACGAGTCAACCGAAGAGTTCAAAAAAGAAGAAGATAAGTATTAAGACTTTGGCAATAATTTCTCTTTCTATAACTTCTTTTGACATCTCTCACAAAGAGGTATCTGTTAGAGGATATATTCTCTAACACTCGTCTAGTCATTTTATGTTGGAATCTTATTTTCTGGATTTCATTTTTTCCAGAACTATTAGCTTTGAAACCTTTTCAGTTTTGACCCGAGGATTGCCTTAACAAATCATTTATTCGAAATCCTTTATTATTCATTTGATTTTGAATTCTTTTCATATTCTTTTATTCTGACTGAGATGAACAACCCTAACTAAAGGGGAGACAAGGTATACCTGTCTGTGTGATAGGAGTTGGATGGGACGCCATCACTTATGTGTGTTGTGACTAGAAGAAGGTTAACAACCTTTAGTAGTGTCTTAATTTGGACACACAATACCAAGTTCATTTGATCATATTGATCTCTCAGTTATTCTTTCATTTCAACAATACTTTTGCAAAACTTCAGATTTTGGTAACCACAATGGTGGGACACCCATTATGATATCAAGTTCTTTACTCTTTGAAATTTCATGATTTTATCATCTCAAATATTCGAAGGTATGCCAATCAAGTTAAGCTGAGTTATCATGGTCAAGTCAAAGCAGGGTTATATGATGGGATTACCAAGAGCAACAGTGGATTATAATGCGATTAGAATATTAGTGGCGTATAACGAAGTCAGTCTGTTTCTTTATTTCTCTCTCTATTTATCTCTATCTATCTCTCTTTCTTTTTTTTCTCTTTCTCTCTATCTTTCTCTCTATTCTTCTCTCTCGCAATCAGTAAAAGTGATTATATTGAGAAATTGGTCAAAGGATGTGGATGAAACAATTGTGAGGAGTGAAACTCCCGTGATAATTATGTTATACAAGAAATCTGAGTTTTTATTTGATATTTCGGAAAAAGTGATGTTGTAGGAAATAAAAAGTTGGCAAGAAGACCCCTAGTGTTCTCTTCTGCTGATTCTGAGGACGGAATCCTTATAAGGCGGTAGATTGTAATATCCGTATTTTTAGAGTTATTATAATTATTATTTGCATATATATATGTGCTTTTATGATTTAGAAGGAGTAAAATGATGGATATTTTATTCCTGTTTGACGAGTTGGTGTTATTAAATGGTAATGTGCTTATTGTTAAGTGTTGTATCGATCCTTGTTAATTTTTGAAAATATTTACCTAAATGTGTTATTTTCAAAAGTTATTTGAAAGCTGATCATTTTATTGATATCGGTAAATTGAGTTTGTTTTGCAATATTAGGGATTGGGTGGATATTCTGTCAGCTATGTGTTGTATGTAATATTAATTGTGTATGATTCAATTGTGATTAAGAATTATTTTTATTATTAATTACTGGGTCGTATTGTTTTGTTTTGTCTTTAAAAGTGATTTTATTGAGGAATTATTTTCATAAATATTGGAATTATCTCTAAAATTATTTTTATGGATTTATAATATCAATAATTATTTATGGGAATTTATAAAATTTAGAAAACCAATTTCATCCATTATTTATCCCTAAATGATTTTCTGATTGTATTTTAGTATAAATTCAGTATTAAATTCAAGGATATTTCAAAAATTATGAAACTTATGTTTTATCAGTATTTGAATATTTCGAGAATTTTAAAATTATTTCAGAATTTTTTTTGATTAAATTCACCCGCAAGTTTGTTCGTGTAATCGTTAAATGCAGGTATAATGCGCAACTAAAAAATGTTTTAAAAATTATGAAAATTTTAGTTATTAGTTTTTAAATATTTCGAGAATTTTAGAAGTATTTCGGTAATTTTACGGGTTATTTTCACCCGCAAATCTGTTCGTTAAAATACAAAACTCAGGATAAAACAAGGCTGCTAGGAGATAAATGTTACACTAGTTGTATTCCTGTTAATTAGTAAAACGTGACAGATGGTTATTACCTCCATTAGTTACATGTTGAATAAAAAAACAAAATAAAAATCCTAGACTACCACGTACCCCCTCCCCCCTTTCCTTTTTCTTTCACGCGCGCAACCCCCAACCCCCCAGTTACCCCCCCCCCCAATTCCTTCCGTTTACTTTCTTTTTACTATACACAACCTTCTGCCTCTTCTTGTCTCTCATGTTTCGTATATTTATATATTTTTAATTTTCAAAAATTCATATCTTGCAAACCTTCCGTCCAAATATTAATTGTTATATATATAAACGATCAGCGCTTCGATACCTACGCATATGTATATATATTGCGAGGTTTTGAGAAGAAAATTTGTGAAGAATATTTTTCATTTTAATTTATTTTCGGGGCGTAGAAAATGAGTTTGGAGGCGGTGATTACTCCACATGACATTTCAGTGTGTGTACGTCTATGGCTATTAATTCCAGATTTTTCTGAAGATATTTTCCGGACATCAGATTTTTTCTTTGGGTTGATCAGAATTTATTTTGGGTAACGATTTCGAAATTTCGCTATTGTACTTGGGTATATTATAGCATGTTGGTTTTTATATATTTATTGCGTAATTTTTATAAGTTGTTGGAGAAGTCACTTTTGGCCCGAATTTTTGTTCAGGTGGCCGTGTTTTCGTTTCTGGCGTGTTTATACGTGCAAATATAAATTATGGTGTGTTTTAAGTTTATAAATTTTATTAGAGTATAAATGGATTGTGTTGTTTGAGATTGATTTTGAGGGGTTATGACCCCGGAAAAAGTCCGTTTTACAAAGACGTTATTTCAAATATTTTTCTAAAATATTTGTTTTTATTTCAAATTATTATCTTTAATTATTTTTGAAAATCATAATTTGATACAATTATTTATAATTTATTTTTATTAATTATTTATTCATTTAATTAATTGATTAATTCATTTGATCGATTAATTTTATTTATAAATAGTTGAATGAAGTGTAATTATCTATAATTGAGCCAAATAATATTCTAAAAATTATTTTGGAAATTTAAAAATTATATAAAGGTATTGAGTATTCAATTAATATTATTATTAACTGAATTATTCTTATTTTATTCATAATAAATAGACTGTTCGTCCGTTTAATACGAAACGAACGCCTCTAGACTCTGAAAAATATTCTGGTTCTATTAAAAATACTTTCGAGACCTAAATTCTTTTGTTTCTAAAGATCACTTATTTTACAAGTCATTCTGAGTCGATTATTCATCAATAAACCATATTTTGACCCGATTTTGATTCTAAAAGTGACAAGTCAAATGTTTTGACGAACCAGGTCATGTGTTATATGAATTATGTGATACATGAGTTATGCGTTTACATGCTATGTGAATTACGTGCGTACGTGGGTCAAGAGTCTTGTGTTTGGCTATTTTATTTATGTGTGGGCTATCGTATGGGTAGACGATAGGGTTTGACGCGCAGTTCGTCGAGTAATTATCGTTTAAACGATTAAAATTGTATCTATTAATTATAAATTAAAATACGGATCGCTCGAGTTGATCGGGACCAGACATTGAAAAGAATGAAATGGAATGGTATTGGATATCTGACTTCTAGCAATCGCAGGAACAACACATCAGTGAATTATTGAAAGGAAAAACGGTGATGCCATGAGATGTCAGAATGAGGGATTGTGTTATTGCGAGTGTGACTAACTGCTAAAAACCCAAAGGCAAGTATCCATATCATCACTTATTGTTCAAGTGATATTTATTTTAAATCTTCTTATACAAGTATTGCTTTCTCTATTCTCAGTTCGGAATAGATAAATATTTTATATATCGCTGAATTAAATGATTCTGTTTATGCAAGTACTCTTATGATATTCTATGTTCAGAATAGCTAAGTGATTTTACTCATTAAATTACTGGATTTATAAATGTTTTGGATTTTGAAAAAGATGATTTGGTTGCGAATATTCCTACCCAAGTAAATCGGGGAATAAAATTATTTTGGGTGTCAATTATTATGACCCCCTTTCAATAAAAGGTTTTAAGATTGGATCAATGCGTAAGTGACCGGGGCGGACGGTCCAGCGGATGGCTATTGCTAAGTGTCATATGAAATATTATTACACAATTTGTGCCACAGGCAGATATATTGCCTTTTTATTTGAGTACTCGTATTTTGGGGACATGTTTCTATGAATCATGACCTTGTGCTATCACACAGGCTGATCAACATGTGATAGTATGTGATAGTACGTCCGTCGGTGAATGATCCCAATCTAAATTATTATATTGCTTTTGATAATCATAGAATAAATGATTTATCAAGTGATTTAGTTTTGAATAAAAGGTGAAATGCGGTTTTGATTCAGTTTCTGCTTGATATGGATATTTAGTTTGTTGTTAAATATCAAAGGTGGTATTAGTATAGATGATTGATGTTGACTTCAGTATGGGATGTTGTGAGCATCAAAGTTCATATTGATATCTAATTTGATGTGACAACAAAATGAATATTAATATCAAGAGTTCGGCTTTGAATAAAGTTTATGATTCATTCCATAATCATTGTTTCATGTTGATGTTGTTTATGATATTCCCGTAAACACAGTTTTACGAGTTTTATTCTCATCAAGATTCAAAGTATTGCTGAAACATTTCACTCGAAAATATCAAAAAGCGTTTTGAATACACTGAGCAACAATTATCCGATTCTTTAATAAATTTTCTTTTTCAGCAATTATGATTTTAAAATGATCTGCGCTATTGCAGATGTCGGTTTTATATCAAAATGACCATATATATATATTACAATGATCTTGTTGAGCATTTATTTTGCTCATACTTTCCTGTTTTCAAATTTAACCTCCAGTGAGGATTAACTTGCTCTGTTTAGCCGCATAATTCGAGGAAGCAAAGAAGAAGCTTTTGGAAGGTGGTTGGTCCAGGGTTTTCGAACTAGTGTAAGTTCTATTGTGTAAAGTTGTTTATATTATATTATATTATAGTTGGGCCTAGTATACTTCTTTTCGAAGGTAAACTATCGGGTTAAGTTTTGAGATTGAGAATTATTGAAAAGAGTTTTAAAAGAAAGTGAAAAATTTATTTGTGGAATTTGAATATCTTGTATCTAGAACTATAACCTTAAAAGATCTTGGATTAGTTTGGGGTCACAGATGCTAAATATATTCCGCTGGCATTTATATATTGATTAAACAAGTTAATTTGGATTGAGGTTTTATAGTGACGACCGAATCCCCTGACCCCGGATTTGGGGACGTTACAGGTTGGTATCAGAGCTGAGGTTATAATAAACTAGAAACGAGAGTGTATATGAGTGTGTATAGTTATGTGAGGATGCTTGAGCTCATATCGAGTTCATGTTGGACTATTGAATATAGTACCATTCAGTAAGCTAAGATAGGCGCATTCGCTTGAGATGGTTATGTTGAACTGGACAAAACTCTTGGCATCTACAAACTTCTATTGTGGAATCTTCCAAGGCTACTACGATTCGACGACGATGAAGATTATCGATATACTTATAACATGAAGAAGTGTCTAGAATCGGATGACGATTCAACCAAAGAGTTCAAAAATAAAAGAAGATAAGTATTAAGACTTTGGAAATACTTTCTCTTTCTATAACTTCTTTTGACATCTCTCATAAAGAGGTATCTGTTAGAGGATATATTCCCTAACACTCATTTAGTCATTTTTTGTCGGAATCTTGTTATCTGGATTTCATTTTTTCCAGAAATATCAGCTTTGAAACCTTTTCAGTTTTGATCCGAGGATTGCCCTAACAAATCATTTATTCGAAATCCTTTGTCCCCGCTGGTGTTTCTCCTTCTTGGGCGCTGCTTCCTCTCCGTTCTCTCCATGGTTGTTATTGTGCTGTCCCACAGACGACGCCAAATGTTATGGAACAAAAACTAAGGTATAATAATTGCTGTATTTATTACTAGGGAATGTGAGCTTTGAGGCTCGTGACTCAATCTGCCTTGACAAGATGCCTACATACCTTGCTAATTGCCAAGGATCAAGTCAAAAAACGTAGTTCTGAAGAGTGGGGTGAGGCCCCTTATATAGATGTTGGGAGTCCTTGAATTGGACTTGGGCTAGGAGAATTAGTGGGCAAGTCTCAGAATTGGAACGGACTTCGGAGTCCTAAGAGGTAGGAAGCTGATTTCTTATCCCACGAGGTTCCTTGGAGGCCAATCTACAAGGATTTATTTCCCCTCTAGGACTCATCTTATCAGCTGAATTATCCCTTATTCATTAATTATGAAATTATTTAATATTCAGGGTTTCGGGCCTTCTCAAATGGGGCTGGTTATTGGCTTAATTCTGATATAATTAATGCCATATTACTTACATATTCATACCTTATTTTATTCCCTATCATTTGCCCCCCAACTTATGGGAAACCGTTAAAAGGTTTCACAGCAGTTAAGTTCATTCGTTCCCTTACAGGGTATCGTTTTTGCATAAAGTGTGGAGCGACCTACACATTTACAACGATTTTCCTTTATTCCTATTATTTTAGGAGTTACTTTTATTTCCAGGAAATTTCCCTTAACTTCTGGGATTATTCCTTAATTTCCAGTAATTTTCCCTTAATTCTTGGATTTTTCCTTAATTTTTCAGGAATTTTCCCCTTAATTCTGGGATTTTTCCTTAATTTCTAGGAATTTTTCCCATAATTCTGGGATTTTTCCTTAATTTCTAGGAATTTTTCCCTTAATTCTGAGATTTTTTCTTAATTTTCAGGATTTATTCCTCATTTTCGTAAAAAAATCATATTATTGAAAAAAATTAAAGAATTTTCTCATTTTCTGTAATTTTCCAGGAATTTTTATTTTCCAGAATATAAAATTCTTTTTCATAAAACCTTTTTTCTTCTCTTTTTTTTTTAAAAAAATACCTCCCTTTTTCGACCCGAAATCCTATTCGACCAGGATCCTTGTCAAATTAGGCTCCATATTGCCCAGGTCGACAGCCACTTCGAGCAGGAGTTTTCGAGCAGGAATCCTGGTCAATTTTTCGGCCAGGATTTTATCTATTTTTTTGTTTTCGACCAGGATCTTCCCCTTTTCGGTCAGGATGTTTGTTTTTTGACCGAATTAGCCCATTTATTTTCTCCTAGTTGAAGTTGTTTTCGAGGAGGAGTATTCGACTAGGAATTAAGTCAGGATTTAGTGTTTGATTCTGACTTCCTTGATCGAATTATGGTCTTTATTGCCCAGGTCGTGGTTAATTTCGACCAAAATCATTCGATCAGGAGCACAGCATAAATCCTGATCGAATTGGGTCAGGAATTTTGTATTATTATTTATTTTTTTAAAATAAACAATATCTTTGGCCCCTAATTTTTCTGGGCTTATCTTTATTGGGCTCTTTCTTGGTTTTCCTAGGCCTTCTCAATTGGGCCTCTTTTTTGGGCCTTTGTTTTTCTGGGCCTCTTTTCTTCTTTTTATTATTTTAAGCCCACATACATGATCTGGGCCATAAACCTGGGCTGGATTTTTTCTTTCAACTTGAATTTGGGCCCATGACTTGGGCTTGACTTATTGAATCCTTTACTGGGCTTTTTCTGAATTGGGCTTTTTATACTTCTAGGCCCAATAAGATTTGGGCTGGGCCTCCATTTAAAACCCAAATTCCAGAATTTTCTGGAATTTCTGAAGTTTCTTATGGATTCTTCCAGATTTTTCCAAGTATTATCTTATTTTTCTAGAATTTACTTAAATTCTTCCAAAATTCTCTAAAATATTCCAGAATTCTCTATTTTTTGGGCCCAAATGGGCTTTTTCAGGCCCAATTTCCCTTCCTCTTGGCTATATAAGGGTGAGATGAGAGTGTGATCCCCGCACACTTCTCATTTCATTTTTCACTTAACTCCAACTCTCTTCTATCCTCCCCACTCTCAACACTCCTCTCCTTAGAGTTTTCCGGCCAACTCCTGAGCCTTTTCCGGCCCTTTTCAGGTTTCAAAGCTTCCTTCCTTCTCCACTAATGGCAGACAAGGGTGCTGAGAGAGCGGCCAAGATTGCCTCAGCTTCGAAAAGAGGTAACAACATCAAAATCCGCTCTTCTTACATGTCCTTATTAGATATGATTAATATCAGAGGGAATGAGTGTAACGACCGAGGAATTACGCTTGTATTATATTATAATAATAATAAATTATGTGTATTATTATGTGATTAAATGTGTTAAGTCATTGAACCCTGACTGCTATGTGTTATGTGTTGGTTGTTTTGATCCAAACGTGTTTTGGATATTTATTGAACGTTTTATCGTCAGTTATATATATTATATTAAAACCTGTACAGCTCAAAACTATGTTTTAAAAAGCCCGTATTTCAAACAAAATCATTGGCCCTATTTTTCCAAAAATGCCCTATACCGTATCGCTATTCTGAACCCCTAGATGTTTTACAAATTGACCTTTTTCGCGAAAAAACGACTTTTCCGGACCCCTTCGGGTACCAAAAACCCCACAAAAATCACATTTTTATTTTTATATGATTATGAAATTATCATATATCATTTTTCTTTGTATTTTTGTATTTTTCACAATTTTTGGGAATTTTTAGTATTTATTTTGTATTTATTGGATATTTAAAAATTCAATATTAATACCCAAAAATTATAAAAAATTGGGGCCAAATATTTTTAATAGGAGTGTAATTAGACCCTTAATTTTATTTAGGGGTATTATTTTCATAAATATAAATATCAGAATTGTTATTAATTTTTCAGTTAATTAATATTAAAAATCAGAAAATTAAGAAAAGAGGAATTAGGGTTCTTGAGTGTTCTTGCGGATCAAAGCCAATTTGATCGTGATGGGAGTGTCAGAAATCGAAGTGTGAGTAACCGATTTGAAGCCCGAAGCCTATTCTATCAGATTATCACGTCAAAATCATCATCAGAGGTATCGATTTTTATTTTATAATTTTCGGATTTAAACTCGAATTAGGGGTTCTTATTTGATTGATTGTTCGATGTTTTCGTTGCCATAAGCTTGTAGATCGTTGAATCCTCGATCGATTGGTACCAGTTTTGTATGTTTTGGTTTCCGTTTTAGCGTCGCCGGAACGCCGCCGCCGCCGCCCTGTTCCTGAGTTTTCCGGCATCGTTAACAGCAGAGGAAGGAGGAGGAAGGATGTTACGTTGCTATGGTGTTGCTCTTAGTTGAAAACGTGAAGAAACGAGGTGTCTTCGTGGTTCGTTTGTTCGATTCGAAGTCGCCGGAAAACAGCCCGCCGGCGTCGGGTTCAGTTCAGGCAGCCGCTGTTCTTCATCAACCCGGAGTCGACCCGGTTTCGACCCGGGAAACGACCCGGGATTGATCCTTACAACCCTAACCCCTTTCCCTGTTGTGTGTTTTTGATAAATTAATTAATTATTTATATTTTAGTATAATAAAATTTGTTTTTAATAATTCTAAAAAGTAAATAAAAATTAGATTTAAATTCTGAAAAATAGTATTATTAATTTCTAAATTATTTTATTAATTTATAAATTCGAATTTAATTATTTAATTAATTATTTAATTATTTATCTAATTATTTATTAGTTATCTAATTAATTAATAATTAGGTAATTAATTAATAATTAGGTAATTAATTAATAAATAAGGATTAAAAATAATTAAATAATATGATTAATAATTCGATAATTAGTTAATATTACGAGTAATGATTCGATAATGAGAATTATTATTCGAGCGATAGTTATTCGAATAATATTGTAGTGATTATTTGTATCGTATAATTAAATACCGATAATTAATTAATTAACGAATCGTATAAGTTTCAGTAATAATGTAATAGTTCGATAATTATGTGAGGATTACGAGTAGCTCGTATTTATACGAGTAATTAATCGTTGAGTTAGATTATAATTCGAGCACATAGTAGATATTCGATAAATAGCGTATCCGTTAATAGAATCGATTGATTATTTGTAAATAATCGATCTGATCGAGTAAGTATTAATAATTAGTAAATTAGTGTAATAAATTGTAATTAATCCTAATAATTAGGGATTAATTATTTTAAAATGCAATAATTATTAAATAATTATCTAAAAATATAATTAAGGATTATTTAATTATAATTATTTATTTATAATTAGTTATTAATTAATTAAATCTTGTTTAATTCATAATAATTAAACCGTTAGTCCGATTTGAGCAAAACGAAGACCTCTAGACTCAGAAAAATGAGACGAATCCAATAAAAATGGTTGCAAGTTATAATTTCTTCTGAAAAAGAGTGGTTTGGTGATAATTGATAGTTCGTAGGTCCTAGTAGGAATATAATTGAGCCGAATAAATCCCGAAAAATTATAATAAAATCAGATACGACTAGTAATGCAGGTATAAGCCCAGAATTGATTCTAAAAATAATTATAAATTTAGAAATTAATTATGTGCTTTATGTGCTACGTGCTTTATGTGATTATGTGAATAGATGTGCTGTATAAATGTATGTATATATATATATATACGAGTCAGATAGAAACGCATGGGTAGACTGATAAGGTTGCGTGATATCAATTCAAGATACACGTATGTAGTAAATTATCTAAACACCTATCTTTCCATGATTTGTTCAGTGTTAGCAAGGCAGAGCAAGCTAGGGTCAGAAGGCAGTGAGTTAAACCAGGTTAAGTACGCGCAAGGCAAGTTTTTCCCCTATTCTAAATTCAGAATAGTGATTTATATTTCTTTTCTATCATATCAATTCTCTTTGATAATCATTGTTCATATACACTGTTACCTACTTATTATCACTTGTTCCAGTTTCATTTTAATTCTTGATTTACCCAATTTATTGAATTCCCTGTTCATATTTCAATTCTTTTACCCTACATATATTCTGGTATATCCTGGTGTTGGGATATATCAATAGCATACCGATTGTTCCGGATGCTCAGCCTTGGACTGGATGGTTACTATAAAGGCTGGGTTTTTCCCAGACCATTAATTAATAGGCCATAGTTGCCTGAGTACTCCTTATATTGGTTGGGTCTATGCAGTTGGGTATAGATCCGTACTATATTCTGACTGATCAGCAGATTATAGTGCATATGTTGGTTCTTGTTTCCAGTCTTGTTCATTTGGCACTCGCCATCATTGGCAAATTATTATCATATACAGATACAGATGGTTGTTCAAACCAGCAGCTTATTGGTTCATTTATTTCTCTCTCTTTATAATATATATATATATATATATATTGTTGTAGGCTTGTTGAGCAATTTTGGCTCATTTCTTTTATTGTCACTCCTATTGTTTTACAGTTAAGGTAGAGAATGAAACCCATCAGGACCCGCATAGTCAAGAAGCGAGTCAAGTAGCGGGACCCTCTTATACCAAGAGTGTTCCTTCCTATTCTAGAAGAGAGTTTTGAATTGCCAGATCAGGTGTAGCAGGATAAGTAGTAATGTTGGGTTGAATAAAAGTCTTGTGTAGTTTGAATAAAAGATTGCGTAGTGAAATTGTAGATAGAATAAAGTTTTGTAATAAAGAGAGTTCTTGAGACAGGTTTTATTTAGTTGGGTTTGTAATAAAGTGTAGTGCATGATTCTTGTTTCCAAACTCAAACCTTAAAAGATCCTGAGTAGTGATAGTTCGGGGTAATTATTATATTTATATTCCGCTTGTGCAGGTATAGTTGGTAATTGTTGTTAATAATGCCCCAAATCTATACCCCGGATTTGGAGGGTGTTATAATGAGTATCCTTCTAATGCACACCTTGATTCGTTTGATTATTGCAATACATGGCATAATATAGATTACGATAAGTTAAACGCACGTTATAATGTTCATCCCCCCTTAGACTAGTTCCAGTTGACGGTGGAGATCGCACTTGCCACTGGAAACCTGACTCTCTTTTTGTTTACACAGATGCCCTTAATGCTGGGATTATATTTCCTTTTCATCCTTTTATTCCCCACCTTTTAGCAGACTTGCAGATTAACCCCTGTCAGGTTCCTCCAAACGCCTGAAAGAACATTTTATGTTTCATGGTTTGTTGTCTTAGGGGAGGTTTTCCTTTATTAGTAGCAGTTTTTAGGAAAATCTTCCAGTGTTATAACAGTTCTTCGAGTATTTGTGGTTGGGTCTACATTAAACAAAGGCCCAAGTATAAGCACATCTTTAATAGTGCCTCCATTCCCGACAATAACCAACATTGGAGGAGTAGTTTTATCGGGTTAAGGTGGGAGAATGGAGACTGGGGCACCCTCTTCAGATCTTTCTTCAGGAAGACTAGTGATGGCAGCCTCAAATCCATTCACCTAACCCCCGAGGAAACTATCGTTTACGATGAACTCATTCGGGATGATGGTGCCACTACTAGCTGGACTCTTTTCGAGGAGTTTTCCCTTATTCACGTGGGGCTCTCCTCAGTTTCTCAACAGGGTATTTTTTTTCCCTTCTCATTTTTATTTTCTTCCATGCATTATTGACACCACTTATTTTTGTTTTTCTCTTGTTTTTGCAGCTGCTAAGGAAATTAATGAGGATAATGTGCCTCTTGTCGAGGAGACCGTGAGGATGAAGAAGGTTTGCCTTCCGGGCTGGATACTCGGGGAAAGGCTACAGAGCCTAGATTCTTAAGGAAGCATAAGGAGCCCTTGGTGGAGGTTCCTGCTGAGGGAGCTGAAGCCCACAGTGCCCCTATTTCTGCTGCTGCTCATGTCTCTGCTACTACTGGAGCTTTCTAGCCTCTTTAGGGATTCTGCCGAGGGGATATTGTGGTTGGATCCACAAAGCAGGCCTGAGATTGGTCTTACCAACGCGTAACCCCTAAGTACTTTACTGATGTGGTAGCTACTCCCGACTTGGAGATGATAAAGCTCATGGGAGTTCAGTCCAATGCTGAGCTGGTTGTTCTTAGGGCTGAGAAGAACAAGGCGATTGACAACTACCTGGACTCGGAGGAGTTTACCCAGTCTATGAGGGTGAGGGACGACTCGGTGTTCCCTGGGTTTTTTAGGACTGGCCGGGACACGGCCCTTGGGACCGTGAACGAGGCTTGCCCCGATATTAACCCATCAGACTATGTCTTCCCCAACGACGAGGCTTTGCTACGGAGGTTCCGTACCCGAGTGGTTGTCTCTATTCCTCAGGACCCGCTTCTTCCTCCTCCCGAGTCATCTTCTAGGCCTGTTGCAGATGATAGCTCTTCCTCCTCCGGGACTACTGAGACTTCCAGCGAGAGCGACGGAGACGATGTTATGGATTCTAAGGGTACCTCTGCTCCTTAGAGCTTTTCTAGCCCTGTGTGGCTTATTTATTTTATCTTGTCTTTGAGTCTTTGCTTATCAGACTTTGTATTATTTATTTGAACCAACTTTATTTACCGAACTTTATGCTTTCATCTCATGCATTTAGTTTATTTGGCATGTCACAGAGATTTAAACATATTTCGAAAACTTTCTAAATTTCATAAATTGTTGGGATTCATCCCTTACACAAGTCTTCATAAACCTCAAAATAAAACTAAAACATGTAAATCCTAAGCAAGAAAAGCTTCAAGGTGCTTTTCAACCTACTTGTCATCTTGACAAGTGAGAATCGTGCTCCACTTTACACATAGTATATCTTCAGGTTTTGTACATGCCAAGTTCTCGGGACTTCAAAACCATCCATAATCTTAAGCTTGTAGGTTCCTCTACCTTGAACACTATTGACCTTGTATGGTCCTTCCCAATTTGGGGCAAGTTTCCCTTTCTGCCCTACACCAGAAGCTTCCACCTTCCTCAGGACCAAGTCACCTTGCTTGAAGAACCTTTCCTTAACCCTTAGGTTGTATTAGAACGAAGCCTTTTTCTGATATTCCATTATCTTTGCATATGCCTCATCTCGTACTTCATCAATTAGATCACTTCCGCTTGCCCATTGGCTTGTGGGTGAGCCACATAGGTGAATCGTAATTCAATTTCATTCTCCTCACAATACTTCTTGAATTCCTCATTGTTGAACTGTGTTCCATTGTCAGTGACTAGGATGCGGGGGATTCCATAACGACACATGATGTTTTCCCAGAGGAATTGTGCAACCTGCTTAGTTGTGATTTTGGCCAAAGGCTAGGCTTCAATCCACTTAGTAAAATAATCAATTGCTACAATCAAGAACTTCCTTTGTATCGTGGCCATGGGGAAAGGTCCAAGTATATCCATTCCCCACATGAAAAAGGGGATGGGATAGTTGATGGGGGTCAACATCTTGGGGCGTTGTCGAACGACATGTGTATATTTCTGACAGCGATCACACTTCTTCACATACTCTTTGGCATCGGCCATCATCTCTGGCCAATAGAAGCCTAAAAGGGTTATCTTATGAGCCAGTGCTCTGCCCCCAAGTGTTGCCCACAGATACCTTCATATTCTTCTTCAAGAGCCAAGCGTGCCTCATCGGGTCTGAGACATCTTAAGTAAGGAACTACATAAGATCTTTTATATAAAATCCCATCTATCAAGGAGTATCTCAGCGCTCGAACAGCCAACTTCCGTGCTTCAGTCACGTTATTTGGTAGCCAGCCAGTTTGAATATGGGCCTTAATGGGATCTATCCATGACGTCCCCAGCCCTATAGGAGCTACGAGCTTAACATCAATGCTTCGTGTCTTCAAAACGCAGAAGTATACGTTTTTTGAACTTTCCTCTATCTCAGACGAAGCAAACTTCGATAATGCATCTGCCTTAGCATTTTCCTCCCTTGGGATGTGCTCAACATGGCATTCATCGAATTGGGTCATCACAGCTCTTACTAAGCGGACATACTTAGCCATCGTATCATCCCTTGCCTCAAACTCTCCCTTCACTTGGGATATGACCAGCTTCGAGTCTCCACAGACCTTTAAGTTCTTGACTCTAAGTGTTCCCGTTAGGCCAAGGCCAGCTATCAGAGCTTCATATGCTGCCTCATTGTTTGTGGTTGGGAAGTCTAACTTCATAGCATATTCAATCAAGAACCCATCAGGGCTTTGTAAAACTAACCCTGCTCCACTTGAATTTGTTTTTGATGCTCCATCAAAATAGAGAACCCAATATTCCTTCTTCTTATCATCATTTTCTTTGTCCCCCTTATCATCTTCCTTGTCTTGAGGTATGGTATCTTCCTGCCCCCCGACTTCTTGGTTGGGTATGGTACAGTCCACCACGAAGTCAGCCAATGCATGGGCTTTTATTGTCGTTCGCGGCTTATACTTGATGTTAAATTCTCCCAACTCTATTGCCCACTTGATCAACCTCCCACTAGCCTTGGGACTATGAATAATATTTTTCAAGGGCTAATTTGTTAGTATGTCAATCCTATGAGCCTGAAAGTAGGGACGCAACTTTCTTGAAGCCATTACCAAGGCTAAAGCAAACTTCTCAATAGTTGAATAATTCAACTCGGCTCCATGCAGAATTTTTCCAACATAGTATACGGGTTTCTGGATTTTAAGTTCACCCTTAACCAATACAGCGGTCAAGGCATTCTCTGAAAGGGCTAAATATAAGTATAAAACTTCATTCAGAGCTGGCTTAGCCAACAACGGGGCATGGGCCATATATTTCTTTAATTCCTCGAATGCCTTCTGGCTTTCCTCACTCCATACAAAATCCTTAACCTTCTTTAAGGACTTAAAAAACGACAAGCACATGTCCCTAGACTTTGAGATGAATCGTCCTAATGCAGCAACTCTTCGAGTAAGCTTTTGAACATCTTTGATAGTTTTTGGTGGCTCCATGTCCAAGATTGCCTTTATTTTATCGGGATTGGCCTCGATTCCTCTCTTGGAGACCATCAATCCCAAAAACTTTCCAAATCCGACTCCAAAAGCACACTTTGTAGGATTTAACATCATCTTATGGTATCTCAAGACCTCGAAAGCTTCCCTCAAATGGGTTATATGGTCAGTCTTTACTAGACTCTTGACTAACATGTCATCAACATAAACTTCCATGGTCTTGCCAATAAGATCCTTAAAAATTTTTGTAACGACTGGGAAATTTACGTTTATATTATATCATAATCATAATAAATAAGGTGTGTTAATGTATCATTAATGTGTGATTATCTGTTAAACCCTAATTGTTACGTGTTATGTGCATTCTGTGTCATTTCTGTATTTTCAAGATATTTTTTAGATATTTTATTGTGCATTCATCGCTTTCATTTCAAACGTTTTACGACCCAAACTATGATTTTAAAGCCAATATTTCAAATAAAATAATGGGCCTTATTTTTCATCAAATGGCTTTTACCATCGCATTATTCTGAACATCTATAAAATTACGAAAAATGACTTTTCCGGGCCCCATTGGGTGTCAAAAACCCCACAAAAATTACATTTTTATTTTTATAAAATTATAGGACTTTCATTTATATTATTTCTTTGTATTTTTGCAATATTCACAATTTTTGGAAAATTTTGACATATATATTGCATATATAAAATATTTATAAATTAAATTTTAATACTCAAAAATTATAAAATTAGAGGCCTATTAATTTTAAAAAGTGTAGAATTAGGGCCTTAATTTTAATTAGGAGTATTAATTTTATTACTATAAATAGCCTAATTTTTATTTAATTAATCATAATTATTAATTAAAAATCAGAAAAATACCCAAAATTCTCTGCAGTCGGGTTAGGGTTTGTAATTCGGGTCAAGAAATCGAGCAGTGATTCCGATCAGTTTCCGGCATCGTTTACAGTTATGTAAGTACTCAAAATGAAGCTCTTGAAGTGTTCTTTCGGTTTGTATCATCAATTTCATGTTTAAATCAGTATATTTTTTATTTCGATTCTAGGGTTCATAGCTGTGAATTGGGGATTTTAGTTCTAGGGGTTGTTGAATGATTTTGATGACTGATATAGATTCTCTGTGTTGCAAGCAATCGATTGGTACTAATTAATTGAACAGACGATACTTAAATCGATGAATTCAATTTTTAGGGTTTATGTCAGATTTTCAAAATACAACTCGATGATTTCTGTGAATCTGCGGTTCCTGAAAGGTTAGGGTTATGGTTGTATATGTTCTTAGTTTTGATTTGCACTATTAAACGTTCAATTTCATGTACGATTCTGCAAATTCGATTTTTTGGCCGGAGTTCATGATGGTTTTGATCGGAGATAAAGTTTCAGTGATGTTTTTGGCATGTTTTGGCCGTAGTTGAGTTGCTGCAGTTGTGTGGAATTGAAACCCAGTAAAAACCACACCAAACGGTGTTGTTTTTGGCTTGATTTTGACTCGCCGGAATCCTGGCCGGTGGCCGGATTCTGGAAAAATCCGGTCATGTTCTTCATGACCCGGATGGTGACCCAGTTGACCCGTTTGTCAACCCGGTTTTGATCTGTTTTGTCAGATGGTTGGTTTCTGACATATGTTTCTGGATTTTTAATTTTAATTTTATTTTATTAATTTTGAAAATCAGATTTATTTATTTTATAAATTGATTAATTAATTATTTAATTAATTGATTTATATTATAAATAATTCTGAATTATTTTCTAAAAATCAGATTGAATTATTTTATTAATTATTAATTATTTATTTATTATTTATTAACTATTTATAAATTATTTAAAAATGACTAATTGTTTTGATAATTAATCAAATAATTTTCAATAAATCATAATAAATTCATTTTAA
Organism: Apium graveolens; assembly: GCF_009905375.1. Lineage (NCBI taxonomy): Eukaryota > Viridiplantae > Streptophyta > Magnoliopsida > Apiales > Apiaceae > Apium > Apium graveolens. The sequence goes on from NC_133648.1 coordinate 213,471,315, forward strand.
TTCCAAATATTATGGAAAAATCATTTTTAATTCTGATTTTTCTTAAATAATGATTTAAAAATTATTTTTTAAGTTTTAAAAATTAGTAATATTTATTTATAGTGAATAAAAATTGGAATTATCAGTGTTTAATTGATAATAATTCAACCGTTAGTCCGATTCGAGTGAAACGAAAGCCTGTTGACTCAGAAAAATGAATTCGTTTCATTAAAAATAATATCAAAGCTTAATTTTTTCTAAAAATTAGTTGATTTTGTTACTTGTTTGATTATTAGTCGCAATGCGTGCCGAGACGAGTCCGAAAAATTCCGGAAAAATGGGAAACGAGTCAGATAACGATCAGTTGAGCGATCAGCGAGTCGATTTTGGTTCTAAAAATTATTTTAACTATAAAAATGATTATGTGCTTATGTGCTTATGTGTAGTATATGGTTAATTGAGGCTGATATGCTAATAAATAATACGTGAGTCAGTCATAAGCGCATGGGTAGATGTTAGGAACAGTGTAAAATCGATTTAAGATGCAATTGAAGTATGAAATGACTTTACCAGTCTATTTTGCTAACAGAAGCTAAGCCAGCCAGGCAGGTTGAGTCGGTATTAGTCAAATGTGATAGATGAAAGTGATCTAATTATAGTGAGTCGGGTAGAAGGCAAGTTTTTCCCCTATTCTACTTTCATAATAGTGACATTTCTTCAGATGTTTATCACATTTGCACTCTTTTGATTATTGTTCTTATTCACTGATACACACTTGCTATTCCTTTGTTCATATTTCATTTCGATTCTTGATTTCTACGTTCCTTTGAATTCCTGATTCATATTCCATTGATGATACATTGAGATTGATATATTCTGGTGTTTAGAATATATCAAAGCATACCGATTGTTCCGGTTGCTAAGCGATGGACTGGATAATGCTATTTTTTTTGGATTGAGTCTGTCTTAATCCTGAGGACTGGGATTTGACTGGTGCCTCGACATGGGCCGTAGTGCCTGGGTACCCAACTGGATCTATATATTAAGATATAGATCTGCATTATATTCTGACTGATCATCAGAATATAGATGCGAACTTGTGTCCAGTTTAGTTCATTTGTACTCGCCAGTAATGGCCTTCTTTCTATTCTCGTGGGGGTTATATCTTTGCAGATATACCCGGGATTATGGATTCATTTAAAATGCTTTAACACTGTTTATATTTTGTGGACTTGTTAAGCAATTTTTGGCTCACCCCTTTTTGTTGTTATTCACCTTATTGTTTTCAGTTAAGAAGGAATATGAAACCAGTGGTAAAGAAGCGGGTCAAGCCTCAAGATCCTCTCATACCCAAGGTGTTGATCCCAATCCAGGAAGAAAGCTTTGAGTTGCCCGAACAGGTGGAGTGTTGATAGATAGTGTGTGTGTGTTTGAATAAAAGTTGAACTTAGTTTAAAATGAATTAGACAATGGTCTGTAATAAAGAGAGCTTGTGAGATTTTGAATTTGGTTTTTTAATAAAGTAGTTAGTGGTTCCTTTTTTCATACATCAACCTAAAAAGATCCTGATTAGTGTCTAAAGGGGTTTAATTTCATTTCTTTATTATTTGTTAATCAGATTGTGCAGGTTTGGTGATTAGCTAGTAACCCCCAGACTTATACCCCAGGTCTGGAGAGTTTTACAATCTTATTTACCAACCTTTGATAAGTGGCTCCTGCATTCTTGAGACAAAATTCCATAACAAGATAACAATAAACACCAAAGTCAGTAATGAATGATACCTTTGGGATGTCGTCCTTATGCATCTTGATTTGATTATATCCACTAAATCCATCCATGAAGCTCAGCATCTCGTGTCCAGCAGTGGCATCTATCAAAGTATCTATCCTTGGCAACGGGAAATAATCTTTTGGGCATGCATCATTTAGGTCAGTAAAATCCACACACATCCTCCATTTTCCATTGGCCTTTTTTACCATCACAGGGTTTGCTAACCATTCTGGAAATTGTATCTCCTCGATGAAACCAGCCTCTAAGAGCTTCTCTACTTCCTATTTTCTTGCAAAAATTTCACCAACTTCCCTCTAAGGGGCTCCTCTAGTGTGGCTCCAACGAAAGTCACCTTCTTAGGATTCTTGGGGGCTAAAGGAACCAAAACCAAGTCTACTGCTGGCTTCCCTCTTTTCTCATCATTCTCTCAGATATCCAGATCTTCAATAGGCAGAACCTGCCCCCCAACTCCATCTGCCCTCAGTGAGGCCACATAACAACTTCTAGCCATATTTTGATCTCCTCTTTCTTCTCCAATCCCATTCCGGGTGGGAAACTTCACTACTGAATGGTAGGAAGAAGGGACTGCCTTGAAGGCATGTATCCCCATTCTTCCCATTATAGCGTTGTAAGTTGAACTAGCCTTCACCACCACAAAGTCCAACATCTGTGTTGCTTGTCTTGGTTCCTGACCTATGGTTGTTGGCAACTTGATTATTCCTTCCACGGGGCACTCTACTCCCACAAATCCATATATTGGCATATCGGTTGGGGTCAATTGGGAATCATTATAACCCATCCTTAAAAAGGTGTCATGGAGCAAGATATCCATTGAAGCACCATTATCTACAAGGACCCTCTTCACCGGGTTGTTCTCTATTATTGGTGTTATGACCAGCGGGTCGTCATGAAGAAATTTCATACCCTCTAAGTCATAATCATCAAATACCATTGTTACTCCTGTCCTGGCCCTCTTCGGGGCTTCCCCACTCTTTGGTATACGCTTTCTTGGAGTTCCTGGATAACCTGGCAGCAGTTGGTCCTCCAAAAATTGTGTTTATCACAGGCCCTCGGGGTCGCGGTCCTCCAAAGATTGCATTTATAATCGGTCCCCCAGGCTGGGGATTCCGTCCCTGATCGTCTTGGTCCCTCCTACGATCTTCAAAGTTCTTTCTCCCATTATTATTCCTGTCTCTTCCTTCCCCAATGTACTTGTTCAATCTTCCTTTTCGAATGAGGAATTCTATTTCATCTTTGAGTTGCCTACACTCATCGGTGTCATAACCAACATCTTTTTGAAATCTATAATATTTTCTCTTATCTAGCTTGGCGGGATCAGCCTTCAAGGGTTTAGGCCAACGAATATCTTGATCTTTCTCAATTTCCATCAAGATCCGGCTTCTAGGATCATTCAGCTTAGCGTATTCAGTGAACTTTTGCCCATGTCCTCCCTTCTTTGGGGTTGAATCAGGGTTTTGCTCAGTTCTGGGATACTTGTCCTTAGCAATATATTCCAGATCAGTTTTTCGCTTCTTGCCTCTAGTGGGCTCGTTACTTACTACTCTCTTCCTCATGCTCTCCTCCACTTTGATGTACTTCCTGACCCTATCTTGGAGCTGCAACATGCTTTTGGGGGGGCGTTTGGCCAATGACATCTTGAAAAACTCGTCCCTTATTCCCTATTGCAGTGCTATTATAGCTACCTTGTCATCAAGGTCTAGGACTTTCAAGGCTTCTTTGGTGAAACGATTCAGGTAGTCTCTCAAGGATTCCTTCGCTCCCTGCACAATGCTCACGAGGGATGCTGAACTTTTCTCATGCACTCTCCCGCTGATGAACTGCTTAATAAAAGCCTGGCGTAATTCTCTGGAGGACCCAATAGATTCGGGGGAAAACGACTATACCATCTTTGAGCCATACCCGACAGGGTTTGAGGAAAGGCCCGACACTTAATAGCGCCATTCACGGGCTGCAACAACATTGCATTAGAGAATATTCTAACATGATTATCGGGATCTCCTGTGCCATCATAAGCTTTGATAGTGGGCATCTTAAACTTCCTTGAGATATGGGCATTCATTATCTTTTAAGTGAATGGTGGAGTAGGATCATCAGGATCTCTAAGGGGAAGAAGATTGCTTGGATCAGCTCTTGGAACTACATCCCTTCTTTGTGATGGACTATCCAGGTCTATGATTAAAGGAGGATTTCTCCCCCTAGGGGGTAATGGGAGTCTGGGAGCCTGGCGCGCCTCCAAGTCACGCTTCATCCTTTGAATCTCAGCCTCGTGGGCCTTCATTTTCTCCTGCACTTCTAGGGGATTCACCCCTCGGGTGCTCCTAGGATGTTGGTTACCATCAGCCATTGGCTCTTTGCCAGCACGTCTCCTTCTTGGGGCCACTTCATCATCTGAAGATTCGGAGTCTCTCTCAGTGTAAGGACCAGAAAATTCCTGATCCTCTGGGATAGGAGCCAAACCTTGTATGTAGGGAGTGTTCGCCCTCGTCATTCACTCCATCCAGCATGTCCACTTCCTCCAACCTCGGGATAAAGGGGCATCCCATAAGGGGGGCTAGTGGTCACAACAGTTGAATACTCATACCCAACAGGTCGAGAATTCACAGGTGTATGTAGTTGTTGAAGTTGGGGATTCGTACCTTGAGGAGTCGGGGGAATCGTCCCTTGAGTTTGAGGTTCAGTTGCCTCTACCTGGGCTCCTCCTTGGGTGGCGACATAGGTTGAATGCGGAGGTACCTCCATGGTTGATGAAATCATTTGGGTTGTCCCCGCTGGTGTTTCTCCTTCTTGGGAGCTGCTTCCTCTCCGTGTTCTCGCCATGGTTGTTGTTGTGTTGTCCCACAGACGGCGCCAAATGTTATGGATCAAAAACTAAGGTATAATAATTACTGTATTTATTATTAGGGAACGTGAGCTTCGAGGCTCGATTTAACTGCTCTTGTGTCTCGTGACTCAATCTGCCTTAACAAGATGCCTACGTACATTGCTGATTGCCAAGGATCAAGTCAAAAAACGTAGTTCTTATGAGTAGGGTGAGGCCCCTTTTATAGATGTTGAGTCCTTCAATTGGACATGGGTTAGGAACCTTGGTGGGCAAGTCTCAGAATTAGAATGTACTCTGGAGTCCTAAGAGGTATGAAGCTGATTCCTTATCCCACCAGGTTCCTTGGAGACCAATCTACAAGGATTTATTTCCCCTCTTAGACTCATCTTATCAGTTGAATTATCCTTATTAATTAATTACGAAAGTTATTAATATTCAGGGGTTTCAGACCTTCTCAAATGGGCCTGGTTATTGGCCTAATTCTGATATAATTAATGTCATATTAATTACATATTCAGGCCTTATTTTATTGCCTATCAGATATCTAATTTGATGTGACAAAAAATGAGTATTAATATCAAGAGTTCGGCTTTGAATAAAGTTTATGATTCATTCGATAATCATTGTTTCATGTTGATGTTGTTTACGATATTCCCGTAAACACTATTTTACGAGTTTTATTCTCGTCAAGATGTTAAAAAGAGTTTTGAATACAGTGAGAAACAATTATCCGATTCTTTAATAAATTTTCTGTTTCAGCAATTATGATTTTAAAATGATCTGCGCTATTGCAGATGTCGGTTTTATATCAAAACGACCATATATATATTACAATGATCTTGATGAGCATTTATTTCGCTCATACTTGCCTGTTTTCAAATTTAACATCCAATGAGGATTAACTTGCGCTATTTAGCCGCGTAATTCGAGAAAGCTAAGAAGAAGCTTTTGGAAGGTGGTTGGTCCAGGGTTTGCGAACTAGTGTAAGTTCTATTGTGTAAAGTTGTTTATATTATATTATATTATAGTTGTGTATTTTATAGTTGGGCCTAGTATACTTCTTTTCGAAGTTATACTAGCGGGTTAAGTTTTGAGATTGAGAATTATTGGCAAGAGTTTTAAAAGAAAGTGAAAAATTGATTTGTGGAATTTGGATATCTTGTTTCTAGAACTATAACCTTAAAAGATCTTGGATTAGTTTGGGGTCTCAGATGCTAAATATCTTCCGCTGACAGTTGTATATGATTAAACAGGTTAATTTAGATTGAGATTTTATAGTGACGACCAAATCACCTGACCCCGGATTTCGGGGCGTTACACATCCCAAGGGAGGAAAATGCTAAGGCAGATGCGTTGTCTAAGTTCGCTTCATCGGAGATAGAGAAGAGCTCAGGAAGTGTGTACTTTCGTGTTTTAAAGACACGGAGCATTGATGTTAAACTTGTAGCTCCCATAGGGCTGGGGGCATCGTGGATAGATCCCATTAAGGCCTATATTCAAACTGGTTGGCTTCCAAATAAAGTGAATGAAGCACGCAAATTGGCTATTCGAGCGCTGAAATTTTCTTTGATCGATGGAATTTTGTACAAAAGATCTTATGTGGTTCCTTACTTAAGATGTCTTAGGCCCGATGAGGCATGCTTGGCTCTTGAAGAAGTACACAAAGGTATCTGTGGGCAACACCTGGGGGGCAGAGCACTGGCTCATAAGATAACCCATTTAGGCTTTTTTTGGCCAGAGATGATGGCCGATGCCAAAGAATATGTGAAGAAGTGTGATCGCTGTCGGAAATATGCACCGGTTGTTCGACAACCCCCCGAGATGTTGACTTCCATCAACTCTCCCATCCCCTTTGCCATATGGGGAATGGATATACTTGGGCCTTTCCCCATGGCCATGACACAAAGGAAGTTCCTGATTGTAGCTATTGATTATTTTACTAAGTGGATTGAAGCTAAACCTTTAGCCAAGAACACAACTAAGCAGGTTGCACAATTTCTGTGGGAAAATCTCCTGTGCTGATATGGAATTCCCCGTATCCTGGTTACTGATATTGGAACACAGTTCAACAATGAGGAATTCAAAAAGTATTGCAAGAAGAATGAGATAGAGTTGCAGTTTACCTCCGTAGCTCACCCGCAAGCCAATGGGCAAGCGGAAGTGGCGAATCGTATAATCCTGGATGGACTGAAGAAGAAGATCGAGAAATCAAGAAATAACTGGGTGGATGAAATACTCCCAATACTATGGGCTTATAGAACCACTTGTAGAGTCACAACTGGAGCAACTCCCTTCATGTTAGCATATGGGGCAGAAGCGGTTGTTCCTGTAAAGATATCACATTCATCTCCCGGAATCCAAGCTTTTAATGCTGAGGAAAATGAGGTGGGGCAAAGATTAACCTTGGATCTAATTGATGAAGTACGAGATGAGGCACATGCGAAGATAGAGGAATATCAAAAAAAGGCTTCATTCTACTACAACCCAAGGGTTAAAGAAAGGTTCTTCAAGCAAGGTGACTTGGTTCTAAGGAAGGTGGAAGCTTCTGGTGTTGGGCAGAAGGGAAAACTTGCCCCAAATTAGGAAGGACCATACAAGATCAAAAGCGTTCAAGGAAGAGGAACCTACAAGCTGGAGAGTATGGGTGGTTTTGAAGTCCCAAGAACCTGGCATGCACAAAACCTGAAGATTTACTATGTGTAAAATGATTAATCACGATTCTCACTTGTCAAGATGACAAGTAGGTTGAAAAGCACCTTGAAGTTTTGCTTGCTTAGGATTTTATGTTTTAGTTTTATAAGACTACTCTTTCAAGTTTGAGGTTTATTAAAACTTGTGTAAGTGATGAGTCCCAAAAGTTTATGAAATTTATAAGGTTTCCGAAATATGTTTAAAATTCCTATGGCATGACAAGTAAACTAAGTGCATGAGATAAAAGAATAAAGTTTGATAAATAAGCCAGATTCGAATACGCAGTAGAAAGTTCAATAAATAAGATTGTCAAGAAAAAAATCAGATAAATAAGCCATGCAGGGCTAATAGAACTCTAAGGAGCGGAGGTCCCCTCGGCATCCATATCATCATCTCCGCCACCCTCGCTGGATGTCTCAGTGGTCTCGGAGGAAGGAGAGCTATGATCACGACCAGAAGATGACTCTGGAGGAGGAAGAAGTGTATCCTGAGGAGTACGATCTGAGACAATCACTCGAGTGTGAAACCTCTGTAGTAAAGCCTCCTCGTCAGGGCACACATAGTCTGCTGGGTTAATATCGGGACAAGCCTCGTTCATGGTTCCAAGGGCCGTGTCCCAGCCAGTCCTAAAAAACCCAAGGAACACCGAGTCATCCCTCACCCTCATGGACTGAGTGAACTCCTCCGAGTCCAAATAATTATCAATCAACTTGTCCTTCTCAGCCCTCAACACGACCAATTCAGCATTTGACTCTCCAAGTTCGTCCTCCTTACGCTTCAACTTCCTCTCTAGCAAAACATACTTCTTCTGCTGCCTCCTAAGAGCGTTATCAGCATTTTCTGAGGCCTTCTTCCACGATTTAGCTTGCCTCACAACAGTCTGGAAGTAAGCATTAGACTAAAACAAAACAATATACAAAGATGTAAGGCAAGTAAATGCTACAAGTTTATAAAAAAGGAGTAGGATTTTAAGAAAGAATCATACTGAGGCCAAGGACTGAGCACCCATGAGCTTTATCCTCTCCAAGTCTGGGCCAGCCACGATGTCAGTGAAGTCCTTGGGGGTCACACCGTGGTAGGACGAATCCCATGAATGCTTTGTGGATCCAACCACAGTGTCCCCTCAGCGAAATCCCCAAAGAGGTTGGAAAGCTCCAGTGGCTACGGAAGCAGGAGCCACAACAGAAGAAGGAGCAGTTGGGACCTCAGTTCCCCCAGAAGAAGCCTCCACCATAGGCTCCTTATGCTTCCTCAATAAGCTAGGCTCCAAAGCCTTTCCCCGGGTGTCCAATCCCGCGAGCCGAGCCTTCTTCATCCTCGCAGTTTCTTCAACAACATGCACGTTATCCTCGTTGATTTACTTAGCAGCTGCAAAGATAAAAGAGAAACAAAAATAAGTGGTGTCAATAATGCATGAAAGAAAGTAAAAACAAGAAGGGAAGAAAAATACCATGTGCAGAAACTGAGGAGAGCCCCACTTGGATAAGGGAAAACTCCTCTAATAGAGTCCGGCTGGGAGTGGCACCATCATCCCGAATGAGCTCGTTATAGATGATAGTCTCCTTGGGGGTTAGGTGAATGGATTTGAGGCTACCATCGCTGACCTTCCCAAAGGAAGATCGGAAGAGGGTGCCCCAGTCACCATTCTCCCACCTTAGCCCGAAAAAATTACTCCTCCAGTGTTGGTTATAGTCGGTAATGGAAGCACTATTAAATATATGTTTACATTTGGGCCTTTGTCTAATATAGACCCAACCACAAGTGTTTTGAGAACTATTATAATTAGGGCAGTCAAAAAAATTCGAAAAATCCGATATTCGTCCGAAAAATCCGCATCCGGGAAAAAGCGGATATTATCTGTATCCGAGAAAAAGCGGATATTATCCGTATCCGAATTTGGTATATTTGAATCTGAAATTAAATACATATATGATATTTAAATTATATAAATATATAATATATATAATTCAAAATTTATTTTTTTAGTTTATAGTGTTTGTAAATGTATTAAATAATACGATTATACAAATTTTATATAATTGTACACTTACTTTATACATAAATAAATATATTATGTGTATTTAATAGTAAAAAGTGTTCTATAATCATCGTTAAAACGGTAGGGGCAATAAAAAAATTCAAAAAATCCGATATTCGTCTGAAATATCCGCATTCGTATCCGAGAAAAAACGGATATTATCTGTATCCGATATAAAATAGATATTATCCGTATTCGAATCCGATGATTACGGATACAGATATAGGCATATCTGTATCCGAATTATCTGTTTGATAACCCTAATTATAACACTGAAAGATTTTCCTAAAGACTACTACTAACAAAGAGAAACCTCCCCTAGGACACGAGACCATGAAACACAGAAAGTTTCTCCAAGCATTAGGAGGAAGCTGACAGGGATTAATTTGTAAGTCTTCTAGTAATCATGGAAAGGAAACCTAAGCCCAGCATTAAGGGCGTCTGCATAAATGAATAGAGTGTCGGGCTTCCAGTGGCAATTACGATCACCACCATCAGCGGAAACTAGCCTAAGAGGGGGATGAACATTATTAAGTGTGTCCATTTTATCAAAATCTATGTTGTGCCATGTGTTACAATAATCGAATGAATCTAGATGAGCATTGGACGAGAATTCATCCCCTAGTTTTAATCATGTCTAGCAATGACATATAAGAAGAGCAGATTTCGATATCATTACCTCATTTTAAAGCAGAAGCGATCTTAGCCGCTCTCTCAGAACTCTTGTCTGCCATTGATAGAAAAGAAGAACTTGAAACCCTGGAAGGAGAGGAAGAAGGCCGGAAAAGGCTGGAGGATTGCCGGAAAACTTCTAGAGGGGAGATGAGTGTTTGAGAGGTGAGGGATGTTAAATGTGAAATGAGAAGTGTGAGTGAAATCACACTCTCCCTCCACTCTTATATAGCCTCCCAAACCAACCAATGGGCCTTAAAAAGCCCATTTGGGCCCAAAAATTAGAAGGATCTAGAAGAGTTTAGAGAATTTTTGGAAGAATAGAAATAAAAATTTGATTTAAAAATATATTTGAGGGAATTCTGGAAGAATCCAGAAAAATCTGGAAATAAAAGTGATAAATATGGAAGATACTTTAGAATTCCAGAATGTTCTGGAGTTTGGATTTGAAAATAAAGGCCCAACCTAACAAAAAGCCCAAATTCTGGAGAATTCCTGAACAGGCTGATCAAAGTATATATATATGTGTGACATATATATAAATATATGTATATAAAGTTTTAAAGAGACCAAATGTAATTGGGCCTGGTGTTAGTGTTTGTGCCCTAGAGACAACACTATGATGTTTTAGTTTAAGACATTAGGATTATTAATGTTTATGTTCTATCGATTAGTCCCTTTATAATTTATTAATTCTTAATTTACTGCGATATAAATGTTAGATTAATAAATGTCCTTGGAATATGATATGCAATTATATATCTCTAAGTACGTGACTTAGAAATGAGATTATGAGAATAGTACAATATTCTTAAAGGTCCATAGTCGAGTATTATTATTAAGGGACAATAATAATGCATTAAAATTGATGTGTTTGTTGACTAATGATCACATCTCATTGATCATATGTATGATGATACTAAAGTCAAAAACACAGGCAGATCTATATGTACATGGTGCTAGACAGACCCAATATGAGATTTTACATGTCTGTTGTGTCATAAGTAATTCTCACAGTTATAATGATGTAATGGTCCTTAGACCTGAAGTCATTATATTTCTATACGAGAATTAATATACATTGATTCTATTAAAAGTTATCCTTGACTAAATAATGATAAAAGTAGACATTGGGTATATTATGAATCGTATGAGAAATATGAATGATCTAGATGAGATTTAACCTTCCTATTTTAGGAGTGATATTATTGGCCTCTTGTGTGAGCTAGACTATGAAATGCGTGGCCATGCTCAAATGTTGATTTGATATGATGGTCTACTCATTGATCAAGGAAACTTGGATTAAACTATGATGAGGATGACACATTACATGCCTCTAGTTTAATCTATAATATTTGGTTAAAGGGATTATATTACATTGTATATTATTCACAAAAGGTTTAATCGATCACCGATTCAATTATTATTACTTGGGTAGCAATGATGTATTACTAGATGCCGCTCATTGTTTACGATTTTAAATTAGATTTAAAATTCGTTGCCAATGTAATAATAACCTATAGGGTCACACACTAAGAATGCTTGAAGGATTATTTTATTTAAATTGGATTTAAATTATATTAAAGTAATTCGAATTAGTTATAATATTATTTAGTATGACTTAATTAGAAAATATTGATATTCGAATTTACTAATATTAATTATGAAATTTATTTGTTAAATAATTAAGTGAGACTTAATTATAATACAAATAGGAATTTTGAATTAATAATAACTCCTAATTAGTTAAGAGTTATAATTCATTTTTCTACTCTCTATATAGTATCTCTTGTGTGGCTGATTTTGTAAGCAAGACTTTTACTAAAACCCTAGCCACCAATGGAGAAGATGGAGAGAGCAAGAAAAAACGAGTTTGTGCTAGTACACATTCAATCCTTGAGTTCAAGCATTCGTGTGGATACCGATAGAGCGTAGATCGCGAAAGCAAGCGAGATGCGTGGTGATTGAACAAGCTTTGGATCTCCATTAATCAACCAATTTGTAAATCCTCTTAAGGTAAACAATTTGATCTATGAATTAAATATATATTTTTCACATGGATCTTGCGATGGGTTTCGAAAATTCTGATTTTTTAATGTTTTTAATTACTGTTTCCGTTGCGTTTATGTGCTTGAAACCCAACAATGATATCAGAGATACTTGCGAAAAGTGTTTAATTCGTTTGTGTGTTTACCGGTTTTATGATGATAACATGTATACAATATTCCATGACTGTTATGTATGCGATTTTGTATGTTTTACATGTTGTTATGTTTATATATGCGTATGTATATATATGTTTTGAATATATGATATTCATGAAAGTTATATAATCATATGATGATTATATAATCTGTATATATACTAATATATACATGTTTTGTGTTTGTTCTTATTATAAGAATCGTATTTGATACGATTCTCAATCGGATGCAGCGAATTTGCTGAAATCTGTGTCTGGTGTCCGAGATTGGCGAACGAATACGCTATTTCATATGGAATCGAGCTTCTGAACGTAACTGATAGCTAAATCTATCACCGACTGATCTGTAAGGCGTTTGACGTCGTTTAGGCCCTATAATCTGCGATTTAATGTTATCAGATTTAATTTAAAATTTTCTGATTTTTTCAATATTTGGTTTTATGATTAGATCATGACGGGTATGATATGTTAAGATCAGATTATGTGTTTTAACATGTTATTTTGTGTTAATTGAGCATGGTGGATGGTTATGGCTTATGACCTTAGGTTAATGGTTTTGGTTTTTCAAATACGGCTTGTATGTCGTTTAATCTTGTAATTATAAAATCTCGAATGTAACTCGAGTTCTTCTTGTAAGTTCATTAGATTAGTTTTCATATTTCATTCTTGTAATGTACATGAAGACATGAAGATTTGAAGATCAAGGGTAATCCCACACGGAGGCCATCCAAGGAAGCAATACAAGAAAGAAGACATGTAATAGTTAGCCTGTATTTATTTTCCACCTTAGATTGACCTAGATCTTTGTCATTAGCTTGATAAAGATCACATAGGATGAATCCATAACCAACCACATTTATTTATTGCACTTTACATATATATGCGCATATGCTGACTATATGTGTAGAGTAGTTTATAAAGATTCATGCTTAATTAGATTAAGGATGTATGTATTAGATACGACACCCATGCCATGCTTGCTAAACAAGACAAAATCTGTAACGATTCAAGATTTTAAAATGAACAAATGATTATGAGATTCTCGTGTTTATGAAACAAGATATAAAATACAAATTTTCTTTGTTTCTGACATGGGGCGATTTTGTCCTAAGCGAGTTCATTGAACTTGTAAGGTTGTGGGTTTTAAGCGAGACCATTGTGAGTCCCTCACTACCTGGAAATCAAACCATTGACGAATATTAATTTGAAGTATTTTATCCAAGGAAAAATTGGGAATCTCTTTATGATGGGATCATGATCGTTTTAAAATTAACAAAACCCTAAAGTTAATATTAAGTTGATCATATGTCTTCTAATGAGTCCAATGCATTAACCCCTAGATCGACCAGGAGTGGGTTCGCCAAAGCGAAGTACTCCTATATATCATGGGAGATGTGTTGAAGTATATTGATACTTTTTGACTATTGGGTTTGACTTAACTAAGTTATCACAATAGGATTGTGAACTTAGAGGCATAGAGTTTGGCGAGATTTATTAGATAAATATGAACAAATGTTGTTCCACCAAGCTATCCAAGAGTTATATAGTTGATATAATTGATAAATGTTGTCTACCTAAATAATCATGTTTTAGGAGAAAAGCCAAAGTTGACCTAACGCGTGGTGAAATATGGATCTTGGCTCACTAGAAAGGATATAGAAGATATTTAATAGTTAGGGCTATTGATTTGATAAAAATACTGGGAGATATATATTTTGAATATTTATATGAATAATCACTTGAACATAATTTAATGATCATCTGTAGACTAAGTCATTTTATGAACTTTAATATTGTAGATATCAAATGACAAATAACACAAATAACTTCTCTATGTAATAGTCCTTGAGAAGGACAAGCTAACATGAAATAATTTCCTCGATTGACATGGGAACTTAAGGATTATCCTCGGGTTCAAGGATGTCATTCAAACCCCTCCCTTATTTCTTCTAGATGAGAATGAAACATGTGTAGAACAAAATGCTTACCAGAAGCAAATCAATTATGCAACTGATGTTTCATGTCTCATGCTTGTAATTATGAGTGCTGAGGTTTAGAAGCAACAAGAGCATAATGATGCTTATGATATGATTGAGCACCTTCAAAAGATGATTGAAGGATAGGTTCATCAGAAAGATTTGACAATAATAAGGCACCATACTTTTGCATTAATGGGAGAATCATATCCGGTTGGACCACATGTTTTAAAGGTGATAGGCATATGTACCTTGATATTTTCGGTTTCAAGAATGGTCTAGAGACTCAGCTTGATTTGATCAAACGATCTTTGAACAACTTCTATTCTCAGTTTGTTAAGAACAAAAGGAATGAGATAGACAGGACACTCAATGAGTTGTTAAGCATGTTTAGAATTGCTGAAAATAACACGGTAAAGGCATGAATTACGTCCATATTGATGATGTACACATGGAATGCAAATGGGAATGGAAAGTGGACAAGCAAGGTAAAGATTTGATATTATTCGGTGCCAAACCAAATTCTAATCCTAAAGGGCTTTTGAAGCCTAATAGTTGTGTTGCTAAAGGAGATGATTGTCATTTCTGTGGAAATAACTGGATGAATGGAAGTTAACTTGTCGAGCTTATTTGGAAGATCTAAAGAAGAAGACTAGAAATGGTCAAGTTTCAGGTATAGGGTTAGAATTGGAGCAAAAGTTGTTGCTTTAGTTGAAGGAACTCGATATCTAATGTTGCCCATAAGGCGAGATTGAGAACTTGATAAATTGTTATTACGTGCATTCCTTTAGCGGATACATTAAGTCAATTTCTTGTTAGGATAAGAAAGGTTTGCATTTTAATTAAATAAACAATAGTTGTTTATTCTATTTCAATGATAAGACTTATAATATTGCACAATTAGTTAACAATTTATATGTTCTAAGTTGACTCAAATCAAACATTACCTCTAGCATTATCGTTAATCCATATTAATGAGAAACGCATTTCTGAGTTACATATAAATGAATACTTGGATAAGTTTGATTTTGAATTATACGGAAGATGAGAACTTTGTCTCATTGGCAAAATGACTAAATCTTCTTTTACCTGATCAGGTGAAAGGGCCACCGAACGATTATGACTTATACATAATGATGTATGTGGTCGAATGTGTATGATGGCAATGGGGCTTATACTCATAACATTTACCGATGATTTCAGTAGATATGGATATGTGGTTCTTATGAAGAACAAATCCAATTTTTTGAAATTTTCAAAGAATATAAGGCCGAAGTAGAAAAGAAAACAAGGGAAAAGTATAAAAATTTTATGATCAGATTGTGGAGGAGAATACTTAAACCTTAATTTCAAGAGTTTCTTGAACGAGTGTGATAGTGTATCATAACTTACTCCTTCTGGAACACCTCCTCAATGGAATAGAGATTCTGAGAGGAGAAATCATACCTTGTTGGATATAGTGTGATTGATGATGAGTCAAGCGGATCTTCCATTTAGTTTCTAGGGTTATGCTCTGGAAATGGCTGCATATACACTTAACCAAGTTCTGACTAAAGCGGTTCAAAAGACTCCATATGAGATATGGACTGATAAATGTCATAGCATGTCATTTATAAAAATTTGGGGACGTGAAGCGTTTGTAAAACGTTTAGCCTCTAACAAGCTTGGACCAAAATTAGATAAATGCTATTTTATGGGATATCTAAGTGAGACTATGGTATAGTTTTATAATCATTTCGAGAACAAAGTGTTTGTTTCTCGGGCCGCTGTATTTCTTGAGGGAGAACTACTTTCTAAGAAAATCAGTGGGAGGATAATACATCTCGATGAAGATCGAGATCCGCATGATAATGTTGAACCAGAGTTGGAATAAGATCAGGATGTACATCAAAATGTTGAAAGTAATCATGTTTATGAAACACAGGTTATTCGTAGATCTAGTAGGATTCACCATGAGTCCGGGAAAAATTATGGATTTCTTTTGACTCAAGATGGTGATGTGATGTTGACGGATAAGGATAAGCCTCACACCTACGAAGATGCTATGAACAATCCAGACTCCGAGAGATGGCTGGAGGCCAAAAAATCCGCAATGAAATCCATGTTTCAAAATAAAGTATTGACTTTAGTTGATCCACTCGAAGGGGTAAAACCTATAGGGTGCAAGTGGGTTTTCAAGAAGAAAATTGACATGGATGGTAAAGTACCGACCTATAAGGTGCGACTAGTGGCAAAAGGTTTCAAACAAATTTACGGTATAGACTATGATGAGACTTTTTCACTAGTTGCTGTGGTCAAGTCCATCAGGATTTTGTTAGAAATAGTTGCTTACTTTGACTATGAGATTTGGCAAAAGGATGTATATATGATACAACCTGAGGGTTTTGTCGATCCAAAGTTTTCTAAGATAGTTTGTAAGTTGCTTCTATCTATTTATAGATTGAAACGGTCAAAGAGTTTGGCTTTATTCAAAATGAAGATGAACCATGTGTTTACAAGAAGGTTAGTGGGAGCCATGTGACATTCCTAGTATTATATGTAGATGACATATAACAAATAAGAAATGTCATACCTTCTCTACAGGCTGTTAAGACTTGGTTGAGAAATAGTTTCTCGGTGAAAGATTTAGGCGATGCTACCTATATATTAGGGATCAAGATCTATAGAGATAGATTGAAAAGATTAATCGGCCTAGTCGAAGTACATACATTGATACAATATTGCATCATTTTAGGATGTAGGAGATAAATAAAGGATATGTTTCGATGTCTAATGGGATAGTGATCTCAAAAGATAATTGCCCCCTAAATCATTAGATGATAAGGGCTGTTTGAGAAAGTTCCAGATGTGGTAGCAATTGGATCTATATTGTGTACAATGATATGTATTTATCCTGATGTTTCGTATGCTTTGAGCATGACAATCAGATACCAGTCTAATCCAGGTGAGGGTCACTTGATAGTTTTCAAAAATATTCTTAAGTACTTAAAGAGGACTAAATATTTATTTTTGGTGTATGGAGAAGATAGGGAACTGGTTGTAAAGGGTTACACTGATACTAGTTTCTGAACCTAATTTTTGGACAGACAAGGATGATTACGAGTTTATGTCTGTTTTGTGTTTTGTCTAAATATAATTAATGTTAGCTTGAATAGTTTACAGCAAGAACATTGATGATTCCATGGAAGCCGAATATATTGATATTTTTTTGAAACAGCCAAGGAGACTGTTTAGGCATGTCCTTAGGCGATATCACCTTATTAATGAGATTAATGATCGAGGAGATATAAATGTAAAGTGCATAGTAATGATAGTGTTGCAGACCCACTGACTACGGGTTTGTCGCAGCAGAAGCATGATGGTCATACTAGTTCCATGAGTATTAGATACATGGGTGATTGGCTCTAGTGCAAGTGGGAGATTGTTAGTGTTTGTGCCCTAGAGACAGCACTTTGATGTTTTAGTTTTCGACATTAGGATTATTAATGTTTATGTTCTATCGATTATTCCCTTTATAATTTATTAATTCTTAATTTAATGCGATATAAATGTTAGATTAATAAATGTCCTTGCAATATGATATGCAATTCTATATCTCTAAGTACGTGACTTAGAAATGAGATTATGAGAATAGTACAATATTCCTAAAGATCCCTAGTCGAGTATTATTATTAAGGGATAATAATAATGCATTAAGACTGATGTCTTTGTTGACTGATGATCACATCTCTTTGATCATAAGTATGATGATACTAAAGTCAAAAAAAACAGGCAGATGTATATGTACATGGTGCTGGACAGACCCAATGTGAGATTCTACATGTTTGTTGTGTCATAAGTAATTCTCACAGTGTGATGTAATGGTCCTTAGACCTGAAGTCATTGTATTTCTATACGAAAATTAATATACATTGATTCTATTAAAAGTTATCCTTGACTAAATAATGATAAAAGTAGACATTGGGTATATTATGAAT
Source organism: Apium graveolens (assembly GCF_009905375.1). Classification (NCBI taxonomy): domain Eukaryota; kingdom Viridiplantae; phylum Streptophyta; class Magnoliopsida; order Apiales; family Apiaceae; genus Apium; species Apium graveolens. The sequence goes on from NC_133648.1 coordinate 213,489,464, forward strand.
CGTATGAGAAATATGAATGATCTAGATGAGATTTAACCCTCCTATTTTAGGAGTGATATTATTGGCCTCTTGTGTGAGCTAGACTATGAAATGCGTGGCCATGCTCAAATGTTGATTTGATATGATGGTCTACTCATTGATCAAGGAAACTTGGATTAAACTATGATGAGGATGACACATTACATGCCTCTAGTTTAATCTATAATATTTGGTTAAAGGGATTATATTACATTGTATATTATTCACAAAAGGTTTAATCGATCACCGATTCAATTATTATTACTTGGGTAGCAATGATGTATTACTAGATGCCGCTCATTGTTTACGATTTTAAATTAGATTTAAAATTCCTTGCCAACGTAATAATAACCTATAGGGTCACACACTAAGAATGCTTGAAGGATTATTTAATTTAAATTGGATTTATATTATATTTAAGTAATTCGAATTATTTATAATATTAATTAAGTATACCTTATATTAGATAAATATTGATATTCAAATTTACTAATATTAATTATAAAAATTATTTATTAAATAATTAAGTGAGACTCAATTATAATACAAATAGGAATTTCGAATTAATAATAACTCCTAATTAGTTAAGTTATAATTCATTTTTCTACTCTCTATATAATATCTCTTGTGTGGCTGATTTTGTAAGCAAGACTTTTACTAAAACCCTAGCCACCAAGGGAGAAGATGGAGAGAGCAAGAAGAAACGAGTTTGTGCTAGTATACATTCAATCCTTGAGTTCAAACATTTGTGTGGATACCGATAGAGCGTAGATCGCGAAAGCAAGCGGGATGCGTGGTGATTGAACAAGCTTTGGATCTCCATTAGTCAACCAATTTGTAAAGCTTCTTAAGGTAAACAATCTGATCTACGAATTAAATATCTATTTTTTGCATGGATCCTGCGGTGGGTTTCGAAAATTCTGATTTTTTTACATTTTTAATTATTGTTTCCGTTGCGTTTATGTGCTCGAAACCCAACAACTAGGAGTATAGAAAGCCCAATGTAAGGGCCCAAGTCAGGAAATATATAAGAGAAACTAACAGAAAAAAGGGGGGGCTTAAATACTAAAAAGCCCAGTGAAAGGCCCAAAGAAAGGCCCAAAGGTTAGGCCTAACTGTGGTAAAAGCAGAAAGGTGGCCCATTTTACAAAAATTAGAAATTAATATTGGATTAATTTCGATCAAAGTTCTGGTTGGGTTCCTGATCAAAACAGTGAGGTCGAAGAATACCACGATCAGGAAATACTGAGCCTTAATTCGGTCAAGATTAGGGTCAACAAAAAAAATCCTGACCGAAATTCGGCCAGGAATTCTAGTCGAAAAATCCTGCTCGAAATGGGCTTCGACCAGGGCTAGAAGAGTGCTTAATTCGGTCAAAGGTAGAAGAAATCCTGACCGAATTCGGTCAGGATTCTATTCGAAGACTCCCACTCGAAGTAGCCGTCGACCAGAGCATATTGAAGCTTTATTCGACCAGGATCCTGGTCGAAAGGATTCCTGGTCGAAAAAAGGGGGTATTTTAAAAAAAAGAAAAGAAAAAAAGAGGAAAATTATGAATATTTTTCTAGGAAATTAAGAACATTTTTTGGAAGAATAGAAATACCTAAGAAAATTTCAGAAATTATGAATATTTTCTGAAAAATCCTGTAACTTCCTTAAAAACACCTGAAAATTAAGGAAAAAAAATCCTAGAATTAAGGGAAAATTCCTGAAAATTAGGACAAAATTCCCAGAATTAAGGGAAAATTCCTAAAAATTAAGGAAAAAATCCCAGAATTAATAGGAAATTTCTATAAATTAAGGAAAAATCCTAGAAACTAGGAATAAATCCTGTAAATTAAGGGAATTCCTTGAAAAATTCCTAAAAATTATGGACGTATTCTGGAAATTAAAGAAAAATTCCTGAAAATCCAAAGATTAAAGGAAAAATACCAGATAATTCCAAAATAATAGGAATAAAGCTAAAGAAAAAGTGATAGGGAAATTTCTAGATATCCCTGAAGTCGTGTACAAGGCAAATCGTTGTAAACGTGTAGGTCGCTCCACACTTTATGCAAAAACGATACCCTATAAGGGAACAAATGAACTTAACTTCTGCGAAATATTTTTATGGTTTCCCAGATGTTGGGCGTGAATGATAGGGAATAAAATAAACCCTAATTGTGTAATTAATATCGCATTAATTATACCAGAATTGGGCTAACAGCTAAGCCCATTAAAAAGGGCCCAAAACCCTGAATGATAATTAATTTTGTAATTAATTAATAAGGGATAAATCAGCTGATAAATAAAGTCTAGTTAGGAATATAATTCCTTGAAGATCGGCCTCCAAGGAACCTCATATGATAAGGAATCAGTTTCCTACCTCTTAGGACTCCAAAGTCCATTCTAATTCAGAGACTTGCCCACCAAGTCTCCTAACTCTAGTCCAATTCAAGGACTTCCAATATCTATATAAGGGGCCTCACCCCATAAATCAGAATTACATTTTTAGTCTTGATTCTCTAATTCACAGAGATACATAGGCATCTCGTAAAGGCAGAGTTAAGCTACGAAACACAAGAGCAACCATTAAAGGCCCTAAGCTCCCGAACCTTAGTAATAAATACAATAATTAATATACCCTAGTTTTTAATCCATAATAGCATGTTTAACGGTATATAATATACTTTTAAAGCTCTACACCTCATTCTAGTTCCTAAGAATAAAAGTTATTTTGAATATTTTTTACTAGAGTGTTAAAACTATTGTAATGAAGAAAATAAAATTATTGATCACAACACCTTTTACTAAGTTTATCACTTACTTAGGTTTATCAGCTGCATACTTGTAGCATGTAAGCACCAATCTCGTTTCGATCAAAAGTATAAATGTGGTGGTTGGAAAGATTTCAATGATTACATCTTCACTAAACAAGCATTGTTAGGTGTCTTTATAACACAAAAGCTTTGCATTTTCTCTAATACTATTGCTTTCAAAATTTTGCGAATTTTGAAATTTTAGATGGGGAGAATATAAGATCTTCAACACAAGTTTATAATTATCTCATATGAAGGACAAGAAAGAAAAGAAAGTTTAAATTGGTAAAAGAGAGAGGTCCGTCATATAATTATATTATATCTCATTTGGAGAAAATAAAGTTTAAAACAAAATACATATTAAAAGTCTTGTATATTACAGTCACCATAATTAGGGTAGTAAATGAACATAATTGTTCGTGACTAAAACTCAAATTTGGCTCGCTACAAGTGGGGTTCTCTCAATTTGTTTACTAAGTCAACCCGAGCTTAAACATGAAAATAGGTTCATTTAAATTGATATTAAATAATATATTTTATTATTTTAATATCGCCTTAATTAAATATTTAAAATAAAACATAAATTACAAGTATTTTTTGTCATTATCGTGGTTCTTATGATGAATTACATCTACTATATAACATGTAATATACGGGATAACGCGTGTAAATATTTTTATCAATAAATGATTATTATATGATTATTATGTGATTTACGGTGAATTATGTGTTGATTAAGATTGATATTTAGATGTTTATATATGAAAAGATATGAGTATGTTAATTTTAGTATGTCCAGAATAAAATATAGATAATTAAGGTATTTTTCTGGTAAATTTTGGAGTGTTATATGATTTTATGAATTTATTAATTATTTTTTGAATAATTAAAAAATTATTTTATAAACCTGGGAATCGTCCACCTCAACCGTTTTTACGTTTTTATAACCCAAAACTCTTCCAAAAACCCCTTCCTAACCTAATCTGGTAATTCCGGACACTTTCTGTGTTTTGACTTTTTGATCCGAATTACGGTTTGACCCGTACGCGTCCCGGCGTACAGTTTTTGATACAATAATTATTTCGATATACCAAAAAAACCCGTATTCTCGAAAGACGGGATAATATTACATTATTTTCGTATAAAGTTTTTATAGAAAGCGCGGTTTGGATAATTATCAAACACGAGTATCAAATCTGATCATTTTTGCATTTATTTAGTGGCTAAGCAACTAATTTATCGATCCAACATGAACTAATATTCCATAAATATATATAGCCTTTTATTATTTCATTTTTTTCTTAAATCATAATCGATTAGTAAAGATTTTCAGAGAAAAACCCTAAAAGCATTGTATTTTTCATAATCAAACCCACAAATGAAGGCGTTATCGAAATCCGATTCGGGAGTGCAATATATCAAATCGAAGCTCTCGAAAAACTCTTTCTGAATCAACCATCTATTTTTGTGCAGAAATCAAGGTATTTTTCCTATTTAATTATTTTATTTTGAATTAATTATAGATTAAATTATGAAAATTTGTTCTTGATGTTGTTAATATGATTTGATGATTCCATCGTCTGGATAATCTTTTTCTGGTCATTTTGATATATTATATGTTAAAAACCGAGTTCAATAATATATAGAAAATGGTGTTTGATTCTAGAAAATAAAAATTAGGGTTCTTGATATGAATGTTCTAAACTGAAAATTTGGGTTTTTATGGTTTAAGAGCTATTGTTTATATTTGATGTTACCATCTTGTAGATCGTTGAACAACAATTCAATTGGTATATAGCAGATTAAATAAATGATTCCTGGAACGATTTAAACGAGCCTTGCTGGAAAATTTTGAAGCTCGCTGACAGCGAGACTTTGACTGGAATTTCTAGCAAAAACCGGAGTCTGTCATCAATTTTAACTCCATAATATTGTTCCAGACAACTACAGCTTCAAATCTGCACCTCCTGGGTTGATTTCGTGCAGGTAAAACCCGGTCGGCGACAGGCCGGGGGCGGCGCGGCGGCAGAGCAGGCGGCATGGGGGGATAACAATTTGACCCCAGTGGTTTGCAAAAAGTATAAATTCCGTATTTTGGTTTCAAAACTTTACAAAAACAAGATTGTGGTTTTAAGTATTTTCAAAAATAGTATTTCCTTTAATTTTAATTTCATAAATTGTTAATTTATTTATTTAAAATCCAGAAAATTATTTTAATTATTTATTTACTTGAAAACAAATCTGATTTATTTTATTAATTAATCTTAATTAGTTTTTAAATATTTAAATTAATCGATTAATGTAATATTAATTGATTAATTAATTTAATTAATTTTAATTGATTTAATAATTAGATTTAATTATTTATTTTTGATTTAAAAATTCTGAAAAATAGTTTCGAACTTTAAAATATTATTTTAAAATTATTTTTAAGGCTCCATAATTATTATAAAATTATTTTAAAGTCAGATTCGGGTATTCGAACCCTATTATTTAATTATAAAATGATTCGGAGTCCCGTTTAAATTCTGAATTTTTTTCAAAAATTCATATTAAATACCTGGAAAATAATTTTAACCTCGAATCTTCTTCGAATAATTATTTTAATTGAATATCTGACGTGCTACGTATTATATGTGATCCCATTGATGCATAATATGACAGTACATGCATTGTTTGACTGTTTTATTCATAACTTTTAATCCATACGTCGGATTCGGGTGAAACGAAGGGTAGTTAGAAGCTTGTAACGAATAGACCGAGATGAGAATGAGTATTGATAAGTAAATGTGAAGTTTAATAGAGGAAGCGAGACATAGAAAGGGAAAGCAAGTGATTGACGAGTGGGAACCAACTGACAAGTGTTAGTAAAGTAAAAGCGGAATTAAAAGGCAAGTGTTCCTATTCTTCTTGATTACATTACCAGTATTTTGAACTCTCTTCATTATATGGCAATTATACCAAACAGTTCTTGTTCTATATTGCAAGTACTTTGAAGTACTTAACCCTAAACCCTGATTCTTATTGATTTTGAGCCGCAAACCTAATTTCTTGTGAACCATTGATTGTTGAATTCTTGAATACAAACCACACCTATACGATACTACTCCACAAATACATATTTACCACATACTGATTCCTGATACGAGATCGCTTAACATACCAACCATTATGCCTTGTATAACAGAAGACCAATTCTTGTAACTCTTGAACCCTTGGGTCTTCTGCTTTTTGATTCTTTCTTTGATTGAAACCCAACCTTTATGATTTCCTTGTTATACCTTCATGGAATTACATATCATCCTATGCTTCGAGATAAATGTTGTCTATGATTCAACTATTGATTTACATTGCTTATCATATTATGATTCTGGAATTGGATTGTTTTTAAATATGAACCAGATTCATGGTCGAACCAGATTCGTGGTCATAATAGGCCGATGTAATCCTTGGATCCTGTATATAGAGCAAAGTTGGGAGCCTTGCTCGGGGTTAGTGCGTGACTGATCAGCAGCCTAACCTTGGTTTTTAAAATAGAAGTGAATATCCAATTCTAATCATTGCTTATCAGTAAACTTGATTCCTTATATCATTTCAATTGATCATTGCTAATCTCAATTACTGTCATTGTGACTTGCTGAGATAGTTAGCTCACTCTTGCAAATCTATTTATATTCTTTTCCAGTGAAAAAGGAAACTGGTGGTAGCGAGGATCCACAGACAAGTGTGCGAGCTAGGTATCCAAGTTCAGATGGGATAAGCTAGCAGATGATGTTTGGCTTAGTTTGTGTGGATAGTTTATAATAAAGTTTACTTCCATTATAAGATAAATAAACTGGGAATTGGAACGTTTATATTATAAATAAAGTGATGGCTTGTGGGCATGCTTTAAACTGTGTCGATCTGTGGATAATGGTAAGTAGGGTCATTACTATGTATTATTATATTCATAAAATAGGTGTAAAAATGGTGTGTGTGTGTGTGTGTGGTATGGTCCCCAAACTTCTGACTCGGGTTTGGAGGGCGTTAAAGTTTGGTATCAGAGCTACGGTTTAAAGTCACTGCCACAAGCCTAGATTGCCGGGAATGGGTAGAGGGTTAAGATTAGTATTAGGAAATGAAGAAATAGAATGTCAAGAAGTTGAGTACGACTAAATAAGTAGGTTTTAGTATGATTCGTGACGAGATTTGAGATTCTTATCTAGTAGCGTGATTTTCAGATAGCAGCGATGGGTGATTCCTTTATCTCGATATCTTCAAATCACTCGGAACCTTCAATCGGAGGACCGTCATCTGATCTACGTCCTGCTCTTCCACCGGTGTCAGCCATAATACCAATTGCAACGGTTGCACCATTGCAATTTAATCCACTTCCTAGCGAGAGACCACCTATTCAAGGACCTCTACCTGTTGATTCTGACTCTATGGGACATTTGGCTGCGAGTGCGTCTTAGGATTTTGTTGATCCCATTATAAATCAGATTATCTCCTTCCCTATTTGTGAATTTTTCTATCTAAACATTATTTCTTTCCTCGGTGATTCTATCAGACGATTGGGGCAAATAATGTATTTGTCTGTGTGACAAAAGGGTCTGGTGGGACGCCACCGAATTATGTGTTGTGAAGTATGTGGTACTAAGACTATTCATCTTATGTACTTGTATGGTTTCTCTCAGCCATACCTACATCTTCTTCACTATTCCTTCTTATTCGATTTCCTTGATTTTGGAATTTCATTTGGTATTCTATGATAATGAATTTCTTCAGTAATCTCTAGTATGAGGCTCTTCTTTTGGAGCGAGAAGCCCTGTAGGGAACAGATTCGGGAACTACAACACATTATCAGGACTATAGATGTCGGCAGGAATGTGAAGGAATTTCGGAATGAGATTCAGGTGACCCGCAGAGTACTTGTAACACCCCCAAATCCGGGGTCGGGGATCCGGGTTGTCACGAGTTCCATTTCCCTTAATAACACCCAATCTTAACAATTACTCAACTACTCTGTATTGTGACCCCACAATAAACACACACACCACACGTTATAGTCTCAGAGATGAACATCCAAAAATAACCACAAGTCATTTTATTCCACAATTATCTGCCAATACACCTTAAAAGATTTTCGGAATAAATTTACATTTCTTTGCCATTATTACAATTCATAAATATACATAATCTTGTACATTAGAAGTTGAAAGCCTAGCCTATTGGTAGCTCCTACCTCAGCTACGGCGGCATCAATGCTTCTAGAAAACTGCGAAACGTCTCCTAATCGCTTGCGAATCGGGAACTTGGTCCTGTTCATCCTTTCTATCTGTTATTGTGTGATGAAAGAAGAAAGCAAGGGTGAACAGCAAGCCCACCAAAATAATATGTATAATGACTAATAGTATATGAGCCTTCTCTTAGTACTCATGAAAGTCTTGGTCAAAAGAAATGAACCAAGTTGATATCTTAATGTGATGAAGTCGCAAAATATTCAGTATATATATACATATATACTTTTCAAAATATTGGAAGTCCTCTTCCATGCATAATATACACAAAGTCCCAGTGTATAACTGTATAAAAAAAATATCGTTGCAAGGTGATCTCATATATCTAACCTTGTCTCAACATTTTTCTGAAAATCTTTGTCATTCATAAGACAATTATTAATTAGATATAAGTTTAAAAGATGAAGTTACAAGATACCCCAATATACTTATATCTTTCCCAAATACTACTTGAACTACCACCGTTCAAGTTATAATTAGCTTCAAAAGTTCATCACATAGATGAGACTATAAGACAAGATTTGAATAGATTAAATCTTTAAAATATTATCAAAATAAAATGAAGTTACGAGATACTTCATTTGATGTAAACATCATTTTGAAAACTTGACCCTGCCAACACTCAACAATCGCCCAACCGTAGCCTTTCTATCGAAGTGCTCTGGGTAGTGTTGCAGAAATTATCCAATTGGATGATGAACTCATTACGGGAGTTTGCCGCGCCAGGAAGACCACTTACGATGATCAGTCGTAGTAGTACAACCCCACCATTTTCTACATGTAGAGGAGAACCTATCGGATTTACTTGTCAACCGAACACTGAACTCCTAAGGAATGGACCGCCTTAGCGGAACTTCCAGGCCATTTGGGCCAATATAATAAGGCTGGGCCGGCGCTACTCGGCCGCTTACGCCACTCCTAGTTCAGATGAAATCCATGACTCTGAAACGTAAAGCTCGTCCCCACTTTCCCCAAGTAGAAACTTGTTGATACGGCTCCACCAAGAAGTCGTATCTATTTGGAAAGGAGAACTCACCGATATTTCCCAGGCGATGCCTGTTAATGGATTAACTTGTTCCAAGAATTTTACTTCCCGAGTGTTGGGTAAGTAATCAATTCATTTATCAAAACAGCAACCTCGTTGCGAATATAAAATCATTTTAAAAATCATTTTGAAGACTCGCAAAACATTTTTAAGAATGTTTGGAGTGAAGCTGATTTAATGAAGTAAATCAGTCCCCAGAATATTTAGAAAATGTCTGAATATTATTATTTAAATAATATTCCCATAAAGAATAATCTTTATACAAATAATTGAAGTAGAAGTTGTAAGACTTATACTTGAAATGAGTATTAAATAACCAAAGATATACTTATATGAAAGTACTATCTTTATTTGAATAATCGAAAATAAGTTTGATTATCGAAACATTATTCTTTAATAAAATAAAGAATATATCTCAGCAAATAATCGGAGTCATAGATCCTCAAATGAATATTCAAATAATATTCATTAAATAATATAAACTGAGTCATAAGCCCTCGAATGAATATTCAAATATTATTCAATAAATAATATAAACTGAGTCATAAGCCCTCGAATGAATATTCAAATATTATTCAATAAATAATATAAAAGAGTCATAAGCCCTCGAATGAATATTCAAATATTATTCAATAAATAATATAAAAGAGTCATAAGCCCTCGAATGAATATTCAAATATTATTCAATAAATAATATAAAAGAGTCATAAGCCCTCGAATGAATATTCAAATATTATTCAATAAATAATATAAAAGAGTCATAAGCCCTCGAATGAATATTCAAATAATATTCAAATAATAAAATAAAAGGAGTCATAAGTCCTCGAATGAATATTCGTAATAATATTCATTAAATAAAATAAAGTTATCGAATAAACCTTATTCGATTAATAGTTTTAAAAACTATATCAATATATATATATAAATATATATTATACTCGGGAGCCTCGCCTCCCGGTTTAGAAACATGTTCACCTTTTATCCCCTATACTAAGGGTAAACTCAAATACCGCTTATCTCTAGCATAGGTGTTATGCAACTATAAGCATTTGAACCAACAGATATATAAACCAAGAATATAAATCAGGCATGCATATATACCATATCACATGCTACAATATATCGCAAGAATTTGCTAATAACAAATATGCATTTATCGCAAGATCATGCATATACACATATACATCACCACAACAGTATAACGGGTAGAAAACTTGCCTGAGCGACTGGGGGTTACGAATGGCTTGGGACGAGTCTGGTAACCTATAAACAACAAGTAAGTTGGAATTAAACCAAAGTCACTTGTAAATCTATACTTTAACTAACTTAGACTCTAACGCTTGTTTTGCGCTTACTGATTCTCTTAAGTCACTCGAGTACCCTCGGCTCCACCATTTTTAATAATTTAACCTTTACGAGTTTTAAGGCGATTCCTTCGCGAGTGTCTTACCAACTGCCTAACACACTTACCATAAATGTTTCATACATTAATTAACCCTTTTTGGTCTTTAACCTATGTTTCAAAGTAAGGCGAGGGGAAAAGTTTCGTTCGCGAAACACCGTTACTTGAAACGGTCGTTTCTCCTAAACCGTGCATCGGAATCGAACGAACTACATATCAAAACGAAGCTCGTAACATGAGCTATCTAAACATGGCAATGGTCATAATCTAGCATGGAGTTCTCGGGTCCAAATGTTATGAACAAAAGCAGTCTAAAGTAAATCGGACATTACGACGGCTATGTTTACGCGATTACCAATGTTTAAACTACTCCAATTAACCACCAACCAACTCATAACCATCAATACAACAAAACTTCACCGAAACCATACCACATCAGTCCATAATCTCCAAGGTTTTCAACTCAAATAACCACAATCAAGACCTATGAACTATAATCAAGCTTCAATTACCAAAACACTTCCAAATCAAACCAAACTACTAATAATCACAATCCATGCTTCTCATTTCACAAAACCAGCCATTAAACTTACTAACAAATAAAGTAAAGGCTAGGGTTTGAAGTTTATACCTTCCTTGGGAGGTGTTAAGTTGCTAGGAAGCCTTAGGGAGCCTCCTACAAGCTTGATCTTTCCAAAGAAATCAAGAACACAAAGTTAGGCTTTGAAGTTTCTAAAAGTCCGATTTAAAGAACTGTCAAAATGAGGGTCTTACCTTGATTATTTGGACAAGACTTGTGAACAAGAGTTGTAGGTCATCTCAATACCTTTCCAATGAGCTATAGAACACAATATTTGAGTGAGAAATGAAGGAGATACATCAGTTTTAGTGTGCTGGTTCTGTTTTGGCCGAGAGCATGAAGAACAATGCCTTGGTTTCTTTTTGATTTTGATGAAAAATGATTTGCTTGGCTTGGTTGGTTTGATTTTTGTGTTTGTTTTAGTAAATTACCTAGTTGCCCTTGATTTTGTGTGGTTAAAAAGCCACCACATCTCCTTCCTTCCCATGTCATGCTTGTGTCATCCTCATGATGTCATCCTCCCCTCCTTGTCCTCTTTCTATTGGTTGGATGACATCATCCCCACTAATCCCCTTGATTAACTTCTTAATCGTTTGCCTAATGACCGCTGATCTGTTATAAGGTTCGCTTAACTTTCGTTTTCGTTTATCGTTTGAGGGATCATACCCGGGATCTTATTACTTAGGTTCCCTTAACCTTTCTCACTATATTATATTCCTTTTATGATCCTCTCCTATAATCCTTTAATTTAAATCCTTTTTATCCTGTTACCTTTTTCTCAAATCTTTCCGTATCTAGTGTATTTCCGGGAAAAATCAAAGTGTTCGGATTTGGATTCTGACGATCTTTACATACACTTATATCCCATATAAAGTACTAATAAAATCTCAGAATATCCATATCAGAACCCCTACATAGTGTGGCATGAAAAGTTTTCTCATTCAGCAAAAACACTATTCATAAGGGTTTCAAAAATTTCCCAAAAATTGGGGTTATTACAGTCTCCCCTCCTTAAAAGGATTCCGTCCCGGAATCAGATAGAAAGTGAATAGGGATACTCTCTTAGCATTGCACTTTCTAACTCTCGAGTAAATTTTCCCACATTGTGGTTCTACCATCAAACTCTTACTAGTTTGATAACCCTTCTCCTAAGCACTCGTTCCTTTTTACTCTATACCCTTCCTGGTTGCTCCATATAGGTTACGTCTGGTTGCATGTCTATGCGCTCATATGCCCCTATTTGTCTGGCATCCGAAAATGTAAATTTATTCTGAAAATCTTTTAAGGTGTATTGGCAGATAATTGTGGAATAAAATGACTTGTGGTTATTTTTGGATGTTCATCTCTGAGACTATAACGTGTGGTGTGTGTGTTTATTGTGGGGTCACAATACAGAGTAGTTGAGTAATTGTTAAGATTGGGTGTTATTAAGGGAAATGGAACTCGTGACAACCCGGATCCCCGACCCCGGATTTGGGAGTGTTACAGAAATGGTATCAGAGCCATAGATCCTCAAATGAATATTCAAATAATATTCATTAAATAATATAAACTGAGTCATAAGCCCTCGAATGAATATTCAAATATTATTCAATAAATAATATAAACTGAGTCATAAGCCCTCGAATGAATATTCAAATATTATTCAATAAATAATATAAAAGAGTCATAAGCCCTCGAATGAATATTCAAATATTATTCAATAAATAATATAAAAGAGTCATAAGCCCTCGAATGAATATTCAAATATTATTCAATAAATAATATAAAAGAGTCATAAGCCCTCGAATGAATATTCAAATATTATTCAATAAATAATATAAAAGAGTCATAAGCCCTCGAATGAATATTCAAATAATATTCAAATAATAAAATAAAAGGAGTCATAAGTCCTCGAATGAATATTCGTAATAATATTCATTAAATAAAATAAAGTTATCGAATAAACCTTATTCGATTAATAGTTTTAAAAACTATATCAATATATATATAAATATATATTATACTCGGGAGCCTCGCCTCCCGGTTTAGAAACATGTTCACCTTTTATCCCCTATACTAAGGGTAAACTCAAATACCGCTTATCTCTAGCATAGGTGTTATGCAACTATAAGCATTTGAACCAACAGATATATAAACCAAGAATATAAATCAGGCATGCATATATACCATATCACATGCTACAATATATCGCAAGAATTTGCTAATAACAAATATGCATTTATCGCAAGATCATGCATATACACATATACATCACCACAACAGTATAACGGGTAGAAAACTTGCCTGAGCGACTGGGGGTTACGAATGGCTCGGGACGAGTCTGGTAACCTATAAACAACAAGTAAGTTGGAATTAAACCAAAGTCACTTGTAAATCTATACTTTAACTAACTTAGACTCTAACGCTTGTTTTGCGCTTACTGATTCTCTTAAGTCACTCGAGTACCCTCGGCTCCACCATTTTTAATAATTTAACCTTTACGAGTTTTAAGGCGATTCCTTCGCGAGTGTCTTACCAACTGCCTAACACACTTACCATAAATGTTTCATACATTAATTAACCCTTTTTGGTCTTTAACCTATGTTTCAAAGTAAGGCGAGGGGAAAAGTTTCGTTCGCGAAACGCCGTTACTTGAAACGGTCGTTTCTCCTAAATCGTGCATCGGAATCGAACGAACTACATATCAAAACGAAGCTCGTAACATGAGCTATCTAAACATGGCAATGGTCATAATCTAGCATGGAGTTCTCGGGTCCAAACGTTATGAACAAAAGCAGTCTAAAGTAAATCGGACATTACGACGGCTATGTTTACGCGATTACCAATGTTTAAACTACTCCAATTAACCACCAACCAACTCATAACCATCAATACAACAAAACTTCACCGAAACCATACCACATCAGTCCATAATCTCCAAGGTTTTCAACTCAAACAACCACAATCAAGACCTATGAACTATAATCAAGCTTCAATTACCAAAACACTTCCAAATCAAACCAAACTACTAATAATCACAATCCATGCTTCTCATTTCACAAAACCAGCCATTAAACTTACTAACAAATAAAGTAAAGGCTAGGGTTTGAAGTTTATACCTTCCTTGGGAGGTGTTAAGTTGCTAGGAAGCCTTAGGGAGCCTCCTATAAGCTTGATCTTTCCAAAGAAATCAAGAACACAAAGTTAGGCTTTGAAGTTTCTAAAAGTCCGATTTAAAGAACTGTCAAAATGAGGGTCTTACCATGATTATTTGGACAAGACTTGTGAACAAGAGTTGTAGGTCATCTCAATACCTTTCCAATGAGCTATAGAACACAATATTTGAGTGAGAAATGAAGGAGATACATCAGTTTTAGTGTGCTGGTTCTGTTTTGGCCGAGAGCATGAAGAACAATGCCTTGGTTTCTTTTTGATTTTGATGAAAAATGATTTGCTTGGCTTGGTTGGTTTGATTTTTGTGTTTGTTTTAGTAAATTACCTAGTTGCCCTTGATTTTGTGTGGTTAAAAAGCCACCACATCTCCTTCCTTCCCATGTCATGCTTGTGTCATCCTCATGATGTCATCCTCCCCTCCTTGTCCTCTTTCTATTGGTTGGATGACATCATCCCCACTAATCCCCTTGATTAACTTCTTAATCGTTTGCCTAATGACCGCTGATCTGTTATAAGGTTCGCTTAACTTTCGTTTTCGTTTATCGTTTGAGGGATCATACCCGGGATCTTATTACTTAGGTTCCCTTAACCTTTCTCAATATATTATATTCCTTTTATGATCCTCTCCTATAATCCTTTAATTTAAATCCTTTTTATCCTGTTACCTTTTTCTCAAATCTTTCCGTATCTAGTGTATTTCCGGGAAAAATCAAAGTGTTCGGATTTGGATTCTGACGATCTTTACATACACTTATATCCCATATAAAGTACTAATAAAATCTCAGAATATCCATATCAGAACCCCTACATAGTGTGGCATGAAAAGTTTTCTCATTCAGCAAAAACACTATTCATAAGGGTTTCAAAAATTTCCCAAAAATTGGGGTTATTACAGTACTTGAAACTAGATGACGGAGATGATGTGGCAGCTGATATATGTGGAATAATGTGTGATATGTAAGATCAGACTTTTGGTGGGAATATAAGTAAACAAGACTTGCTGACTAATGGATAGGCATGTTGTACCTTTGCCTTCAATAAAATGTTTTGCGCTTGTACCACCAAACTTTGATATACACCAGTACCTTTCCTTTCCAGTATGGTCATCTACTTTACTATACCTGTTTTATTTTATTGCACCAGTTATAAAACTCTTGTGATAACCTGTATTTTTCCCCTAACTGTTTATATTATGTAAAGAAGCATACAATTTATTTAGTTTGACTATTGAAAATGTTTTCAAAAAGAGATATTTCTGTTTTGCAAAAATCTTTTCAGAAAAAGGGATTTGATTTAAAGGCTAAATAAGTTGTTTGATTCCTTACAGAAAATGCCTCCCAGAAGAAATACCCGTTCTACCAACCAAAATGAAGAAACCAACAACAACAACAACAACAATAACAACACCCAAGACAACAATAAACAGAATGCAAATCCAGGTCCCATAGACCTAACTGTAGCCCAGATTCTTCAGATCTTGGCCCAATAGACAGTCCACCTGACTCAACAACAGCAGAGGCAGACTAATCCTCAAGTAACCTTAAAGACCTTTCGGGAGGTAAATCCACCAGAGTTTAAAATTTCTGTTGTTCCTATTGAGGCAAGAGTCTTGTTGAAGGAAATTGAGAAGGTATTTGCCTTAGTCAAGGTGAGAGAGAAGCAAAAGACTGAGTTTGTGAGTTACTACTTGAAGAATGAAGCCATCTAATGGTGGGAAACTGTTAAAGTGTTGGAAGGTACTGATGATATTGCATGGGATAGATTCAAGGAGTTATTTCTAGAGAAGTATTTCCCTCAGTTTGTTCAGGATCAAATGGAATTGAAATTTCTGGAGCTCAAGCAGGGGAATATGTTAGTGGCAGATTATGAAAGTAAGTTTGAGGAATTGTCTAGGTTTGTGCCATCCTATGTGAATACTGATAGGAAGAAGGCTAAGAGGTTTCAGCAAGGACTCAAGCCATGGATCTGAGGGAAGGTGGCCATATTTGAATTGGACACGTATGTGGGAGTTGTGTAGAAAGCTATGATTGCGAAGACAGAAAGTCAAATGTCTCAGAAAGAGAAGGAAGGTAAGAAGAGGAAGTTTGAAGGGAGTCAAGTACAGTCTCAAGCAGGGAATTTTCCAAATTTCAATTAGAGGAAAGACAAGTTCCATCCCGGAAAAAATTTCAATAGACATAATGCCGACAACGGAGGCCAGGGTAACCGTCCAGCCACTGGGAACCATCCAACCCAGCAGAGGCCAGCTCTACCAGATTTCCATGTCTATGGAAAGAAACATGGTGGAGTTTGTTACAAGTTGAATATGGTCTGCTACAGATGCAACTAGGGGGGGCACTATTCAAGGGAGTGCCATAATCAGCTAGCCAGGGAGCCAGCCAACAAGGATCAACCTACCAGGAATCATCCAGGAAAAGTTCCAGAAATTGGGTATATCTGTTTCAAGTGCGGAAAGCCAGGACACATAACAAGGGATTGCAAGGCACCAGTTCCAGTCAATAATACACTGTGAATCATGGGAACCCCTTCAGTAGTGAATGAACCTCCCAGAGCTAGAGTTTATGACATGTCTGTGAAAGATGCTATCAAGGATACTGATGTTGTGGCAGGTACACTTACTGTGAATTCTTTATGTACAAAGGTGCTAGTAGATTCGGGAGCAACTTGATCATTTATTTTTCAAGATTTTGTTGATAAGTTGAATTGCCCAATTGAATTGCTAAGTGAAATTATGACGGTAGAATTAGCAAATCGGGAACGTGTATCGGTTAATCAAGTGTGTAAGAGCTGTGAGATTGAGATTTCTGGGAATAAGTTTTCTGCTGACTTGATACCATTTAAGTTAGGAGAGTTTGACGTTATTCTAGGAATCGACTAGTTATCCAAGCATGATGCTCAGAGAGACTGTCATAACAAGAAGGTAATCCTGAAAATGCTAGACGAAAAAGTGGTGACGTTTAAAGGCCAGAAGCAAGCAAAGAAGTTCTTGACGATAATTCAAGCTAAAAAATTATTGCAACAAGGATGTGAGCACTTAATTGCGTACATGATAGATAGAAGTCAGGAGCTAGCAAAACTGGAAGACATTCAAGTGGTAAATAAATTTCTAGACGTGTTTCCAGATGAATTACCAGGATTTCCTCCAGATAGAGAAATTGAGTTTGCAATCGACTTAGCCCCCGGAACGGAACCAGTATCTAAGGCCCCATACAGAATGGCGCCTGTTAAAATAAAGGAATTGGAAAAGCAATTGCGAGAGTTAATAAAAAAAGGAGTGATTCGACCCAGTGTATCCCCATAGGGTGCGCCGATATAATTTGTTTAGAAGAAATACGTAAGCCTGAGGTTATGCATTGACTATCGAGAACTTAATAAGCTTACAATCAAGAACAAGTATCCGTTACCTCGAATCAATAATTTGTTCGGTTAGCTGAAATGAGCCAAGTATTTCTCTAAGATTGATTTAAGATCTGGATATCACCGACTAAAGATTAAACCTGAAGATATACCAAAGACAACTTTTAGAACAAGGTACGATCATTATGAATTCTTAGTGATGTCTTTTGGATTGAGTAATGCTCCAGCAGCATTTATGGACTTGATGAACATAATTTACAAGGAATATCTGGATAAGTTTGTAATTGTGTTTATCGATGATATTTTGATCGACTCCAAGTCAACGGAAGATCACGCGGAACATCTATGGACATCTTTTGAAATTTTGAGAAAGAAGAAGTTGTATGCAAAGTTTTCAAAGTGTGAGTTTTGGTTACAAGAAGTTCAATTTTTAGGGTACGTAGTAAGTAATGAAGGAATTAGCAAAGATTAAAGCTATTACGAATTGGGAAAGGCCAAAAACACCAACAGAAGTGTGAAGTTTCTTGGGATTAGCAGGATATTATCGAAGATTGGTTCAAGATTTCTCGAAGATTGTGACGCCTTTGACGAAGTTTACCAGGAAAAATGAGAAGTTTATATGGAATAAGAAGTGTGAAGAAAGTTATCAAGAATTGAAGAAGAGGTTAATCGTGACACCTGTTTTGTCACTTCCAGATGATCAAGGAAATTTCGTAATCTATAGTCTTCGCATATGCATCTAGACAACTGAAATCTCATGAGCAGAAGTATCCTACTCATGACTTGGAACTAGCAGCGATAGTATTTGCCTTAAGGATTTGGAGACATTATTTATATGGAGAAATATGCGAGATCTATACGGATCATAAGAGTTTGAAGTATATAATCACACAAAAGGAGCTCAACATGAGACAGAGAAGATGGTTGGAGTTGATCAAGGACTATGATTGCACGATTAATAATCATCCAGGAAAAGCGAATGTGGTGGCAGATGCATTAAGCAGTAAGGAAAGACTGAACATGCTGATGATACCTGAAGAATTATATAAAGAATTTCAGAAATTGGAATTGGAAGTCAGAATTTGCAATCCTAATGAAGCAAAGATGTATAGTATGACTTTTCAGCCAGAATTGCTAGAAAAGATAAGAAAATGTCAAGAGGAAATAATGGATCAGGATATCAATTGTTTTGTTGGAGAAGAGTTATGCACTCAAAAGGACGATCAAGATATTCTAAGATTTTCATCCAGAATTTGGATACCACAAGTGGCAGAAGAAGAATGAAATTCTACAAGAAGCTCACAACTCAAGGTATTCCATCCATCCAGGAAGTACCAAGATGTACAGATATTTAAAAGAGAATTATTGGTGGCCAAATATGAAAAGAGAAATTACGGAATGGGTTAGCAAATGTTACACGTGCCAAAGAGTTAAGGCGGAGCACCAGAGACCAATTGGGTTATTACAACCACTAGAGATTCCAGAATGGAAATGTGAGCACATTGTTATGGATTTTATAGTTGGATTACCAAGGACGAAAGTGAACCATGATGCTATTTGGATCATAGTGGACAGACCAACCAAATCAGCTCATTTCTTGCCTATCAATGAAAGATTTTCAGTGGATAAGTTGGCTCACATATATTTGAAAGAAATAGTAGCGTGTCATGGAGTCCCTGTGTCTATTGTGTCTGATCGAGATCCATGATTCAATTCAAGATTCTGGAGAAGTTTTCAAGAATGCTTGGGAACTAAGTTGAATATGAGTACGACTTATCATCCACAGACGGATGACCAAAGCGAGAGAACGATCCAAACAATTGAAGATATGTTACGTGTTTGTGCCATTGATTTCAAAGGCAATTGGGACGAGCATTTACCCTTAGTGGAGTTTTCTTACAATAACAGTTATCATGCCAGTATCGGAATGCCACCCTATGAAGGTCTTTATGGACGCAAATGTCGTTCACCAGTATATTGGGAAGAAGTCGGAGAACGTAAGATATTTGGACCTGAATTGGTACAATAGACAAAAGAAGTTATGGAAGTAATCCAGAAAAGGTTATTTGCAGCACAAGATCGCCAAAGAAAGCATGCAGATCAATCAAGAAGGATATAGGATTTGAAGAAGGAGATCTAGTGTTACCGAAGATGTCACCATGGAAAGGGTTTTCAAGATTTAGAAAGAAAGGAAAGCTGAGTCCCAGATACGTTGGACCTTTTGAAATTTTAAAACGTGTCGGCAAGGTAGCATACAAGTTGGCATTACCCCCACACATGGAGCACATTCATAATTTTTTTCACGTCTCGGTTCTTAAGAGATATAATCCAGATTCTAGGCATGTAATCGAGTATGAGTCGACAGAACTTCAGGAAGATTTATCATATATAGAGAATCCAATAGAGATTCTAGAAAAGAGAGAAAAGATATTGAGAAATAAAGTTGTAAATTTAGTAAGAGTATTGTGGAGAAACCCAAAGGTTGAAGAGTTAACCTGGGAATTAGAAAGTGATATGTGAGAAAAGTACCCTCACTTGTTTACTTAGGAGATTCTGAGGACAGAATCCTTTTAAGGGGGGAAGATGTAATATCCGGGATAACGCGTGTAAATATTTTTATCAATAAAAGATTATTATATGACTATTATATGATTTATGGTGAATTATGTGTTGATTGAGATTGATATTTATATGTATATATGTGAAAAGATATGAGTATATTAATTTTATTATGTCCAGAATAAAATATAGATAATTAAGGTATTTTTCTGGTAAATTTTGGAGTGTTATATGATTTTATGAATTTATTAATTATTTTCTGAATAATTACAAAATTATTTTATAAAGCCGTAAATTGTCCACCTCAACCATTTTTACCACACGAAACTCTTCCGAAAACCCCTTCCTAACTTAATCCGATAATTCTGGACACTTTCCGTGCTTTGACATTTTCGATCGGATTACGGTTTAACCGTACTCGTCCCGGCGTACAATTTTTGATACGATAATTATTTCGTTATACCAACAAAACCCGTATTCTCGAAAGACTGGATAATATTACATTATTTTTGTATAAAGTGTTTTATAGAAAGCCCGATTTGGATAATTATCCAACACCGGTATCAAATCGAATCGTTTTTGCAGTTACTTAGTGGCTAAGAAAGTAATTTATTGATCCCAAATGATCCAACACGAACCAATATTCCATAAATATATATAGCCCTTTTATTATTTCATTTAGAGTAATTGGCAGTTTGTAACCCACTTTTATTTTCATTTTTGCGATTTGGGTCTATATTATTTTCTCTGTCAACATGCACCCCATAAAAATTAATTTCGCTTCTATTTGCACCCCAATGATGACTTTTCATCCAAGATAACCGTTAACTTTAACGGAAGCGGGGGCATTTCAGTAAATTACTAATTCAAATAGACGAAAGTAAGAGTAATTGACACTTTGTAACCCATTTCTTTCGAAGTTTTTTCAATTCGGGTCTATATTATGTTTCCTTGCAAGTTGCACCTTTAACTTTGAATTTCGCTTTGTTTTACATCCCTGGACCGTTTTAATTTTTATATTAGGGGTAAAATCTTATATGTTTACTGATCGATTATATGTTAAAAACTGAGTTCAATAATATATAGAAAAGGGTGTTTGATTCTTGAAAATAAAAATTAGGGTTCTTGATACAAATGTTCTAAATTGAAAATTTGGGTTTTTCTGGGGTAATGGTTATTGTTTAAAATTGATGTTACCATATTTTAGATCGTTAAACAACGATTCAATTGGTATATAATAGATTAACAAAAGATTCCTGGAACGATTTAAACGAGCCTTGCCGAAAAATTTTGAAGCTCGCCGGCGGCGAGACTTCGACTGGAATTTCTGGCAAAAACCGGAGTTCGTCATGAGTTTTAACTCCATAATATTGTTCCTGGCAACTAGAGCTTCAAATATGCACCTCCTGGGTTGATTTCGTGCAGGTAAAAGCCAGCCGGTGGCGGCGCAGCGGTGGAGCAGGTGGTAGGGGGAAATTACAATTTGACCCCCTTTGGTTTGCAAAAAGTATAAATTCCGTATTTTGATTTCAAAACTTTACAAAAAAAGGATTGTGGTTTTAAGTATTTTCAAAAATAATATTTCCTTTTATTTTAATTTCATAAAATGTTTATTTATTTATTTTAAATCCAGAAAATTGTTTTAGTTATTTATTTACTTGAAAACAAATCAGATTTATTTTATTAATTAATCTTAATTAGTTTTTAATTATTTTAATTTATCGCTTAATGTAATATTAATTAAATAATTAATTTAATTAATTATTAATTAATTTTAATTAATTTAATAATTAGATTTAATTAATTATTTTTGATTTAAAAATTTTGAAAAATAGTTTCGAGCTTTAATTATAAAATGATTCGGAGTCCCGTTTAACTTTCGAAAAATGTTCAAAAATTCGTATTAATTACCTAGAAAGTTATTTTAACCCCGAATCTTCTTCAAATAAATATTTTTATTGAATATCTTACGTGCTACGTGTTATATGTGATCCGATTGATGCATAGTATGACTCTACATGCATTGTTTGACTGTTTTATTCATAACTTTCAATCCATACGTCAGATTTGGGTGAAACCAAGGGTAGTTAGAAGCTTGTAATGAATAGACCGAGATGAGAATGAGTACTGATAAGTAAATTTAATGTTTAACAGAGGAAGTGAGACATAGAAAGGGAAAACAAGTGATTGACGAGTGGGAACCAACTGATAAGTGTTAGTAAATTAAAAGCAGATTGATAAGGCAAGTGTTAGGGGTGTACATGGATCGGGTTGGGCGGGTTGAGGGAATTTAGCAACCCAACCCAATTAATTCGGGTTTTCAAAATTTTCAACCTAAACTGAACCGTTTAAATTTGTAACCCAAACCAATTTGTAATACTTCGGTTTGGATCGGTTTGATTGGTTTAGTAAATATTAAAAAACTAATATTAATAATTATAAAATAAAGTAGAAAGTCTCAAAGTTCGAAACACTTGAAAATAGTTCAACAAAATATTACAATCATCCATGTCAGATATGGATTAAACATTCAAAAGAGAGTGATAACACAATACTTAGTCTTTAAACATTCTTTAAACATTGAACTCGATAAACGAAAATAGTGACATATTTTTTAAACACGGAGGACTGAAGCTATAAACTACAGATAAATCAACCTATCTATTAGGCCTGAACATATTCACAATTTTAAAATTAATAAATTAACGTGTAAGTAAATTTTTTTAATCGGGTTGGATTGGATCGGTTTAAAAATATCAAAACCCATATCCAACCCAATTAAATCGGGTTGACATTTTTTCAACCCAAATATGTATCGGGTTGAAAAAAATTGGTTTGGATCGGCAGAAATAGGGTCGGTTCGGATCGGTTTGGTCGGGTTGTGTACACCCCTAGCAAGTGTTCCTATTCCTCTTGATTACATTACCAGTATTTTGAACTCTCTTCATTATGTGGCAATTATTCCAAACAGTTCTTGTTCTATATTGCAAGTACTTTGGAGTACTTAACCCTAAACCTTGATTCTTATTGATCTTGAGCCGCAAGCCTAATTTCTTGTGAACCATTGATTGTTGAATTCTTGAATACAAACCACACCTATACGATACTACTCCACAAATACATATCTACCACATATTGATTCCTGATACGAGATCGCTCAACATACCAACCCTTATGTCTTGTATAACAGATTACCAATTCTTGTAACTCTTGAACCCTTGGGTCTTCTGCTTTCTGATTGTTTCCTTGATTGAAACCCAACCTTTATGATTTCCTTATTATACCTTCATGGAATTACATATCATCCTATGCTTCGAGATAAATGTTGTCTATGATTCAACTATTGATTTATATTGCTTATCATATTATGATTCTGGAATTGGATTGTTTTTAAATATGGACCAGATTCGTGGTCATAATAGGTCAATGTGTGCCTAGGATCCAGTATATAGAGCAAAGTTGGGAGCCTTGCTCGGGGTTAGTGCGTGACTGATCAGCAGCCTAACCTTGGTTTTTAAAATAAAAGTGAATATCCAATTCTAATCATTGCTTATCAGTAAACTTGATTCCTTATATCATTTCAATTGATCATTGCTAATCTCAATTATTGTCATTGTGACTTGCTGAGCTAGTTAGCTCACTCTTGCAAATCTTTTTATATTCTTTTCCAGTGAAAAAGGAAACTGGTGGTAATGAGGATCCCCAGACAAGTGTGCGAGCAAGGTATCCAAGTTGAGATGGGATAAACTAGAAGATGATGTTTGGCTTAGTTTATGTGGATAGTTTGTAATAAAGTTTACTTCCGTTGTAAGATAAATAAACTGGGAATTGGAACGTTTGTATTATAAATAAAGTGATGGCTTGTAGGAATACTTTAAACTATGTCGATCCGTGGATAATGGTAACTAGGGTCATTACTATGTATTATTATATTCATAAACAGGTGTAAAAATGGTGTGTGTGTGTGTGTATGTTGTGCTCCCAGAACTTCTGACCCGGGTTTGGAGGGTGTTAAATAACTAAATACGATATTTTTTAAAATACTGTTGTTCCAAGAATACAATATATATTTAAATTGATATTCTTGTTAGAAGAAATAACTTTATTATTTGAAATAAATAACATTTATTATAAAAAAACTAAATTTCAAAATAATTTACCAAATATCATAAGTACCTAGAAGACAAACAATATCAAAGTTTCCGTGTTTGATAAAGTATACTACAACTTATGGAAGAAAAAGATGACCCTGTTCGCAAGAGCGTCAAATCCACTTTATGTTGGGATTTTGCAGAATTGTCATTTTGTTCCGATGGAAA
Organism: Apium graveolens; assembly: GCF_009905375.1. NCBI lineage: Eukaryota > Viridiplantae > Streptophyta > Magnoliopsida > Apiales > Apiaceae > Apium > Apium graveolens. Next base: position 213,513,977 of record NC_133648.1, read on the forward strand.
CAGTTGTTGAATGAACATCATCTGCTTTTGTGAGAGTTCCTCCAAGGTCTACTGCAAAGGGTCCCATCAAATACGCTAATACTGGTAGGGAACTTATGCATTTGGACACAATCCTTCAACTCATCATAGTGGAATCTACTTATAATGATATGAGTTATCAAATCATGAGTACTGGGAGTGTAAAGAAAATGTGGGAAACAATTGAGATGTTGTAGGAAGGTGTTAGATATATTTGATAATGTCATGGCTAATATGTTTTATGTTTAGCTTTCAGATCTTACTTGAACAGGATAAATCAGTACTTAACTGTTGATCAGTACTTATAATGGAAGTCAGGACTTAAGGATATCAGTACTTATGTTATCAGGAGATAATCATCAGAAGATAGATATCAGAACTTAAGTGCTGAAGGACAATCAGATAAGGACAGTAGCTGATTAAAGGAAAGAAGATCAAGATAAACATAAGAAGAGATATGCATGAAGAAGGAATTCCGTAAAGAATGGAATACTTGGAAGAAAAGATATCTGATTGATATATTTTAGGAAGCAGAATTATATTCCATATCAATTAGCGATTATCTTGTAACTGTGTAGTATATAAACACAGACATAGGGTTTACACTATAAGTGTTATCATTATTAGAGAAGATTATTCATTGTAACCCTAGCAGCTCTCGTGATATTTGTTCATCACTGAGAGGTAACAGTTCCATACTGTAACAGAGTTTATTGTTTCAATAAAGTTTGTTTTCTGTTACTTAAGTTCTTAAAGTTCGATTTGAGTGTACTATACACTGTATTCACCCCCTCTACAGTGTGTGTGTGACCTAACAATTGGTATCAGAGCCTATCTGTTAACATACATACAGTTAAAGATCCAAACACAATCATGTCGGACACAGAAACTCCAACTAAGCCTACCAAAACTGAGGAATCACCAAAGACACAAATTCAGAGTCGGTATGAGACCATCAGAGTTCCCATACTGAGACCATCTGAATATCCCATATGGAAGGTAAGGATGACCATGTTCCTGGAAGCAACAGATCCAGAATACCTTGATAGAATCAAGGAAGGCCCTCACAAACCAACCAAGCTCGCAGTTGCAGTTGCAGGTGAAGCAGCAAAGACCGTACCAAAAGAGAAGAGTGATTATACTGCTGAAGACATAGCGTCAATTGCTAAGGATGCTAAGGTACGACACTTACTGCATAGTGCCATTGATAATGTAATGTCAAACAGGGTAATCAACTGCAAGACTGCTAAGGAAATATGGGATGCTCTGGAAACAAGGTGTCAGGGAACTGACACAATTAAGAAGAACAGGAAGACAATACTCACTCAAGAGTATGAACACTTTGACTCAAAGACTAATGAGTCATTGAATGATTTATATGATAGATTTGTCAAACTTTTGAATGATTTGTCATTGGTTGATAAAGAGTATTACCTTGAAGATTCAAACCTTAAGTTCCTGTTAGCTCTTCCTGAATGCTGGGATTTGAAGGCAACGACAATAAGAGACAACTACAATCTTGATGAAATAACTCTTGACGAAATCTATGGAATGCTCAAGACTCATGAGCTGGAGATGGAACAAAGAAGCAAGAGGAAAGGAGGAAAGTCAAGGACAGTTGCTCTTAAGGCTGATGAAGAATTCCCCAAAGCAGCTTCCTCAAAGAAAGACAAGGGTAAAGCTCTTTTCATAAAGTCTGATACTGAGTCATCAAGTTCTGAGAGTGATGATGACTCAAATTCTGAAAGCTTGCCTGAGACTGATGCTGATGAGGAGATGATGAAGCTGTGTGCTCTTATGGTGAAAGGAATCACAAAGATTGCATACAGGAAGTTCAGGAAGGGAAAGAAGTTTTCCAGGAAAGGCATAAGTTCTGATAAGAAGAATTTCAGAAGATCTGAAGGCAGAGGAGGAAAGTCTGACAGAGGAGATTACACCAATGTTAAATGCTATAAATGTGGTGAGAAAGGACACATATCTCCTGACTGCAAGAAGGTAAAGGGTGACAAAGGCAAGGCTCTTGTCACAAAGCAGAAAAGCTGGACAGACACCTCAGACTCTGAAAGTGAGGAAAACTATGCATTGATGGCAAATGCTGATAAAGAAAGTGCTGAGAGCAGTTCTGAACTGCTGAAACAAAGGTACCTCAGACTACTTATGCTTTTCATACTGATGATATTAATGAGTTGAGAAGATATCTTAAAACCATGTTTGTTAGTTATAGAGATCAAACTTTAACATGTGAAAGATTAACTTCTGAAAATCTTGCATTTAAGAAAAGAAATGATTTCTTAGAAAAAGAGTTAGTCATGTTCCATCAAACTCAGAAGGATAGAGATGATGCTTTTTATGTTAGGAATGAAGTGCTAAAATTAAATGAATCTCTAAAAACTGAGTTAGAAAAGGAAAGAGAGATTATCAGGACTTGGACTAACTCTGGCAAAACAACTCAAAATTTGCTAAGTAGTGGAAACTGGAAAGAGGGCTTAGGTTATGGAGAAGATAAGAAAGATAAAGGAACTGAAGAAATTAAGTCTGTTGATAAGCAAAAGCCAAAGTTAAAACCTGTTAAGTTTGTAACTGTAAAGTCTGAAAATGAAAAATCAGAAGTTACAAAGGAATCAACTTCTGACAAACTAAAACAGGAAAAGATAGCTGAAGTGAACATAGGCTTAATGACAAAGAAGCAGCTTAAGCATAAGCTGAAAGATGTCAAGAATGCAAATAAGGTAAAATCACCTAGGAAAAATAGGAATGAAAAGGAAGGTGTGAATAAAAGCAATGATTATAAACCTGTTCCTGATGCTCCTAGGAAAACATGTCATAACTGTGGAAGTTCTAACCATCTGGCTTCTTTTTGCAGGAAGAATAAGAATATTAACTCCTTACCTTCAAAATCAGGAGTTAAGAGTCAGTCTGTTAGATACAAACCATAAAATCCTTGTTTTCATTGTGGTAGTTTATGGCATTCCATTTATACTTGTAAGGAATATCATAGTTTGTAGTATGATTATTATCAAATAAAACCTTCTTTGAAGAAAGTTTCCATTGTTCCTTCTAGTGTAAATTCTGATTCAAAGTCTGATAGTGTAAGTTCTGATAAGAAAAATGTTAACATAAACTCTGATCCTAAATCCGCTGCAAATGTTAACAAACTTAATAAGGCCAAAGGATCCAAGCAAGTCTGGGTCCTTAAAATTAATAATTAGTGGTCTTTGTGATTGCAGGGCAACAGGAAAAATATTCTAGTTCTGGACAGTGGATGTTCAGGACATATGACTGGAAATACAGGCGTGGGTCTAGGTCCTTAAAATTAATAATTAGTGGTCTTTGTTCTGAAAGGATACAGGCGTGGTAACATTTATGAAGCTAAGCTTTCAACAAGTACTGATGGTTCTGCAATCTGTCTGATGAGTAGAGCATCAATTGAAGAAAGCTGGAATTGGCATAAGAAACTCTCTCATTTAAATTTCAACAATATAAATGAACTGGTCAAGAAAGATCTTGTGAGAGGATTGCCAAACACAGTATTTGCTCCTGATGGTCTTTGTGATTCATGTCAGAAAGCCAAACAAAGAAAATCTTCATTCAAGAGCAAGACTGAATCATCAATTCTTGAGCCTTATCATCTAATACATGTTGATTTATTTGGTCCAGTAAATGTCATGTCTATTGCAAAGAAGAAGTATGCGTTGGTCATAGTGGATGAGTTCACCAGATACACATGGGTGTATTTCTTGCATACAAAAAGTGAAACTGCATCAATCTTGATTGATCATATTAAACATCTGGATAAAATGGTCAAAGATTCTGTGAAAGTTTTAAGGAGTGATAATGGCACTGAGTTCAAGAATTTGATAATGGAAGAGTTCTGCAAAAGCCATGGAATAAAGCAGGAATTTTCTGCTCCTGGAACTCCACAACAAAATGGAGTTGTTGAAAGGAAGAATAGAACTCTCATTGAAGCTGCACGTACAATGCTTGAAGAAGCAAAGCTTCCAACCTATTTCTGGGCTGAAGCTGTGCAGACTGCTTGTTTTACTCAAAATGCAACACTCATTAACAAGCATGGAAAAACACCATATGAGATGGTGAAGAAAAAGAAGCCAAATCTGAAATATTTTCATGTATTTGGATGCAAATGTTTTGTTCTCAAGACTCATCCTGAACAGCTATCAAAGTTTGATCTAAAAGCTGATGAAGGAATCTTTGTTGGATATCCACTTTCCACAAAAGCCTTCAGAGTCTATAATTTGAGAACAAAAGTGGTCATGGAATCTATCAATGTCTCTTTTGATGACAAAAAGATTACTGTCTTGAAGATTTCATTGACCATGATCAGCTGAGATTTGAAAATGAAGACTCAAATTCTGATACAGAAAATCTTGACAGTCTAAGTCCTGATACTGTAAACTCTGATGGATTCAACTCTGATGTTATTGAAACTGTGGAGACTACGTCAAAGGAAGATGCACCTATGCAGGGGGAGCATACTCAAGATCCTACCACATCTCAAGAAACATCAGAACATGCATCTGGCTCTTCAAGTTCTGATTCGTCAAGTTCTGATAAGCCAAGTTCTGATAGTGCTGAAAATCTAAATACTGAAGAATCCAACTCAGAGAGCATAGTTTCAGGGGGAGCATCAGAAAATGAAAATGAAAATAGCATGGATCATGGGGGAGCATCCAGTTCTAGAGAAAACCTTCCATCTGCAAGGAAGTGGATAAAATCACATACACCTGATTTGATAATTGGAAATCATGATACAGGTGTCAGAACTAGAACAGGTACTTCAAATGAATGTCTTTACAATTCTTTTCTCTCTCAGACTGAGCCAAAGAAAATGGAAGCTGCCAATTTCTTGGAGGCAGATTGGTTTCTTGGTACAGCAAAAAACAAAAGTCAATTTCCACATCAACTGCAGAAGCAGAGTATATTGCTGCAGGAAGCTGTTGTGCACAGATTCTTTGGATGAAGAATCAGTTACTGGATTATGGGTTAACATATTTCAAAATCCCTATTTACTGTGATAATCAAAGTGCTATTTCTATGACAGGTAATCCAGTTCAACACTCAATGACAAAGCACATCAGCATCAGGTACCACTTCATCAGGGAACATGTGGATGAAGGTACAGTGGAATTGCATTTTGTTCCCACAGATCAACAACTAGCAGATATCTTCACAAAACCACTGTGTGAAGCTACTTTTACAAGATTGGTAAATGAACTTGGAATGGTTTCAGGTTCTTTCTCTAAATCTGCTTAATCTTGTTCTGTGTTATCAGACTTTATGCTCAGTATTTACAGAATTAATCTCATTGTGTATTCTGTGCTTAATTGATAAATGTCTTTAAGTACTGACTGTTGTCTAATATATGTTTCTAAACTCTGATAAGTGATATGTCTGTTCAAGTACGTATTCTATCCTATGAGGATAACTGTGCTAGATACTGACCTAGTAGTCTTCAATAAACAAATGATTCCATGTAAGAAGTAATTATTTCAGTGGAAACCCTATGACACTAGCAAATTCTGATAATTGAGCTTAGTTAAGTTTACTTTGTATATCTTATTACTAAGTCACCAATTAGAATAATGCTACTCATCTGTTAAGTTCTGATACTAGTAAAACTGCTGAATGTACTAAGTGCTGATAAACCTCACTTATCAAAAGAAAAAGCAAAAAGATCAAAGAATCAAAACAGGTACTCCTTTGAGATCTAGAGTAAAAATGTGGAAGGGACGACCCAAGTGCATTGCTGGTATTAAGTAGATATGCATTAGAAAAGCAAAATATTTTCTTGGTGACTTTTCACACTCTATGATTACTGGAGAAATACTCTGATAATAGCATAAATTCTGATAAACAGTCATGACTCACTTACACTGAGAAGCCACTGTAAAATAGAATTTCAAAAGATGCATAAAATTAGCACAAAACAGTTGAGATGGACTCAAGCATGAACTCATTCATCAGTAGGTTTCAGGACAATGACAGCTCTTTAGCAAAATTTTAGTTATGCCTTATTTCTAAGATGTACGGAAGTGAATTAGACTTTACTCTTTGTCTGTTATTTAGCTTAATGCACACACTAATCATTCCATCTGAATGATGAAAATTTCTGTGGTGGTCTATGTTATTTTAGATAAACAGTCATTGTGTCATTATTGCAAAAATTCTGAGGACAAGTTCTAGTTACACGTTCTGATGATTAAGTTCCGAAGTCTATAACTCAGAACTTGTATGAGGATTTACTAAGATGGGCATTCCTTTTTCGAGTTAAGAAATTATGTTCTGATGACTGTTAAGTTCTGGTATAGGTCTAAGTTCTGATTTCTCAGTCTAATCCTTTACTTGGCTTATCTGTGAATAAAATTTGATAACTGTCTCAGTTCGAACTAGAATATGTTGAAGTGGAAGATTAATAGTCACTATGATTAGGATTAATGGTATTCGTACTTGAACAGTCCACTGTTTCTTATTTCTTGTGCGTTTTAAACCATGATTCCTCTTTCCAATGAATGTTATTCTTTTTTAAAGTCTAGGGAGACGAGATAGAATTAATTCTACCTGTCAGCATTCAATTTCTTTGCGTCTCCTGGCATTCTCTTGCCTATATAAGCAGCCACTTCACATCAGTCTTTCCATCAAATTCTTCTCACACACTTATCTTCATTCCTCTTCTTTCAAAAACACAATGGTCAGATACAACATGTTTTTGAACTACCAAAACTTCAATATGGAGCTAAGCTGTGCCGAGTGGCAGCAGGAATGGCATGTCACAGCCATTCCTGAGGAGATATGGGACTCTGTCCCACAGAAGGTACTGATACACCTTCTGTTCTTCTATATGGACTACCATCGCCATCTGGAGCGATTGGAGGAGGAAAGGCTGGAAACTCTCTGCCAGCAAGAGCGAATCATCAGACTCGCCATTCTGTTTGTCGAGAGTAGGAAGAAGAAGATGACTTAATCTCGTCTTCTTCCTGTTTTTCTTCATCATCAGCTTTGTCAGGCTTCTTAGCTAGGACTAAGGCTGTTGCTGTTAGGTTTAGAAGCTTAGGGAAAATCTTGTATAAGTATTGATGTAATTTCCATTTCATAAATGTATTGTCTTGATATATTAATGAAAGTTGTTTTTACTTCAAGATTTTGTCTCTGAGTTATTTCATCTTGTGTTGATAAATCCTGATTGATATTCTGATGACCATATAAATTTTGTTTTATATTAAGTTCTGAGGTTTTGGAGGACTGGACTTTTTGATGATGGTGGTCAACGTGGAACTCCCAGTATTATCTTCCAAGTGGGTGATTCATCCTTTGTAGTCACTCCTGGTACAGTACGCAGGGCTTTACATCTTCCAGAAGATTGTACTTTCTCAATTCCGGAGGACTCAGCCCTTCCGGAGTTAATGGCTGAATTGGGATATGAAAAGAGTCTGACGAAACTTGGACAGTTGAAACGGGCTAATATCAGAAGAGAATGGAGTTTCTTCTTTGATTGCATCACCAAAGCTTTTGGGAACAAATGTTCAAATTTTGATGCTATCCCAATTCTGAGTCAGCACATAGGGTATGCTATTATTCATCAAACTCATTTTGATTTTGCAACTGGAATAATTGGTTTTATTGGGGATAGGATGACAGAGGATCGAGATGTTGTTTATTTTGCTAGATTCTGTCAACTTATTTACACTTACTGTACTGATGAACCTCATTTAGTCAGCACTCAAACCCCACCTTTTAAGGTTGCAAAATGATACTTTAATGACCTGGTAAATGCTGATACTAAGAAAAAGGTGGTTAGACCATTACAGATTCCTAAGTCTGTAAAACAGATCCTGGTAAATGCTGATCCTGATACTTATAGATCTGTTTACTCTGATGTCCAACCAACTCCAAACACCCAAAATCCATCAACCTCAGTACCTACCTCTCATTCTACTCAACCTACCCTCAGAACATATCTCAAATCCTATCTCTCCACTTCACAGACTGCTCAACCTTCATCTTCAGCACCTACTGTGAAGCCTTCATCTTCCAAGCCAAAGAGGACAAAGAATGTTCCTCAAACATCTCAAAAGAGAAGGAGGATTGCATTGATAGATGCATCTGATTCTGAGGAACAGGTTTCTTCTAGAGAACCTGTTGTATCTGAAGCTGAGAAAGAGATTTCTCAGAAGGATTCTGAAATTGGGGGTTCTAGGCTTCTCAAGAGGCTTAGACGAATGACAGTTCCTAAAACTCCCAAGGAATCCAAATCAACAAGGAAGTACAAGAAACAGAGGGCACAAAGGCCAGTTTCAGATGATGAAGAGGAAGCAGCTAAGGAAGGGGATCAGGAATCTCTGATCTCACAAGACAAGGAATTTGCTCTAGTCACTTCTTCTCCATCAACTCCATCTCAGGAAGCTGTATCTGACAAGGCTAACTTACCATCTGTGTCTCTTGTTGATCCAGGCACAAGTGCTGATATTGATGTTCAACATTTGGTTATGTCTGAAGTATTTCTCTTAGAAGCTCCAACAACAAATAATCCTTCCACAACACCTGTTACTGATGCTGTTCAAACTCCAGAGTTATCAACAACACCTTCTCTGCATCAAGATGCTGATGATCAGACTTTAGGTGAGCATCAGGATATGGCTGTTGATCAGAACTTAATATCAGATCAGCAATTAGAGGATGCTGAAGCCTCCATTGCTACTCACACTGTTGTCTTATCAGAAGATACTGATTCTTTAAGTTCTGATGCTGCAAATGCTGGAGATACTGGTGATGCTGCTCCAACTGTAGATGCTGATGAAGCAGGTCCTTCAGGACATACTCCTCAACAGACTCTTCCTAAGTCTGAACTGGTAAAGAAGTTTGTTATCGGGGCTGTACCAGTACCTTGGAGTGAAACTCCTGCAGGTCAGGAGTGGACTAAGGAATGGAACTCAATTTCATGTGTTCCAATTGCAATACATCTTGCTGAGCACTTGACTAAAGCTGATGAAATGTTAAATTCTGATGATTTAAAAACCCAGCTTAGAGTCACTGCATTGAGTATTAAACATCTACAAGGTCTTCATTCAACTACTCATACAGAGCTACACAAGATTCAGGAGAACTTTATCAAACAAGAACAAGTTTAGAAAATTGATAAGAAAAAGTTCTTTCAACCTACCATTGACAGGATTGCTTATATTGAGAAAACTCAAGAGAAACAACAAGCTCAGATTGATGACATTCTGACAAATCAAGCTTCTCAGCAATCGCAACTTACTGAAATCCAATCCTCAGTGGAATTACTTATCTCTCTTTTACTACCTGCTGATGCCAAAAAGGGGGAGAAGGTAATTAAGTCCAAATGCAACACTAACAAGACACTGCAAGGAAATGATGATGGAAATGATGATCAAGGATACTCTGGAATGGGTAGCGGTCATAGTCAAGGTAGAAGGTTTACATCAAGATAAGCTAGTCACAGGACAAGTTCTGATACTGGGAAAAGAATAAGTTCTGCTGCTGGTAAAAGGATAAGTTCTGATTAACTTCTAGATCTTGATGAGGAAATGTCAAGACAGTTATTTCTTCAACAAAATCCAGGAATGGACTTGGAAAGTTTAAAGGAAGAAGAAGCTAGACTTAAATCAGAGAAAGTCACATCTAAATCTGAAGCTTCTGGTAAAAATTCACTTCTAAAACTCAAAGGCATTGTGATCAAAGAAAGGACACATACTGAAGCAACGTTGGCTAGATCACAACCACAGATAGATCCAAGATCCAAGAGTAAAGAAAAGGTTGGTGAACCTATCAAGGTTTATGTACCTCCTGAGGAAGAAGAAATTACTGATGAAAAGGATGATCTTGCTCTGACTTCAAGAAAAGTTCTTAAAACAACCTCTGACATGGCTCAAGTTGTTCAGAGTCAAGAAATTGTAAGTTCTGATATTCAGAAGAAGCAAGTAACCTCTGACAGAGCTCAAGTTAACTTGATATCAGAAAATAGAACAAAGACACTCTTACCAGGATTCACTAAAGTAAAACAGACTCAATCTTTGAAGACTACTGCAAGTGGTTTTGAAGCAAGAGTAGTTACTGGAAAGGAAGCTAGAGATAAAACTGGATTGGGAAGTGCTGATGAAAGAAGAGTACACAACACTACCAATGATCCAACTTCCTTGAGTGAACCAGGTATTGGAGCAACTCCTGAGAGATTGAATCAACTGGAATCTGTATAGATGGTTTACCATACCTACTTGAAAGAATACATCATGTTGTATTTCATGACAGATGGTAGGGTTTATCATATAAGACAAAATGCCATTCTATTGAAGTATTTTGAAGAATTGGAGCATGTACTTTTCTTACTTCAAGTGGATGACAGAATAACAGAGAGTACTGCAAACTACTTAAAAGAACAGATCCAGAGATAGAAAAGGCTTTATTCTGTTAAGTCTGACAGCATATATGTTCCAAAGTATAGAGATCACAATGGTGATATTGTTGATATGAAGCCTAATAGTGCACAGATCAGAATATATCTTGGTATTAAGGGACTTGAATTCAATCTGGAGTCTGACAAAGCTTATGTCATAAGACTAGATCAGGAGTTGAGAAAAGCAAAGATCAATGATCTCAGAGCTGCAATCTTTCAAACTGGTGAAGATACTGTAGAGCTTAAAGATGTCAAAAGGAGAATGATTGATGAACTAAGATATGCTGAGAAATGTTTGTTGAAGAACTATCTCAGAACAACTCCTGACATTAGAGAGATTAGAAAATGATGAAGCCAAGTCGAAGATCTACAACTGCTTAAATACTGATATTTATACACACTGAAGTTGTTATCAGAAGTTGAAATTGGTAAAAGCTTTAAGGACTGTAAGTTGTAGTTATCTAGTCTAATTCTCATGCATTTGTACTTAATGTTTTTGACATCATCAAATATCTGTTAAACTTGTATATTATGTTAATTTACAAGTCGGGGGAGATTGTTAGATATATTTGATAATGTCATGGCTAATATGTTTTATGTTTAGCTTTCAGATCTTACTTGAACAGGATAAATCATTACTTAACTGTTGATCAGTACTTATACTGGAAGTCAGGACTTAAGGATATCAGTACTTATGTTATCAGGAGATAATCATCAGAAGATAGATATCAGAACTTAAGTGCTGAAGGACAATCAGATAAGGACAGTAGCTGATTAAAGGAAAGAAGATCAAGATAAACATAAGAAGAGATATGCATGAAGAAGGAATTCCGTAAAGAATGGAATACTTGGAAGAAAAGATATCTGATTGATATATTTTAGGAAGCAGAATTATATTCCATATCAATTAGCGATTATCTTGTAACTGTGTAGTATATAAACACAGACATAGGGTTTACACTATAAGTGTTATCATTATTAGAGAAGATTATTCATTGTAACCCTAGCAGCTCTCGTGATATTTGTTCATCACTGAGAGGTAACAGTTCCATACTGTAACAGAGTTTATTGTTTCAATAAAGTTTGTTTTCTGTTACTTAAGTTCTTAAAGTTCGATTTGAGTGTACTATACACTGTATTCACCCCCTCTACAGTGTGTGTGTGACCTAACAGAAGGCACTGAAGATATAATATCCAGAAAAATTATGTACATATTTTTGTGATATCTAAAATAAATATTACCTGTTAATTAAATTAAAATGTCTATTGCCATAATTTAATGTGTGTTAGATATTAATTCCAGTCCTACAAGGATCGATATATTTTTCGGATATTTATGACGTGTTTAAAATGCATTTATATGAACCGATACGCAATCTGGACGCGTGCCAGATTATGTTTCTTCCATGTTACGTGTTAGAACTCATTTTGCATGTATTTGTAAATATTATATTTGTTTTCGGAGTTTATTTTGAATTTAGAAAGTATTTTGATTTTGTAAAAATTATCAGATTGGGATTTGACCGAGACGTAAAAACCCACAAAATTTGTATTTATATTTTTATAAAATCAAAGACTCTTCAAATAGTGCGTGTTTTCATATTTATGAAATGTATGTAATGTCCGGGAAATTTTGATATAAATATTGTAATTATTCATAAATTATATTTTAAAAGCATTTCCCCATAAATTGTTATCTTCGAGCTTGTGATTTTACATTATACGAACGAAAGGTACCGCTATATATTTTATCGGGACCATTTGTGTATATATAAATATGTCTCGTAGTAATCTGATTCCATCCAGTACTAATCCAAATAAACAAATATCTATCGGTATTTTCTTTCGTTTTATCAGTTTATTTTAGTTTCAAAATTCTGAATTCAAAGATTTCAACTTTCTGATCAAACCGTTAATCTGTTGATTGTAATCTTTGTACCGTATCAAAGCTCTCAATGAGACGGTCGCATCCATATCAAAATCTTTGTATAAGGTTGATTATTTCTTGATTTCAATTTCTAATACTTTTCTTTAAAATTTGTTATTGTAGTTTGATTGATTTTTTGAATGTTTTGAGGATTGATTATAATTGTAGAGATCACGAGGATCATTTCCATATATAATGTTAGGTCACACAGACTTTAGAGGGGGTGAATACAGTGTATAATACAATCAAATCGAACTTTAATATATTAAGTAACAGAAAACAAACTTTATTGAAACAATAAACTCTGTTACAGTATGGAACTGTTACCTCTCAGTGATGAACAAATATCACGAGAGCTGCTAGGGTTAAAATGAATAATCTTCTCAAATATGATAACACTTATAGTGTAAACCCTATGTCTATGTTTATATACTACACAGTTACAAGATAATCGCTAATTGATATGGAATATAATCCTGCTTCCTAAAATATATCAATCAGATATCTTTTCTTCCAAGTATTCCATTCTTCACGGAACTCCTTCTTCATGCATATCTCTTCTTATGTTTATCTTGATCTTCTTTCCTTTAATCAGCTACTGTCCTTATCTGATCATCCTTCAGCACTTAAGTTCTGATATCTAACTTCTGATGATTATCTCCTGATAATATAAGTACTGATATCCTTAAGTCCTGACTTCCAGTATAAGTATTGATCAACAGTTAAGTACTGATTTGTCCTGTTAAGTAAGATCTGAAATCTAAACATAAATTATATTAGTCATGACATTATCAAATATATCTAAAAATCTCCCCCAACTTGTAAATTAGCATAATATATAAGTTTAACAGATATTTGATGATGTCAAAAACATTAAGTACAAATGCATGAGAATTAGACTAGATAACTACAACTTACAATCCTTAAAGCTTTACCAATATTCAACTTCTGATAACAACTTCAGTCTGTACAAATATCAGAATTTAAGCAGTTGTAGATCTTCGACTTGGCTTCATCATCTGATCTCTCTGATGTCAGGAGTGGTTCTGAGATAGTTCTTCAACAAACATTTCTCAGCATATCTGAGTTCATCAATCATTCTCCTTTTGGCATCTTTAAGCTCTGCAGTATCTTCACCAATTTGAAAGATTGCAGCTCTGAGATCATTAATCTTTGCTTTTCTCATATCCTGATCCAGTCTGATCAAATAAGCTTTATCAGACTCAAGATTGAATTCAACAGCCCTGTACCCCAGAAAGGTAGTTATAATCTTAGCAGTGTTGGGCTTCATTTCAACTATATCACCATTATGATCTCTGTACTTTGGAACGTATATGGTGTCAGACTTAACAGAATAAAGCCTTTTCTGTCTCTGAATCTGTTCTTTTAAATAGTTTGCAGCAGTTCCTGTTATTCTGTCATCCACTTGAAGTAAGAAAAGTACATGCTCCAATTCTTCAAAATACTTCAATGGAATGGCATTTTGTCTTATATGATAAACCCTACCATCTGTCATGAAATACAACATGATGTATTCTTTCAAGTAGGTATGGTAAACCATCTGTACAGATTCCAGTTGATTCAATCTCTCAGGAGTTGCTCCAATACCTGGTTCACTCAAGGAAGTTGGATCATTGGTAGTGTTATGTATTCTTCTTTCATTAGCACTTCCCAATCCAGTTTTATCTCTAGCTTCCTTTCTAGTAACTACTCTTGCTTCAAAACCACTTGCAGTAGTCTTCAAAGGTTGAGTCTGTTTTGCTTTAGTGAATCCTGGTAGGAGTGTCTTTGGTCTATCTTCTGATATCAAGTTAACTTGAGCTATGTCAGAGGTTACTTGCTTCTTCTGAATATCAGAACTTACAATTTCTTGACTCTAAACAACTTGAGCCATGTCAGAGGTTGTTTTAAGAACTTTCCTTGAAGTCAGAGCAAGATAATCTTTTTCATCAGTAATTTCTTCATCCTCAGGAGGCACATAAACCTTGATAGGTTCACCAACTTTTTCTTTACCCTTGGATCTTGGATCTATCTGTGATTATGATCTAGCCAATGTTGCTTCAGTATGTGTCCTTTCTTTGATCACAATGCCTTTGAGTTTTGGAAGTGGCTTTTTACCAGAAGCTTCAGATTTAGATGTGACTTTCTCTGATTTAAGCCTGGCTTCTTCTTTCATTAAACTCTCCAAGTCCATTCCTGGATTTTCCTGAAGAAATAACTGTCTTGACATTTCCTCATCAAGATCTAAAAGTTCATCAGAACTTATCCTTTTACTAGTAGCAGAACTTATTCTTTTCTCAGCATCAGAACTTGTCCTGTGACTAGCTTGTCTTCATGTGAATCTTCTACCTTGACTATGACCTCTACCCATTCCAGAGTTTCCTTGATCATCTTTTTCATCATCCTTTCCTGTCAGTGTCTTGTCAGTCTTGCATTTGGACTTAATTAATTTCTCCCCCTTTTTGGCATCAGAAGGTAGTAGAAGAGAGATAAGCAATTCCACTGAGGATTGGATTTCAGTTAGTTGTGATTGCTGAGAAGCTTGATTTCTCAGAATATCATCAATCTGAGCCTGTTGATGATCTTGAGTCTTCTCAATATAAGCAATCCTGTCAATGGTAGGTTGGAAGAACTTTTTCTTATCAATTTTCGAAACTTGTTCCTGTTTGATAAAGTTCTCCTGAATCTTGTGTAGCTCTGCATGAGTAGTTGAGTAGATGTTTAGTACTCAATGCAGTGACTCTAAGCTGGGTTTTCAAATCATCAGAATTTAACATTTCATCAGCTTTAGTCAAGTGCTCAGCAAGATGCTTTTCAGTTGGAACACATGAAACTGAGTTCCATTCCTTAGTCCACTCCTGACCTGCAGGAGTTTCACTCCAAGGTACTGGTGCTTCTCCGGTAACAAACTTCTTAACCAGTTCAGACTTTAGAATAGTCTGTTGAGGAGCATGTCCTGAAGGACCTGCTATATCAGCATCTGCAGTTGGAGCAGCATTACCAGTATCTCCAACATTTGCAGCATCAGAACTTAAAGAATCAGTATCTTCTGATAAGACAACAGTGTGAGTAGCAATAGAGGCTTTAGCATCCTCTAATTGCTGATCTTGTTCTAAGTTCTGATCAACAGCCAATTCCTGATGCTCACCTAAAGTCTGATCATCAGCATCATGATACAGAGAAGGTGTTGTTGATAACTCTGGAGTTTGAACAGCATCAGTAACAGGTGTTGTAGAAGGATTAGTTGCTGTTGGAGCTTCTAAGAGAATTACTTCAGGCACAACCAAGTTTTGAACATCAATACCAGCACTTGTGCCTGGATCAACAGGAGACATAGATGGTGTGGTAGCCTTTTCAGAAACAGCTTCCTTAGATGGAGTTGATGGAGAAGAAGTGACTGGAGCAAATTCCTTGTCTTGTGAGATCAGAGATTCCTGATCCCCTTCCTTAGCTGCTTCCTCTTCATCATCTGAAACTGGCCTTTTTGCCCTCTGTTTCTTGTATCTCTTTGTTGATTTGGATTCCTTGGGAGTTTCAGAAACTGTCATTCTTCTAAGCTTTTTGAGAAGCCTAGATCCCCAAATCCCAGAATCCTTCTGAGAAGTCTTTTTCTCAGCTTCACTTACAACAGGTTCTGAAGAAAGAACCTGGTCCTCAGTATCAGATTCATCTCTCAAGGCAATCCTCCATCTCTTTTGAGGTGTTTGAGGAACAGTCTTTGTCCTCTTTGGTTTGGAGGATAAAGGCTTCACAATAGGTGCTGAGGATGAAGGTTGATCAGTCTGTGAAGTGGAGAGATAGGATTTGAGATATGTCCTGAGGGTAGGTTGAGTAGAATGAGTGGTAGGTGCTGAGGATGATGGTTTTTGGGTGTTTGTTGTTGGTTGGACATCAGAGTAAACAGATCTATAAGTATCAGGATCAGCATTTACTAGGATCTGTTTTACAGACTGAGGAATCTGTAATGGTCGAACCACTGATTTCTTAGTGTCGGCATTTACCAGGTCATTAAAGTAGCGTTTTGCAACTTTAAAAGGTGGGGTTGAGGAACTGACTAATTGAGGTTCATCAGTACAAAAAGTATAAATAAGTTGACAGAATCTAGCAAAATAGACAACATTCCTATCCTCTGTCATCCTATCCCCAATAAAACCAATTATACCAGTTGCAAAATCAAAATGAGTTTGATTGATAATAGCATACCCGATATGCTGACTCAGAATTGGAATAACATCAAAATTCGAACATTTGTTCCCAAAAGCTTTGGTGATGCAGTCGAAGAAGAAGCTCCATTCTCTTCTGATATGAGCCCGTTTCAACTGCCCAAGTTTTGCCAAACTCCGTTCATACCCCAAATTTGCCATTAACTCCTGAAGAGCTGATTCTTCTGGAATTGAAAAAGTACAACCTTCTGGGAGATGGAGAGCCCTGCGTATTGTACCAGGAGTAACTGCATAAGATGAATCACCCACTTCGAAAACAATACTGGGAGTGCCATGTTTACCACCATCATCAAAGTGCCCAGTCTGCCAAAACATCAGAACTTGTTGGCTCAAAAAGACTGAAGGCTGGGTTAATGCATACCCAATCTCACTGTGTGCAAGAAGATCTTGCACAAAATGCAATTCAGATGGAACTTCAACATGATCAAGAATTGCAGCATAGTTGTTTGGAACAAACTTAGCTCCATCAATGATTAAATCCTTAGGTGCCATGTGAAAAATTGAGATTTAAAAGTGCCTGTTAGGTGTTTGATAAAATGTCTGTATGAAAAACCAACGTGAGAGAAAGAGAGAGTAAAAGCAAGTAGAGAGAAAAAGTATGAAGGAAATAAAAGATTAAAGAAATCCTTTCTCTGTCGTACTTATACTCTGAAAAAAAAATGTTACCGTTGGACACCTGTCAGACATGCAGTAATAACGGATAGTTACTGGGCGCGAGAAAACAGTAATCATTACTTGCCCACTTGCCTGTTTTCAAGGAAAAAACCGTTCCATTTACCCAGATATTCCATTAATCTAGGTGAAACAGTTTTAATTCAAAATTGAAACCGTTCCCACTGATTTAATTATTTTTCACTGCATCATTAATATTCTGAAAAGAAATCAAGTGAAAATGACCAAGATAAATCATATGAGTAAGTACTGATAAAGGAAAGTCAGAACTTAAATTAAAACAGAATTTATATGGTCATCAGAATATCAATCAGGATTTATCAATGCATTACAAAATAACTTAGAGACAAAATCTTGAACCAAAAACAAATTTCATTAATATATCAAGAGAATACATTCATGAAATGGAAATTACATCAGTACTTATACAAGATTTCCCTAAGCTACTAAACCTAACATCAACAACCTTAGTCCTAGCTCAAGAAGCAGAGCAAGGCTGATGATGAAGAAAAATAGGAAGAAGATAAGATTAAATAATTTCTTCTTCCTACTCTCGACAAACAGAATGGCGAGGCGGATGAAACGCTCTTGCTGGCGGAGAGCTTCCAGCCTTTCCTCCTTCAATCGCTCCAGATGGCGATGGTAGTCCATATAGAAGAACAGGAGGTGGGTCAGTACCTCCTGTGGGACAGAGTCCCATATCTCCTCAGGAATGGCCGTGACGTGCCATTCCTGCTGCCAGTCGACACAACTTAGCTCCATATTGAAATTTTGGTAGTTCAAAAACATGTTGTATCTGACCATTGTGTTTTTGAAAGAAAAAGTATGAAGGTAAGTTTGTGAGAAAGAGTTTGATGGGAAGGCTGATGTGAAGTGGCTGCTTATATAGGCAAGAGAATTCCAGGAGACGTAAAAGTATTTAATGCTGACAGGTAGAATTAATTCTACCTGGTTTCCCCATACTTGGAAAAAGAATAACATTCATTGGAAGGAGAAAACATGGTTAAATGCGCACAAGACACAAGTAAAAGTTGACTGTTCAAGTATGAGTACCATTAATCCTAACCATAGTGACTATTAATCTTCCACTTCACATGTTCTAGTTTGAACCGAGACTGTTATCAAATTTTATCCACAGATAAGTCAAGTAAAGAATTTAGACTGTAATAACAGAACTTAGACTTATTTCAGAACTAAACAGTCATCAGAACATAATTTCTTAACTAAAAAAAATGCTTATCTAAGTAAATCCTCATACAAGTGCTGAGTTATACTCTTCAGAACTTAATCTTTAGAATATACAACAAGAACTTGTCCTCAGAATTAGTGCAATATGACACAATGACTGTTTATCTAAAACAACATAGACCACCACAGTAATTTTCATCATTCAGATGGAGTGATTAGTGTGTGCATTAAGCTAAATTTCAAACAAGAAGTAAAGTTTGATTCACTTCAGTACATCTTAGAAATAAGGCATAACTAAAATTTTGCTAAAGAGCTGTCATTATCCTGAAACCTACTGATGAATGAGTTCATGCTTGAGTCCACCTCAACTGTTTTGTGCTAATTTTATGCATCTTTTTTAAATTCGATTTTACAGTGGCTTCTCAGTGTTAGTGAGTCACGACTGCTTATTAGAATTTATGCTATTATCAGAGTATTTCTCCAGTAATCATAGAGTGTGAAAAGTCATCAAGAAAATATTTTGCTTTTCTAATGCATATTTACTTAATACCAGCAATGCACTTGGGTCTTCCCTTCCATATTTTTACTCTAGATCTCAAAGGAGTACCTGATTTTATTCTTTGATCCTTTTGATTTTTCTTTTTATAAGTGAGGTTTATCAACATTTAGTACATTCAGCAGTTTTACTAGTATCAGAACTTAACAGATGAGTAGCATTATTCTAATTTGTGACTTAGTAATAAGATAAACAAAGTAAACTCAACTAAGCTCAATTATCAGAATTTGCTTGTGTTATAAAATTTCCACAGAAATAATTACTTCTTACATGGGATCATTTGTTTATTGAAGACTACTAGGTCAGTATCTAGCACAGTTATCCTCATAGGATTGAATAGTTACTTAGACAGACAAATCACTTATCAGAGTTTAGAAACATATATCAGACAACAGTCAGTACTTAAAAACATTTATCAATTAATTACAGAATACACAAAGATATTAAATTCTGTAAATACTGATCATAAAGTCTGATAATACAGAACAAGACTAAGCAGATTTAGAGAAAGAACCTGAAATCATTCCAAGTTCATTTACCAATCTTGTAAAAGTGGCTTCACACAGTGGTTTTGTGAAGATATCTGCTAGTTATTGATCTGTTGGAACAAAGTGCAATTCCATTGTACCTTCATCCACAGGTTCCCTTATGAAGTGGTACATGATGCTGATGTGCTTTGTCATAGAGTGTTGAACTGGATTACCTGTAGCAATAGCACTTTGATTATCACAGTAAATAGGGATTTTGAAATATGTTAACCCATAATCCAGTAACTGATTCTTCATCCAAAGAATCTGTGTACAACAGCTTCCTGCAGCAATATACTCTGCTTCTGCAGTTGATGTGGAAATTGACTTTTGTTTCTTGCTAAACCAAGAAACCAATCTGCCTCCAAGAAATTGGCAACTTCCACTTGTGCTTTTCCTGTCAATTTTGCAACCTGCAAAATCTGCATCTGAGTAACCTATTAGTTTAAAATCTGATTCTCTAGGATACCACAATCCCAGATCAGCTGTTCCTTTAAGATACTTAAAGATTCTTTTCACAGCTGTTAAGTGAGGTTCTCTTGGATCTGCTTGAAATCTTGCACAAAGACAGGTAGCATACATGATATCGGGTCTACTAGCAGTTAGATAGAGTAGAGAGCCAATCATACCTCTGTAATCAGTAATATCTACTGATTTACCAGTATCCTTATCCAGTTTTGTTGCAGTGGCCATGGGAGTGGATGCACTTGAACAATCTTGCATTACAAATTTCTTCGGCAAGTTTCTGGTGTACTTAGTTTGACAAATAAAAGTGCCTTCTTCATTCTGCTTGACTTGAAGGCCCAGAAAATAGCTAAGTTCCCCCATCATACTCATCTGATATTTTGACTGCATTAGTTTGGCAAACTTCTTGCAAAGTCTGTCATTTGTAGACCCAAAAATGATATCATCAACATAAATCTGGACCAGAAGTAAGTCATTTCCATGGTTGAGGTAGAACAGTGTTTTGTCTATTGTTCCTCTGTTGAATCCACTTTCCAGAAGAAACTGAGCTAAAGTCTCATACCATGCCCTAGGAGCTTGCTTAAGTCCATAAAGTGCTTTATCAAGCCTATAGACATAATCTGGATGTTTGGAATCTACAAAGCCTGGAGGTTGTTCAACATATACCTCCTCCTCCAATTCTCCATTGAGAAAAACACTTTTCACATCCATTTGAAAGACAGTAAACTTTTTGTGAGCAGCATAAGCCAAAAATATCCTTATGGCTTCTAACCTAGCAACTGGTGAAAATGTTTCATCATAATCAATTCCCTCCTGTTGAGAATATCCTTTTGCAATCAGCCTTGCCTTATTCCTTGTAATTATGCCATCACTATCAGTTTTGTTTCTGAATACCCACTTTGTACCAACAACAGATCTATTCTTTGGTCTTGGCACTAGGGTCCAGATTTTGTTTCTTTCAAATTCATTTAACTCTTCCTGCATTGCTTGCACCCAATCAACATCTTGAAGAGCTTCTTCCACTTTCTTTGGCTCAGTCTGAGAGAGAAAAGAATTGTAGAGACATTCATTTGAAGTACCTGTTCTAGTTCTGACACCTGCACCAGGATTTCCAATTATCAAATCAGGTGTATGTGATTTTGTCCACTTTCTTACAGATGGAAGGTTTTCTCTAGAACTGGATGCTCTCCCATGATCCATGCTGTCTTCATTTTCATTTTATGATGCTCCCCCTGAAACTATGCTCTCTGAGTTGGATTCTTCAGTATTTAGATTTTCAGCACTATCAGAACTTGGCTTATCAGAACTTGACGAATCAGAACTTGAAGAGCCAGATGTATGTTCTGATGTTTCTTGAGATGTGGTAAGATCTTGAGTATGCTCCCCCTGCATAGGTGCATCTTCCTTTGACGTAGTCACCACAGTTTCAATAACATCAGAGTTTAATCCATCAGAGTTTACAGTATCAGGACTTAGACTGTCAGGATTTTCAGTATCAGAATTTGAGTCTTCATTTTCAAATTTCAGCTGATCATGGTCAATGAAATCTTCAAGACCAGTAATCTTCTTGTCATCAAAAGAGACATTGATAGATTCCATGACCACTTTTGTTCTCAAATTATAGACTCTGAAGGCTTTTGTGGAAAGTGGATATCCAACAAAGATTCCTTCATCAGCTTTTAGATCAAACTTGGATAGCTGTTCAGGATGAGTCTTGAGAACAAAACACTTGCATCCAAATACATGAAAGTATTTCAGATTTGGCTTCTTTTTCTTCACCATCTCATATGGTGTTTTTCCATGCTTGTTAATAAGTGTTGCATTTTGAGTAAAACAAGCAGTCTGCACAGCTTCAGCCCAAAAATAGGTTGGAAGCTTTGCTTCTTCAAGCATTGTACGTGCAGCTTCAATGAGAGTTCTATTCTTCCTTTCAACAACTCTATTTTGCTGTGGAGTTTCAGGAGCAGAAAATTCCTGCTTTATTCTATGGTTTTTGCAGAACTCTTCCATTATCAAATTCTTGAACTCAGTGCCATTATCACTCCTTAAAATTTTCACGGAATCTTTGACCAATTTATCCAGATGTTTGACATGATCAATCAAGATAGATGCAGTTTCACTTTTTGTGTGCAAGAAATACACCCATGTGTATCTGGTGAACTCATCCACTATGACCAACGCATATTTCTTCTTTGCAATAGACATGACATTCACTGGACCAAATAGATCAACATGTATAGATGATAAGGATCAAGAATTGATGATTCAGTCTTGCTCTTAAAAGAAGATTTTCTTTGTTTGGCTTTCTGACAGGAATCACAAAGGCCATCAGGAGCAAATACTGACGTTGGCGGTCCTCTCACAAGATTTTTCTTGACCAGTTCATTTATATTGTTGAAATTTAAATGAGAGAGTTTCTTGTGCCAATTCCAGCTTTCTTCAATTGATGCTCTACTCATCAGACAAATTGCAGAACCATCAGTACTTGTTGAAAGCTTAGCTTCATAAATGTTACCACGCCTGTATCCTTTCAGAACAACTTTGCCTTTAGATTTACTCATAATTTCACAGTGTTCTTCAAAGAAATCAACATGATAACCTCTGTCACAGATTTGACTTATACTCAGCAGATTGTGTTTAAGTCCTGAGACCAGAGCTACTTCTTTAATTATGACATTTCCAAGATTGATATTGCCATATCCCAATGTTTTTCCAATGTTGCCATCTCCATAAGAAACACTTGGGCCAGCTTTCTCCATAAAGTCTGATAACAGGGCCTTATTTCCAGTCATATGTCCTGAACATCCACTGTCCAGAACTAGAATATTTTTCCTGTTGCCCTGTAATCACAAAGACCACTAATTATTAGTTTTAAGGACCCAGACTTGCTTGGATCCTTTGGCCTTATTAAGTTTGTTAACATTTGCAGCGGATTTAGCATCAGAGTTTATGTTAACATTTTTTTTATCAGAACTTACACTATCAGACTTTGAATCAGAATTTACACTAGAAGGAACAATGGAAACTTTCTTCAAAGAAGGTTTTATTTGATAATAATCATAGTACAAACTATGATATTCCTTACAAGTATAAATGGAATGCCATAAATGACCACAATGAAAACAAGGATTTTGTGGTTTGTATCTAACAGACTGACTCTTAACTCCCGATTTTGAAGGTAAGGAGTTAATATTCTTATTCTTCCTGCAAAAAGAAGCCAGATGGTTAGAACTTCCACAGTTATGACATGTTTTCCTAGGAGCATCAGGAACAGGTTTATAATCATTGCTTTTATTCACACCTTCCTTTCCATTCCTATTTTTCCTAGGTGATTTTACCTTGTTTGCATTCTTAACATCTTTCAGCTTATGCTTAAGCTGCTTCTTTGTCATTAAGCCTATGTTCACTTCAGCTGTCTTTTCCAGTTTTAGTTTGTCAGAAGTTAATTCCTCTTTAACTTCTGATTTCTCATTTTCAGACTTTACAGTTACAAACTTAACAGGTTTTAACTTTGGCTTTTGTTTAACAACAGGCTTAATTTCTTCAGTTCCTTTATCATTCTTATCTTCTCCATAACCTAAGCCCTCTTTCCAGTTACCACTACTTAGCAAATTTTGAGTTGTTTTGCCAGAGTTAGTCCAAGTCCTGATAATCTCTCTTTCCTTTTCTAACTCAGTTTTTAGAGATTCATTCATTTTTAGCACTTCATCCCTAACATAAAAAGCATCATCTCTATCCTTCTGAGTTTGATGGAACATGACTAACTCTTTTTCTAAGAAATCATTTCTTTTCTTAAAAGCAAGATTTTCAGAAGTTAATCTTTCACATGTTAAAGTTTGATCTCTATAACTAACAAACATGGTTTTAAGATATCTTCTCAACTCATTAATATCATCAGTATGAAAAGCATAAGTAGTCTGAGGTACCTTTGTTTCAGCAGCTTCAGAACTGCTCTCAGCACTTTCTTTATCAGCATTTGCCATCAATGCATAGTTCTCCTCACTTTCAGAGTCTGAGGTGTCTGTCCAGCTTTTCTGCTTTGTGACAAGAGCCTTGCCTTTGTCACCCTTTGCCTTCTTGCAATCAGGAGATATGTGGCCTTTCTTACCACATTTATAGCATTTAACATTGGTATAATTTCCTCTGTCAGACTTTCCTCCTCTGCCTTCAGATCTTCTGAAATTCTTCTTATCAGAACTTATGCCTTTCCTGGAAAACTTCTTTCCCTTCCTGAACTTCCTGTATGCAATCTTTGTGATTCCTTTCACCATAAGTGCACACAGCTTCATCATCTCCTCATCAGCATCAGTCTCAGGCAAGCTTTCAGAATCTGAGTGATCATCACTTTCAGAACTTGATGACTCAGTTTCAGACTTTATGAAAAGAGCTTTACCCTTGTGTTTCCTTGAGGAAGCTGCTTTGGGGGATTCTTCTTCAGCCTTAAGAGCAACTGTCCTTGACTTTCCTCCTTTCCTCTTGCTTCTTTGTTCCATCTCAAGTTCATGAGTCTTGAGCATTCCATAGATTTCATCAAAAGTTGTTTCATCAAGATTGTAGTTGTCTCTTATTGTTGTTGCCTTCAAATCCCAGCATTCAGGAAGAGCTAACAGGAATTTAAGGTTTGAATCTTCAAGATCATACTCTTTATCAACCAATGACAAATCATTCAAAAGTTAGACAAATCTATCATATAAATCATTCAATGACTCATTAGTCTTTGAGTCAAAATGTTCATACTCTTGAGTGAGTATTGTCTTTCTGTTCTTCTTAATTGTGACAGTTCCCTGACCCCTTGTTTCCAGAGCATCCCATATCTCCTTAGCAGTCTTGCAGTTGATTACCCTGTTTGACATTACATTATCAATGGCACTATGCAGTAAGTGTCGTACCTTAGCATCCTTAGCAATTGATGCTATATCTTCAGCAGTATAATCACTCTTCTCCTTTGGTACGGTCTTTGCTGCTTCACCTGCAACTGCAACAGCGAGCTTGGTTGGTTTGTGAGGCCCTTCCTTGATTCTATCAAGGTATTCTGGATCTGTTGCTTCCAGGAACATGGTCATCCTTACCTTCCATATGGGATATTCAGATGGTCTCAGTATGGGAACTCTGATAGTCTCATACCGACTTTGAATTTGTGTCTTTGGAGGTTCTTCAGTTTTGGTAGGCTTAGTTGGAGTTTCTGTGTCAGACATGATTGTGTTTGGATCTTTAACTGTATGTGTGTTAACAGATTAGCTCTGATACCACTTGTTAGGTCACACACACTGTAGAGGGGGTGAATACAGTGTATAATACAATCAAATCGAACTTTAATATATTAAGTAACAGAAAACAAACTTTATTGAAACAATAAACTCTGTTAAAGTATGGAACTGTTACCTCTCAGTGATGAACAAATATCACGAGAGCTGCTAGGGTTACAATGAATAATCTTCTCGAATATGATAACACTTATAGTGTAAACCCTATGTATGTGTTTATATACTACACAGTTACAAGATAATCGCTAATTGATATGGAATATAATTCTGCTTCCTAAAACATATCAATCAGATATCTTTTCTTCCAAGTATTCCATTCTTCACGGAACTCCTTCTTCATGCATATCTCTTCTTATGTTTATCTTGATCTTCTTTCCTTTAATTAGCTACTGTCCTTATCTGATCGTCCTTCAGCACTTAAGTTCTGATATCTAACTTCTGACGATTATCTCCTGATAATATAAGTACTGATATCCTTAAGTCCTGACTTCCAGTATAAGTACTGATGAACAGTTAAGTACTGATTTGTCCTGTTAAGTAAGATCTGAAATCTAAACATAAATTATGTTAGTCATGACATTATCAAATATATCGAACATATAAATTTCATGATTTTGATTTGGTTTTGTATGAAATCAAGCTTTTGGTTTTAATCTAAATTTTAATTCAATTTTTAGGATTGTTCTTGAGTTTGTGATTGATTATAATTATAACGACTGGGATTTTTGCGATGTATATATATGAATAAGATATAGTTTTATCATCTAATTGTGGATAATGTGGTTTTATGTGTGAATAAATATAAAGTTATATAATTTTGGGCTTATGTGTAATTTCTGTGTAATAGTAAAAGGGAACGTAAAATGTCTCATTCGAGTTTGATGAGTCAGCGAAAGACATACGCTACGTTTTGTTGGGCCGTCAGGTAAAACGGGACCCGTTATTCGAAAGAAGGATTTAATGAAGAAGGATTAAGGACAAGATAATTTGTGGATTGTGTTGAGTTATGCTAATAATGTGTATTTTGTGTACCTATGATTATTTAGATTCGTAACTGAGAAGAGTTATATCGTTGTTTGAATTATCAAATAATTATTACTCGCGTAATCAGCTATTAAAAGGGGAAGGATGTGTTATGGTGTACAATTATGGAATGTGTTTGATGTTATTTTATTAATATATGTTATTTTAAAGTTATGAGTGTGAATCTGTGATTCACGAGTTTTTAAATCTTTTTAAAAGGAATTATCTTGTTAGAATAAGGATTAATCATCCTTATATATATGTTTATAAAATTAATAAACTATGATCAAGGTGCGAAATTTGTTTTATTATCTCTGGAATATTCCTAGAGGCTTTATAAAAATAATAATTGGAATTATTTTGATCTTTTGATATTTTAAAATGATTTTTAAAAGCTTATTCCTGTCATTGGTGAATTACTTGCAAAATCAATATAAAATGATCTGCTTATTCAAAAATTATTTTAAAAATACGAGAAAGAAGCTAATTTCATATTCCTTAAATAAAAAATATTATTCTAGGCAGTTTTATACTTTTCAGAATTTATTTGAATTATTGAAGTATGTTTTGCCCAAAAACAAAAGAAAAATAAAGAAGTGGAATTTTCTAATTACCATTTTGCCCTTAAAATCATACATATACTCCCTCCCCCCCCCCTCTCTCTCTCTCCTCTTTCACTCTCTCTCTCACCTCTCGATAATCTCTCTCTTCTCTCCGTTCACCTTCGTTTGTGGGTGGTTTTCAATTCTGAGACCATCTTTGTGATGGGCTTTACTTCCTTTATATATATATAGGGATGCATGCGAGTAGTTTTTTGGTTTCTTAAAACCCTCCTTCGGGTTTTGGTTCGGTTCTTGATTATCATCAACTGAATGGTGATTTTGTTGATGTCTCTGTGATATCATGTGTGTTTGATTAGTAAAAACAAGTTTATAGGTAGATTTTTAGTTGGAAACCCCGAAAGGGGCACAACCGTGCTTTGCCGTCGTCGGTGTGGTGCCCCCCAAACCCAGGTCAGCAGTTTAAAGTATGCCCACAAGCCACAACCTTATTTATATTACAACGTACCAAATCTCAATTTATTTATCTTACAATTGAAAGTAAAACATGTTAGTCCCTAACAATGCAATAGGAATTACTGTGTGAATAATATATAATTGTGTTCTGTAAAATGTTCTATCTTAATAATATATAACTGTGTGAATTGATTTGCAAACTACGGAATAATAACTTGGAATAAATCAATACACAAGTAATTAAAAACACAAGTCTTTAAAAACCTTATGGTGGATTTGAATGTATCCACCAAAGATATATATTATATCAAGAGAACTCTGTGTAGCAATTAGCTCACAACTGCTTACGAATTTGAACAACTAAGTTTACAGAGAAATGCTAAGAATACAGCTTACAAATGTTTCTCTCTTGGTTGCTTAGTTAGTTGTTCTATTTGCTACTCCTTGGTTTATATAACACTAAGATTACAAAGTAATAAGACAGGATAATAAAACAAAAACTATCAAGTCTAATACTATGCTACTTCATTACTCTTTTCCAGCATATTCGAATATCTTCATAATAGCATGGAAATGGCAATGCTTCTTTGTTCTCTAAAACCCAGTTGAATAGGCTTCCACATTCCATTTCCATACACTCGACGCATGTGACTGTGTTGTCACTGTCAACAGATGTTTGAATTCTTTATTTACCGGGTTCATGATCATCCGTCGAGTTCATGATCATCCGTCGGGTTGTCTTGTTGATCATCCGTCGAGTGGAATTGTTGTTTATCCATCGGGTAGCTATCTGGCATTTGACTTCATTTCATTTATGCAGAATTACAAGATATCATTTATGTACAATTAATCAACCTATTCTGCATATCTAGTTAAAGTCAACATGACTTGAGTACTACTTATAGAATCTAAACAATGTGTTTGCAGAAATGTGCTACAGACTTATTGTTACACAAGCTACTCACTCGATGGATATTAAATCATAATCCGTCGGAACTATTTTGAGTTATCCATCGGGACAATAATCCTTATCCGTCGAGTGCTACATTTTTCACTAAGTAAAATCTATTAAGGTATTTTGTTAATGAAATCATCAAGTTCACAACATATTCATAACAATCTCCCCCAATTTATGTCTACTGGAATTGTAGCCATAAATTAAGAGAAACTTGATGATAACAAAACACCCTAAAAATATAGCTTCAAAATAAAGTAGATAATACTCTAAAGTGCTTCATTTAACAAAATGTACAAAGATTTTCTCACAGTCATTTTCAAGGTGCTCCTCTACCCTGAGCAGATTAATCTATTTCCTTGAAGATCTGGATCTCTTTCCAAGCTTTCTGTTGTTTTCTTCTATCTGATTTTGGACCTGTCTGTGGAATTCCAGTTCATCAGATTCTGAGAGATTTAGCTTTTTTGCATTTCCAAAAGAGTCTCATTGCTAGAGATGCTCAATTGTCTTCTAATCTGAAAAATATTTTCACTCATTTGTCATCCATGAACTCCATCAGCCAGTAGGGCCTTAGATGCACTCTTTTCCCTGTGTAGGGAATGATTAGAGTCTTTGGGAGTGCATATTTAGCTCTAATACTCCTCATTTCTTCAATCTTCTTTAGAACCAGTCTTCTTGCAGTTACATTGAATCCAAAGTTCTTCTTGAAGGATGAATAAACCTTTAGCACAGCTTGGCTTTCTTGAAGGATCCTGTGAAGTGGCCATTGAATCTCCTTTCCTCCCTTGTACTTGAAAATCAACCTTTCAGGTAGATTCCTGTAGGCATTAATTCCTCTCACTTCTTCTAGTTCATCTAGATAGAGATTTAGATCAGAGAATTCCTTAATGTCACATAAGTACATGTAATCTCCCTTGTTGACTTTGGATTGAGCTTTAATTAGAGATTTGGATTTGAGAGGTGACAACTTCACTTTCTTGACTGCTCTTGACTTTGTTCTTTTTGGCTTGCTAAGGATTGGCAAATTGAAGTCAGGAATTAGTAGACTCTCCCAGTCTATTGGTTCATCCTTAGGCACAATAGGTTCACCATCAATGTTCCTGTAAGGATCCACCACCTTGATGTCTTCAAATACCACAGAGGTTTTTGATGCTTGAGTTGTAGTTGGAGTGGATTTATGGGAAAACTGATACTCCAATTCCTTATCAACAAAGTCTAGTTTCCTTTTGGTTCTTTTGGCCAATTCCTTGTATCATGGAGCTTTCTTCTGTTGTGGTTCAACTTGCTTCTTTGTATCTTGAGATTCAGTGATTTCAGATGGCTGAGCAGGAATTTGTTGTGTTAGTTTTACAGCTTGTAGCTTGGCCAAGATAGCAACTTACTCTTTCTTGTACTTAGCCTTTTTGGCATCTAGAGCAGCTTGCTTCTTTTCTTGTTTTAGTCTTGCCTTTTCTTCTCTCTTTGCTTGAGCAAATTGAGGATGTCCAGCCACCACACAAATTTCTTTACCTTTTCTGAAAACTTTAGGAATTCTCCTTTTTAAAGCTGAATCAGCTGGATCCTTGTAGAAGGCAATTGATCTTGATAGAAGCTTCTTCTCATCAGGCTTAGGTGTCTCATACACTGTATCCAAAGGGTTCTTTAATGATGATTTTTGATAGTTCACCCTTGGCTTCAGAATTATTTCAGCCTTTCGAGATTTGATGCAGGATGGTTGTCCTCTTTCCAGATAGTTCATGCTCATTTCATTCACAGAAATCTGCTTGACTAGAGAGTGATGAATGGCTGACTTTTCTGGCTTCTTTACTAACCCAAACTTCTTTTGTATGTCCTCATCAATTTTCTCCCAGTTGATTGGACTCAACTTCTTCTTTTCAGCTGCTCTTATGTTGGTTGCTGCTTTATTGATCAGATCAATATTGTCTGTTACTGGTGGCTTGGTGAAAACAATTGTAGGAACAATTACTTTACTGATTTGAATGTGAAGCTTCTCCCCCTCACTTGGTCCTTTCTCCCCCTCTTTGTTATCATCAAGTTGAGTAGATGAGGAGGTTTGTGCAACCACCAGTTTCTGAAGCAAGTCTGTCTGTTGAGCTTGATGCAGATGAATGGCTGTTAGAGATGCTTCCATAGCTACCATTCCTTTATCCAAGGCATCTATCTTTGTGGCAAGATTAGAATTTTTCCTGAATTGTCTCTTGGTGTCAAGCATAGTAGCTTTTGGAAGCTTAGAGTCCATCTTGTCATAAATATCCTTTTTCATCTCATCAATATCACCCTTGATGGTGTTGACATCTCTAGCATGTTGGAAGCCTTGAATCTGTTATAGTTCCAGAGAAGCAAGATGTGCTTGAAGGAGCTTCTTGGTGTTGGCATTTGTAGTGGTTTGAAGAGCATAATTTGTCTGATTTATGAGTTGGATCAGGGTTGTCTTGAAGTAGTGTTCATCACAATGTTTTGAAAATGCCCATGATGGCATGCCTGATCTTGAACTGGAACCTACTTCTCCCCTATGTCCAATGGCTCTTCTTCACTATCTCCACCTTCATCTCTAAAGAAATCTGCTGAACCACCAGTCTCATAATCAACATCACCAGCTGTAGATGGCAAAGCTGTGATGGCATCCTTAGCTCTTAGCATTGACTGAGTGGTATGCACCAAATTGAGCATCCTTTCTGCATTGTCATTGCCCTGTTCAGCTAGAAGTTGATAAGCTGGAACAGGGTGAGTAAATGTCTCAGCATCGAGGGAGGTGGAATCTATAACAGCTTGAGGTTGCTGAGATAGTCCCTCCCTGTCTACATCCTAGACATTCAGTAACTCACTAGCAATGACATCCATCCTTATAGCTCATGTACCTACATTTCTCTCTTGTTCTCTCTTTTGTTGCATCAGGGTCTCACCCTGGCTCCCCACCCTCACACACTCACCTTCACCATCTAAGGTGAGACTCCTCTCACTCTCTTTTGTCAATCCTGAAGAACTGGATTGCTTATTTTCACTCTTTTCCTCTCCTTTTTCCTGGGAGCAACCCAGACTCTCACTCATAACACTCTCTTCCCTCAATCCTAAGAGTGACTGTACAACCACTAAGTCTTCTGCACTAGAGATAATAGATGAAATTTGAAGTTGTGCAGAGACACCCGACGGATAAGGATTATCCATCGGGTTAGCAGTTTGACCGTCCGACGGATAAATGCTATTAAGCTTATCCGTCGGGATACAATCACTACTCGATGGATGACCAATATCCATCGAGAGAGTAGAAATGAATGAACTTGGAATTGAAACTATTGTGGACTCTGTGCTGATTGATGAGATTTTGGGCACAGATGTTTCAACAGTTCCTGAAAGAATTGGCAAGTGAACCAACAAATCATCCAAAAGATGATGCTCACTTGCACTAAATTTTGGCTTCCCCAACAAAGTTAAAGAAGGGGAATCAGGAATTGATATGTTGATCATATCCACATCCAGAGAGTTTGTGGGAGAATTTGGTGTTTGAGGTGCTTCTATAACTAATGATTTTGGGTGTGACTCCACATTTATTGGAGCCACATCAAGCTGAATTTGTGAAGGTGCAGTGACTGTGTCTTTAGCACCAGTTTGCATAATATGTGAACCCTGTGTATCCCCAAAGGTTTTGGATTTCTTCTTTTTGGCATAAGTTTGGGGTGAGCTAGTGTCCCTTACCCTTTTGACTTGTGCTCTTGGTTGAGAGCTTTTGTAACAGCCCAAATCCGGGGTCAAGATTTGGTGTCACGAAAATAATCTTTACATAAAATACAAGAATGTTCAATTAACCCCTTTAATCCGGATCATTTACAGGTTATGGTATGAAACAAGAATCTAATGTTCTACAACGTTCAACAACTAAAATACAATTGTAAATACCTTTGAACTAATGCTCGTATCATATTCTTCTAACTTCTTCAACCTCCCGCAGCGGAGATTTCTCAAACTTCTGCTGTCTATCTAAGCTATTCATTTTTATCCTTATCTATTTCTGACAAAAATAAGAATTGAAAAAAGTAAGAGTGAGCCAAAAATGCCCAGCAAGTATATAATTTGAGTTTCAAAAATTAATATCAAAGAAAACTTTCGGACAAAATATCAAAACAATTTTAAACAATTCTATTTTGAACGAGTGGAGCGAATAAACATTAGTTGTCACCAGCCTTTAATTATAAATTTAAAATTGACAAGCGATTCCCCGATTCATCTCCTGAATCAGGGTTTTGTCCAGTTTTGGAATCATAAAACCATTCGAGAGAGAGTGCCATTAATGGCGCTCAACAACAAATTAGACTGGACACTAGTTCGCATCTATATCCTGCTGATCAGTCAGGATACGGTGCAGATCTATACCTACCTGTATAGATCCAGTCGGGTCCCCAGGAACTACGTCCCATCTCAAGGCACCGGTCATGTTTCGGTCCTTATGATTAAGTAAAACTTAATCCCCAAAATATGATTATCCATCCCGTGGAGTATTTTGATATCAAATCTTTTTGAATTCAAAACATCCCAATTCAGGGTTCGCAAATAACCCGAAAGAATGGGTATTTGCTCAGGAGAGCAATCGAATTATAGGAACAATAATGAAAAGAACTGGCATAATAAGAGTAATTACAGCGAAATATAAAATAGTTAACTATTCTGAACTTAGAATAGGAGCGAATAAATATTTGCAGTAATTTAAAAGAAAATCAGTAATGCTTGCAGTATTTAAGAGAAAATCAAGAATGCTTGCCTCAATAAGCTTTAACCACTATTATCGGTTGACTTTGGTTCGACTTTGATCGTTTGGCTTTATCGACAAACTATTATCCTATTCTGGATACGATCCCAACATTCAGACCCTTCGGTTGGAACTTCGTTGATCTCGACGTCTAATCCCTAGATCGTTCCTAGTCCTATTTCATGTCTCGGGTCTTCCGTCTAAAACCTACAGGGTTAAAATACCCTAATTCAGATAACCGCTTAAACTTAACATCAAATCGCTATCCTATTATACCCATACGATTTCATAACCGATTCATATTTATATGTATTATCAAAATACACATAGCAATTATGGTTCACATCTTCGAAAATCGGTTCGGTATTTAATTTCGTAAAATACGTATATTTGTCATTTTGAAAAATAGGGTAATCGATTATTCACAAAATATCTTGTCACGTCACGTAAATAGGTTTCATAAAGTTCAATTATATTCTCGTTCGACGTTTTTGACAATAACCGGTTACGTTTCCGTATTTTCGGAATTAATTTCCCTGAAAATCGGGCAGCGTTTCCTCTATTTATCGGTCTACCCGTCGAATCATCTCGACATCAAATTCACAACACAACAACAACCAATCATCCACAACTACAATTCACAATTCCCAAACACCATTATTTTTTATGGTTATTCATATTTTATTCATATTTTATGTTTCGTTTCATTTCGAAATTAATGTTACAACTAAGTTTTATTTGATTAATAAATGTAGGACTCAGATAAAAATCATCATCGCCCACCGTCGGCTCGTCGAGGCTCATCGCCGACGGCGGTAAAATTCACGGGTTCCCGTAATCCTGGGCATCCTACGTAAATTTACCCGATTATATAAAAATCATTTTCCACGCATATTAAATTTTAATATCACGAAAAATTAATCAACATTTCCTGCACAAAAAGGAAACCAAAAATTAGAATTATAACATCCCAAAATAACAACTGCACACAAAAACAGGCCGACCAGGCCCAACAGAAAGCCCAACCCAAGAACCACAGCCATAGTGACACGCGCAGCACAGAACCCCACCGCCTCACCTCGCCGGAGTCCGAGAGGCGGCAACGGGAAAAGAACAGGTAGCAAGAACAAAACGGAACAGCCACATCTACACTAACACGGAGAAACACACGCACACACCCGGAATAACACACAAATGCAGAGAATCACGCACACACGAACACCGAGAAGAAGCCGAATAAACAACAGGAAAAGAAAGGGGAATAGGGCGGCGATTCCGCCGGAAGAAGGAGAGAAACGGCGGTTGTTAGCGGAGAAATAAGGCGGCGATAAGCGGCGGCCGGAGCCCAGAGAAGAGAGAGAGATCGATGGATGAGATTGAGAGAGACAAAAGAGATTAGTCGGTGAAATATTAGGGAAGCAAGAACACAACACGCTCAAAGCTTAATTTGTAGTCGCGTGTCTATTAATTAACACATGGCCTGATTACTTAAAACTCGAATCTAACATCGCATTATAAATTTAACGATATATTTTACGGATATAAATACATCGGAATAAATCCGAAATAGTTTTAAATTTCTCGAAGCAAATAAAAGCTAATAAAATAAATTTGTTTCCTAATGTTTAAATCATTTTTGGAATTGCTTATTATATCTCTATTTTACATTTTAACGAACAAACGTTCGGTTAAACAAAAGTCAGAAAATTTCCGAAATAATTTTAAAATACTCGAAATATTTAAAAGTTAATAAAATAAAATTTTCATAATTTTTGAAACATTTTGGAATTAATTACTGATTTTACAATTAAATAAAATCAGAAAATCATTTAAAGATAAATAATCAATAAAATTTGGATTTCTAAATTTTATAAACTCTTAAAAATAATAAATAAAATTATAAAACCACAAAAATAATTTTGGAAACAATTTTAGAATTTATAAGAATAAATATTCAATGAAATTACTTTAAAAAATGAATTACGTTCATACAGCTCGATATTTAATTACAAAATTAATCTCCGCATCCAGCAAATCACAAACAATAAATAATACAGCATCACATAGCTGGCAGAACCATCACATATTTTATTTGCTTACTAATTCGATAATTATATTTACATATCAGATCCGAAAATAGGTTACTTAGCCGCTAAGTAACTAAAAAGACGATACGATTTTAATACCGAATTTGGATAATTATCAAAACAGAGCTTCTTATAAAATACTTTATACGAAATTAAGGTGATAATGTCTCGTCTTTTGAGAATATGGATTCTTATCGATATATAAAATGATTTACGTATCGAAAATTTCACACCGGGACTCGTACAGATCAAACAGTACCCCGGATCGAAAAAGTCAAAACACGGAAAATGTTCAGAATTATCAGATTAGGTTAGGAAGGAGTTTTCAGAAGAGTTTCGGGTTGTAAAAATGCAAAAAACGATTAAAGTGGGACGATTTCTGATTCTAATAATTAATTTTATAAAATTATGTAAGAATAATCATTATTAATTCTATAAATTCTTATAAATTATATAATAATCCAAAAATTACCAGAAAAATACAAAAATTATCTATATTTAATTCTGGATAGTTAAAAATTAAAATATCTAAATTTTTATCAGAATAAACATCCAAATATTATTATCCATTATCCAATAATTCACCAAAATTCACATAAAAATCACATAATAATTATTTATAGATAAAAATAATTACATAACATTTCCCAGACGTTACATCCTTCCCCCTTAAAAGGATTCTGTCCTCAGAATTATACTAAGGAACAAACCATGATGTTTTCCAAGTATCTTTCTTATAATTTCTCAGTCCTCATCATCTTAATCACAATTCAACGGCCTTTTACTTTCATCAAATCTATCAGTTGCTCATGCAATCCTTAACTCAATCTTTACTTCATACATTTGGAGTTAAATTACTCCTCGCAGTCATACGCACCTGAATGTCTTATGGACTCGTTATACTTGTGACAACAAGATCAACTCATTCACAATTGTTTTATCAATCTCACTATTTCAAAAGACTAACTTAATTTACACTAACCCTCTTTTTTTTCTAATTCTAATAGTTTGTGTTCATGAAATTTCTATTTTTACTGACTGTTCTACTTCACGTTTCATGTCTCCCTTTGTTCGGGTAGTCTGGCATATGATCAATTCCAATCGTATTCGAGAATCTTTAATCGGTCTCTTGCATTTTTTATTCGTCTACACCCGATGTCCTGAGCTCATGACGTCTGATGCTTCGAAATGTTCTACATTTATTCAAAGGCTAAAAGAAAAAAATTCGGCAATTACATCTACTCACCACTTGGTAGCATACTTCTATTTCTTTTCAATCACTATCAAGTAGATTCATCGAGCGAGAATATGCTACTATCTACAAGGAAATATTATTTTTTGGAACGGAATGAATCATAACTTTATTCAAAACCCGGTCTCTTGGTACTAATACTTATTTTGTTGTCATATCAAATTAGATATCAATACGAACTTTGATGCTCACAACGTCCCATACTGAAGTCAACATCACTCATCTGCATTAATACCACCTTTGATATCTAATAACAAATTAAGTATCAGCATAACCCAGTAGACGGAGCAAAACCTATTCTTCAGTTCTTAACTTTTCCAATTCTTTTAACCATTTCACAACCATCCTAATGGTGTTCACTCTTTTCTTTTTATTTGAACATATATTCCTAAATGGACCTTTCTTATTTGGTAGTTAACCACACACTGGAGCTCATAATCAATTATACCCAGAATTCATATCTTTGAAGCTAAGAATGCAGCTGCTATTTTCCTACTCTTCGCAAGCACATCTTTAGGCGTTCAACTTGGTCTTCTTTAGTCCTTGAATGAGAATGTTATCAATAAATACAATCACACCATCCCAATACTCCTGGTACATTGTGTTCACTTAACCTTCAAACTTATAATTCCTGATAATCGACACGTAACCTCATACCTTTATTTCTTTTTTTCCATGACCACTTTTGTGCACAACACAAAATACTCTTTATTTCTTTATTCTTTCATTCCACATTTCTAAAGTTTTCCTTCACTTATTATTTCATCCCTATTGAGTTAGACGATACGGGGCTTTTGACACCAGCTTGACTCCGTACAGTAATCAACGAGAAATTCTTACCTAATTTCCCGAGGTAAACTTGGAAAATCATTCGCCCAAACCCTCGGGCCTTCACTTTAATTTTAAAGAATTCAACATGAGATTTATTACAACGTTTTTCTCTAGCAGTTCTCCATCAATACCTTTGTTTAATCATCCCTGTTTACACACATTTTTGGAACAAATTCCTATCTCCAACTATCGACGTTTCACCTCATTCTCCTAATAGTTTTGGCACAACCGTCGTTCCCAACTTGCATATTTTCTGGATTATTTTATAAAATTTCTTTATCATCCTTTTGATTCCACTTCTTGTCTTGATTAGTTCTTCATTCTCATTATTCATTACCTTTTTCATACATAACGAATTTTTTTTTCTTAGTAATATTACTCTGTTTATTATTGGATAAGTCATTTCTGGAGTTCACACTGGAATGAAGGCTTTTATTTATAATATTTAAATTCTTACTAACAGAATTATCGAATTTCATCGATAGCTATTTTCTTAGCCTTGCTTAACTCATCACGGATCGCGTATTTAACTTCACCTCGTTGGTCAACATCCTTTTTCCTTGAGTTCACATGCGGACTTCATCAGTCTTCGTCTTACCTTAGATGCTTAAATTTGCGAGCTTTCCATTATTTTACAGCAACTTCCATTCAACCGTCGTTCAAAAGAAGTGTACATTCAAATCTTTCATTAATTCGTCATTCGATATGGGTATACATCCAAGTTCTTCCTAGAACGCTATTGCAGATGACATAATCCCTTTACTTTATCTTGAACCTTCAGTTCTTAAAAATATTCTTCTTACTAGCGTGTACCAGTAACTTTCTGTTCCTCTTATTCATCGAAAGAGCGTATTCTTCTGGATCAAACCTTGCACCTGATTACAGTAACATCACGATAATTGAACTAAGCCTTCAATTTATGTTAACGCCATTACTTTTTTTTCCAAATTTCTTATCGCTTTGATTTCGGATCTGGAAATCATGTTAGAGTTTGACTCAATCTAATTGGAATCGATCTCCATTTAACTAACCATTAGTTGGTAAAGTTGATCAATTAACTCCTTTAACTGATCACTTAAACCAAGTGCTGACTAGCTAACTGGAATCAAAGACCAATTATATAAAGTCAGTTTGGTCATAACAACTTTCTCAAGAACTGAGATCGCAATTATTTAGAATACTGACGAGAACGACAATATACTTCTTTGTCCTTAACTATAGGGTAATTTCTGAAAATTTGGGCAACACTTCCCCTACACCATTGACTACCAGTCGAACTCAAGCCGACACCATCAATCAACCAAATCGTCCGTAATCATATCCGTCCACTCCCATCAGTCACATCCTTCCAGTCAACACAATGCAGATTATATCATTTTTGATCAGCATATGTATGATTAACTGGCATGACATATATCTTTTTAATTGGTAAATTGGGTCTTACACCAACAATGATAATATAACCATACCCTTCTCAGTCCATTCAGAATATTACGAATTGTTATTAATGAACTTAAGGTTTGATTTCATGATTCTTTTAATTTATTTCTGACCATTATTAATCGGTTTATCTTTTAATAACTGTGCATGGTTTTCATTATTACCGTCACAATATGGTAGACACTCAATCGTTAGATCATTATTTCTTGAAAAGTTTCACAATCAAGTCGCCATTGCTTCATCTCCACTTATGGCTTTGCATCGAACTTTCGTCACTGACCCGGGTATGAGCATTGAATTTACAATCACTTATTTACGCAAGTTAGAGAATGTGGCCCCCTCCAAACCCGGGTCAGAAGTTTGGGATCCACACACACACCTTATTAATAACCTGCTTATAACAATGATAAAGATAATAATAATATGCAGTGACCCTACTTACCAACTACCACGGACCGCAACAGGTTAAAGTATGCACACAAGCCAAACACACACTTATATTACAAACCGTTCAAACCCAACTATCCAAACTCAGAACTGAGTATTAAACATTATTACAAACTTTTACAAACTTAAATTATTCCAAAAGAAGCCTACTAGCTCAACTCGATCAACCTGAACCCCTAGCTCTTGCGCTGGACTGGGGATCCTCGGTACCAACCGGTTCCTTTTTAACTGGAAAAGAACATAAACAACATCGCACAAATGAGCTAACTAGCTCAGCAAGTCACAATGACAAAACTGAGAATAATGATCATCAGGTAAATATGGTTATGAGATCAAGTGAACAATGGATTATGATTTAGAATTGGAAATTATATTTTCATTTTAAAAACCAAGGTTAGGCTGTTGATCAGTCACGCACTAAGCCCGAGCAAAGCACACAGCATTGCTCTAACTACTGGATCCAAGGCACACATTGGCCTAACTTGACCATTATATGGTCTGACCACGAATCTGGTCCACAATTTTATAAAAACAATCCAATTCTAACATAATAACAGAATAAGCAGTAATAAACAATAAACAGCATCATTAACAACATTGGACGTTTAATAATGAAAATGGTTTCAACCTGCATAGGAATCAATATGGCAGTTTCAAAGCATGGATGCTAGGTAATGAAAGAATTGGATAGCAAGGGAAATAATGTTTCAAGGATTTGGCCTTTCAAAGTATAGGATACAATGGTTTGAGTGTGTAAGCAATCTGGTTCAGTGTTTGATATTTAGTTTGTATGTATTTGTGGAGCAGTATCATATCTGGGTGCACAACAATCAATGGTTTAGAAAGAATTAGGTTTACGGCTCAAGATCTATAACCAGAACCAGGGTTTAGGGTTCAGTGCTTCAAGGCACTTGCAATATAAAACAGGACTATCAATCACTACAATATCTCGAGAAAGTTCAGAACACTTGCCTGGTACTAGCTTACTACACTGCAATCGTTTTCAATCACCACTGTCTTACTCCTTGACTACCTGTTTCCCTTTCCTATGCCTTGCCTCTTCTACTCACATATCATAAACATCTATCAATATTCAACTTATACGATTCTATTCGACATATACTTCTATCTACCCTTCGTTTAACCCGAATCTGATTAACGGATTGAAAGTTATGCAACAAAAAAGTAAACATCGAATATATAGACCGACAGTTAACCAACAAGTCACATATAACATATAACACATCACATAATCAATGATATATCATTTATAAAGAAGTCTCGGGTCATAAACAGGCTTTTGGATATTTAAAATGATTTTTACAACATTTTTCGGAATTAAAACGAGTCGTTGGATCAATCTCGGAATAATAAACAGAGTTTGGTTGTTCAATTCTGACTTCCTAACAATTTTATAATAATTATCGAGCCTTGGAAACAATTTAAAATAATATTTTAAAGCTCGAAACTATTTTTTGGAATTTTGATATCATTTTTAAATAATTAAATCTAATTAAATAGTTAATTAATAATTAATTAATAATTAATTAAATCAATTAATTTTTGAATTAATTGACCAATTAATCAATTAAAAATTAACTGAAATTAATTAACTAATTAATTCAGATTTATTTTTGAATTAAAAATAATTTTCGGAATTAAAATAATAATTTTTTGAATTTTCAGAAATTAAAATCGAATTTTTATAATAAAAATAATAGGAAATATGATTTTTGAATAATTTTAAAACAGGAATCCTATTTTTGTAAATTCTGGAAAGTTTAGGGACCTAATTTTTTCTTCCCCAATAATTCAGGTACTAAACTGTAATTTTACAGGGGGGTCACCGGAAAATGCCCTGTCTCGCCGGAGAAGATGATCCAGGGATGCTCATGCCACAACCACCTCCAGATCACATCTACAATTCATCAGGAACATAACTATGCTAGCAAATCGACCTAACAATCCCTGAGTTGGCCGG
Source organism: Apium graveolens (assembly GCF_009905375.1). Classification (NCBI taxonomy): domain Eukaryota; kingdom Viridiplantae; phylum Streptophyta; class Magnoliopsida; order Apiales; family Apiaceae; genus Apium; species Apium graveolens. The sequence goes on from NC_133648.1 coordinate 213,555,019, forward strand.
AATTTCGCCGAGAAGTTCGCCGGTTTCCGGCGAGTTCGACGTAAACTTCAAATGACAACTCCCTTCTCTACAGACCTCGTCGATTTGTGAAACTGGTACAAATAGATTGCAAATTTCACAGAGAATACAACCCACTACACCACAACATCTATCTATCTCGAAATAAGAAACCCCCAAATTCAATTAAGAACATTCATACGGGTTATAAACCCTAATTTTAAAATTCGAGAATTAAACTCAATTTTGAACATTTTATTGAACTCCAAATCAGTCGTATGACATATGAAAATCATCAGGAAAACAAGCTCTACAACATGCAAGCATCAAATCATACAAACAATTATCCGAACAAAAATTCATATTTTTAATAAAATTAATTCGAAAATAAATAATTTTTTAGAAAATAAACCTTGATTTCTGCAGTGATTTGGAACACAAAATCTGATAGAACACCTCAAGACCTTTGGATTGAGTACTCGAGTAACACCTCCGATTGTTGGTTTGATTCTCAGAAAGGTTTATGAATATATGAATTTTCTCTGGGAATTTATATAATTACTAACTGTAAATGATTTTTGATACGAAATAAAATACGGTAAAAGGCTATTTATAATTGCGGAAAATTAGTATCCCGTTGGATCATTCCGGATATAAAACGGTATGTTTATTTGTAAACACTGATCCAAACGGTATCGATTATCAGGATAATTATCCAAATCACTACAATTTGTACTGCGGTCTTGGTCTCAACGACTGGTTACACGTACTACGAGGTGATAATTGGGATAGTTTAATAAAAAGCTCCCGTTTATCGAAAATACGAGTTTTATTGATTAACCGAAACGAATATTATATCGAAAATGTTGCGCTGGGACCCGCGCAGGACAAACCGTACGCCGGATCGAAAAAGTCGAAACATGGAATATGCTCGGAATATTACAATTAGGTTAGGAAGGAGTTCTCGGAAGAGTTTCAGGTTCCAAAAACGTAACCACGGATGACGTCGGTTGGTTCCCGTTTTTATAAAATAGATTTTAAATACCCGGAAAAAGATTTTACGCAATTTATATGATTCCTATAAATTTATAAATCAGCATAAAAATAATTAGGAAGATATGACAATTATCTATATTTTATTTTGGACATTTAAAAATTAAAATACTCAATTAATAATATTTTTTAACATCCAAACACATTTAACATTTAACAAATAATTCACAGAATAAATACTGAACACATATAATAATTATTTATTAGCGAAAATAATTACACGATATATCTCGGATATTACATCCTTCCCCCCTTAAAAGGATTCTGTCCTCAAAATCTCCTAAGAAAACAAACAAGGGTACTTTTCTTCCATATCAGTTTCTAACTCCCAGGTTGACTCTTCAACCTTTGGGTTTCTCCATAACACTCTTACTAGCTTTATCACTTTATTCCTCAATACCTTCTCTCTTTTCTCTAGAATATCTATCGGACTTTCTACATATGACAAATCTTCCTGAAGCTCTATTGGCTTATATTCTATTACATGCCTGGAGTCTGGATTATACTTCTTAAGCATCAATACGTGAAAAACATTGTGAATATGCTCCATGTACGGAGGTAACACCAATCCGTAAGCTACTTTGCCAACGCGTTTTTGAATCTCAAAAGGTCCGACATATCTTGGGCTCAACTTTCCTTTCTTTCCAAACCTCGTTAGTCCCTTCCACGGTGATACTTTCAGTAATACCAAGCTTCCTTCTTCGAATTCCATGTCTTTCCTTGACTGGTCTGCATATTTCCTTTAATGGTCCTGTGCTGCTATCAATCTTTTCTGGATAACTTCAACAACTTCTTTTGTCTACTGCACTAATTCAGGTCCAAGTATCTCGCGTTCTCCTACTTCGTCCCAATATACTGGAGATCTACATTTAAGTCCATAAAGGGCTTCATAGGGTGGTATCCCAATACTGGCGTGATAACTGTTATTATAAGCAAACTCTACCAGAGGTAAATGCTCGTCCCAACTTCCTTTGAAATCAATAGCACAAGCACGTAACATGTCCTCGATTGTCTGGATCGTTCTTTCACTTTGGTCGTCCATCTGTGGGTGATAAGCTGTACTCATATTCAGTCTTGTTCCCAAACATTCTTGAAAACTTTTCCAAAATCTTGAATTAAATCTTGGATCTCGATCAGATACGATAGACACCGGGACTCCATGACGAACTACAATTTCCTTCAGGTATATATGGACCAACTTGTCGAGCAAAAATCTTTCATTTATAGGCAGAAAATGAGCTGACTTGGTAAGTCTATCCACTATAACCCAAATGGCATCATGATTAGCCCTTGTCCTTGGTAATCCAACGATGAAATCCATGGCAATATGTTCCCACTTCCACTCTGGAATCTCCAATGGCTGTAGCAATCCACTTGGTCTCCGATGCTCTACTTTAACTCTCTGACATGTATAACATCTGCTAACCCATTGCACAATTTCCCTCTTCATGTCTGGCACCAATAATTCTCTTTTAAATCTCTGTACATTTTGGTAATCCCTGGATGGATTGAATACCTTGAATTATGTGCTTCCTGTAAAATTTCATTTTTCAGCTCCGTCACCGGGGGAATCCAAATTCTTGAAGAAAACCTAAGAATACCTTGATCATCTTTCTGCGTGCACAATTCCTTACCTACCAAATGATTTATATCTTGATCCATTACATCTCCCTGACATTTCTTTATCTTTTCTAACAACTCCGGCTGGAAAGTCATACTATACACTTTCGCTTCCTCAGGCTTGCAAACTCTAATCTTCAGTTCCAGTTTCTGAAATTTTTTATATATATCTCTTCGGGTACTGATAACACATTTAACTTTTCCTTCCGACTCAACGCGTCTGCTACAACGTTCGCTTTACCGGGATGATAATTAATCGAGAAGTCGTAATCCTTGATCAATTCTAACCATCTCCTTTGCCTCATATTAAGCTCCTTCTATGTGAATATGTACTTTAAACTTTTGTGATCCGTGTAAATCTCGCACTTTTCTCCATACAGATAATGTCTCCAAATTTTCAAAGCAAAAACTATGGCTGCTAGCTCCAAATCATGAGTAGGATATTTCTGTTCGTGTGGTTTCAATTACCTTGATGCATACGCAATCACCTTATCGTGCTGCATTATAATGCATCCTAGTCCTTTATGAGAAGCATCGCTATAAATTACAAAATTCCCTTGATCGTCTGGAAGTGACAAAAGAGGTGATGTGATTAATTGTTGCTTCAATTTCTGAAAAATTTCTTCAGACTTGTCGTTCCATATAAACTTTTCATTCTTTCGTGTAAGCTTTGTCAATGGTATTGCAATCCTTGAAAATTTTTGAACGAATCAACGATAATATCCCGCTAATCCCAAGAAACTTTTACCTCGGTGGGTGTTCTCGGTCTTTCCCAGTTTGTAATTGCCTCAATATTTGCTGGGTCCACTTTGATCCCTTCATTACTGACTATGTGTCCTAAGAACTGAACCTCCTGTAACCAAAACTCACACTTCGAGAATTTAGCATATAACTTCTTTTTCCTTAAAATCTCCAAAGCGGTTCTCAAATGTTCTGCATGATCCTCCCCCATCTTTGAATAAATTAAAATATCGTCTATAAATACAATAATGAACTTGTCCAAGTATTCCTTGAAGATTCTATTCATCAGGTCCATAAACGCTGCCGGGGAATTGGTCAATCCAAAAGACATCACTAAAAATTCGTAATCTCCATACCTTGTTCTGAAAGCTGTCTTCGGTATATCTTCTGGCTTAATCTTCAGTTGATGATATCCCAATCTTAAGTCAATCTTGGAGAAAAACTTGGCTCCCTTCAATTGGTCAAATAGATCGTCAATTCTGGGTAACGGATACTTGTTCTTGATTGTAAGCTTATTGAGCTCCCTATAGTCGATGCACAGTCTCATGCTTCCATCTTTCTTCTTGACAAATAATACCAGGGCTCCCCACGGGGATACACTAGGTCTGATTACTCCTTTTTCTAATAACCCTTGCAATTGCTTCACTAGCTCCTTCATTTTAACGGGCGCCATTCTGTAAGGGGCCTTGGATACCGGTTCTATTCTAGGTGCTAATTCGATTGCAAACTCAATTTCTCTATCTGGAGGAAGTCCTGGTAACTCATCGGGAAACACGTTTGGAAATTCATTCACTACTGGAATATCTTCAAGTTTCGCTGGCTCCTGACTCCTATCAATCACATATGCCATGAAATGCTCGCATCCTTGTCCTAGTAACTTCTTGGCTTGAATCATTGTTAAGAACTTCTTTACTTATTTCTGGCCCTTGAACGTTACTATTCTTTCATCTGGCGTATTTACCATTACCTTCTTATTTCGACAATCTATCTGGGCATTGTGCTTAGATAACCAATCCATTCATAAGATAACGTCAAATTCTCCTAACTTAAATGGTATCAAATCTACACAAAACTTACTACCAGAAATCTCAATCTCACACCCACAAACTTGATTAACATATACTCATTCTTGTTTTGCTAATTCCACAGTCATTATTTCATTTAAATACTTAACTGGACAATTTAACTTACTAACAAGATCTTGTGAAACAAACGATCGAGTTGCTCCCGAATCTATTAACACTTTAGCACATAAAGAATTCACATACAGCGTACCTGCCACGACATCTGTATCCTGGATAACATCCTTCACAGACATGTCAAAAACTCTAGCCCTTGGAGTCTCATTCACTGCTGGAGTAGACCCCATAATCCTCAATGCATTACTGACTGGGGTTGGTGTCTTGCAATCCCTAACTATATGTCCTGGCTTCCCACATTTAAAGCACGTAAATCCAATGGCTGGAACCTTCACTGCTGGATTCCGGATAGGCTGATCCTTATTTATTGGCTCTCTTGCTGGCTGATTTCGGCACTCCTTTGAATAGTGCCCTTTCTGATTGCACTTGAAACAAACTAAATTCAACTTATTACAAACTCCCCCATGCTTCTTCCCACATATTTGACAATCTGGAAAAGTTAATCTCGACTGATTTGGCTGATTCGCATTAACTGGACGGTTGCCCTGGCTTCCGTCGCCTGCATTTTGTCTCTTGAAATTAAAATTTCTTCCTGGCTGAAACTTGCCCTTCTTAAAATTTGGAAACTTCCTGGTTGTCACTGACCTTCATTCCTTTCAAATCTTCTTTTCTTGCTTTCTTTCTCCTTTTGTGACATCTCACTCTCTGTCTCTACGATCATAGCCTTCTGTACAACTCCTGCATAGGTATCCAATTCAAAAATGGCTACCTTCCCTCTGATCCATGGCTTCAAACCTTGTTGGAATCTTTTAGCCTTCTTCCTGTCAGTATCCACATACGACGACACATACCTTGACAATTTCTCAAACTTACTCTCATAATCTGTCACCGACATGTTTCCTTGCTTTAGTTCTAAAAACTTCAACTCCATCTGATCCTGGACAAACTGAGGAAAATACTTTTCTAAAAACAATTCCATAAACCTTTCCCAAGTAATAACATCTGTACCTTCCAATGTCTTCACCATCTCCCACCAATAGGTGGCCTCATTCTTCAAATAGTAACTTGCAAACTCAACCTTTTGTTCATCCTTTACTTTTACTAAGGCAAATGCCTTCTCTATCTCCTTTAACCAAACATTTGCTTCAATCGGTTCTAAAGAACCTTTGAATTCTGGTGGGTTTACTGCCTGAAAAGTTTTGAAAGTTACCTGGGGATTGGTGTGTCTTTGTTGTTGTTGTTGTGCCAGGTGAACTGTTTGTTGGGCTAAGATTTAGAGAATCTGGGCTATTGCTGGGCCTATAGGTCCTGGGTTCACATTCGGGTTTGTATCATCTTGGTTGTTATTATTGTTGTTGGTTTCTTCATTCTGGGTGTTGGTGCAGGTATTTTTTCTGGGAGGCATTTTCTGTAAAGAATCAAAAAACTTATTTAGTTTTTAAATCAAATTCTTTGCATAAACGAAAAGTTTTATAACACAGAAATATCTCTTTTTGAAAATAGTTGTAACAGTTGAACTAAGTAAATTGCATGCTTGTTTATAGAATATAAACAGTTATGGAAAATAGGGTACATGGTATCACAGGGGTATAACTGGTACAATAAATAAGGTAAAGTAAAACAGGTGCAGTAAAATAAATGACAGTGTTGGAAAGGAAAAGGTACTGATATATATATATATATAGATCAAAAGTTTTAGGTAGTACAAGCGTAAAGACGCTTCGGAAGTAAAAACAAAAAGGGTACAACAACCTACTCACTAGTCAGTAGAGCTAATCTATAAATACAACTCAAAAGTCTAATGATACACACTACACACTACTGTACATACTACACAACCATAATAACATTGCTCAGCATCTCTGTCTTTGGATCTCTGACTCAACTCCAAGGAAACTCTGGTCCTCCCAGCCTCTCAAAGTCCTCCATCACCTCAGTAGCCCATCCCATCAATGCATCAGGGCCTCTACCGGGTAGTGTAGCTCCATGTAGCCTAGCCTCAAGAACCCTCCGTGTCACATGAATCTCCTCTCGAAGCTCCCTCACACCACGATCAACATCTGTAGTCCTAATGATATGCTGTAGCTCTTGGATCTGGGCCAACAAGGAATCACGTTCCAATAGAAGAACCTCATACCGGTAGTAAGGAACTGGGGGTAATGTAGAATGGAATGAGGCACTCGCAACTGAATGCCCAGTGCAATCTGAATCAGCTGGTGGAGGTCCTCTGACAGGTGGCCTCATGCCTGGGGGTGGAATAGCCTACAATGGTACGGGCTGCAACACATGTGGAGGTAGAATAGCCAACACTGGTGGAACAACAGGACGTGGATCTGAGGATGGTACTCCAACTAAAGGTTCTGAGTGATCAGCTGATACGGGGATAAAAGAGTCAGCCATCACTGCTATCTGAAATCATATCGCAATATAAGAATCTCGAACCATGACACGAATCATACGAATACCTGTTATACCAAAGCACTCAACCTCTCGATGTTCTATCTTTCTATTCCTTACTTCTAATCCTAACCCTCTACCCATTCCCGTCAATCTAGGCTTGTGTCAGTGACTTATAACATGTAGCTCTGATACCAAACCTGTGGCGCCCTCCAAACCCGGGTCAGAAGTTTGGGGTCCACGCACACACCTTATTAATAACCTGCTTATAACAATGATAAAGATAATAATAATATGCAGTGACCCTACTTACCAACTACCACGGACAGCAACAGGTTAAAGTATGCACACAAGCCAAACACACACTTATATTACAAACCGTTCAAACCCAACTATCCAAACTCAGAACTGAGTATTAAACATTATTACAAACTTTTACAAACTTAAATTATTCCAAAAGAAGCCTACTAGCTCAACTCGATCAACCTGAACCCCTAGCTCTCGCACTGGACTGGGGATCCTCGGTACCAACCGGTTCCTTTTTAACTGGAAAAGAACATAAACAACATCGCACAAATGAGCTAACTAGCTCAGCAAGTCACAATGACAAAACTGATAATAATGATCATCAGGTAAATATGGTTATGCGATCAAGTGAACAATGGATTATGATTTAGAATTGGAAATTATATTTTCATTTTAAAAACCAAGGTTAGGCTGCTGATCAGTCACGCACTAACCCCGAGCAAAGCACACAGCATTGCTCTAACTACTGGATCCAAGGCACACATTGGCCTAACTTGACCATTATATGGTCTGACCACGAATCTGGTCCATAATTTTATAAAAACAATCCAATTCTAACATAATAACAGAATAAGCAGTAATAAACAATAAACAGCATCATTAACAACATTGGACGTTTAATAATGAAAATGGTTTCAACCTGCATAGGAATCAATATGGCAGTTTCAAAGCATGGATGCTAGGTAATGAAAGAATTGGATAGCAAGGGAAATAATGTTTCAAGGATTTGGCCTTTCAAAGTATAGGATACAATGGTTTGAGTGTGTAAGCAATCTGGTTCAGTGTTTGATATTTAGTTTGTATGTATTTGTGGAGCAGTATCATATCTGGGTGCACAACAATCAATGGTTTAGAAAGAATTAGGTTTACGGCTCAAGATCTATAACTAGAACCAGGGTTTAGGGTTCAGTGCTTCAAGGCACTTGCAATATAAAACAGGACTATCAATCACTACAATATCTCGAGAAAGTTCATAACACTTGCCTGGTACTAGCTTACTACACTGCAATCGCTTTCAATCACCACTGTCTTACTCCTTGACTACCTGTTTTCCTTTCCTATGCCTTGCCTCTTCTGCTCACATATCATAAACATCTATCAATATTCAACTTTTACGATTCTATTCGACATATACTTCTATCTACCCTTTGTTTCACCCGAATCCGATTAACGGATTGAAAGTTATGCAATAAACAAGTAAACATCGAATATATAGACCGACAGTTAACCAACATGTAATAACCCCAATTTTTGGAATATTTGAAACCCTTATGAATAGTGTTTTGCTGATTATGCTGAATAAGAAAACTTTTCATGCCACACTATGTAGGGGCTCTTTTATTGATTTTCTGGGATATTATTAGTACTCTATATGATAAATAAGTGTATGTAAATATCGTCAGAATCCAAATTCGAACACTTTGATTTTTTCCGAAAATCTACCAGATACAGAAAAAATTGAGTATAAGGTAACAGAATAAAAAGGATTTAAATTCAAGGATTAAAAGAGAGGATCATGAAAGGAATATAATGTATTGAGAAAGGTTAAAGAAACCTAAGTAATAAGATCCCGGGTATGATCCCTCAAACGATAAACGAAAACGAAAGTTAAGCGAATCGTATAACAGATCAGCGGTCATTAGGCAAGCAATTAAGAGTTAATCAAGGAGGTTAGGGATGATGATGTCATCAAACCAACAAGAAGAGGACAAGTGTGGAGGGTGACATCACATGATGACCAAAGCATGATAGAAGGGAAAGAAGTGTGGTTGATTAATAACCACACAATTTTTTTTTCATGGTTAAAAATGATTAAAACAAAAAAAAAGTCAACCAACCAAGGCAAATCAAAACAAATCACAAAAAACACAAAAGCTCTTCCCTTTTCTTCATCAAGCTCTCGGCCAAAATAAACACAGCAACTTCAAACTGCCATATCTGCTTCAATACTCACTCAAATGTTGTGTTCTATAGCGCGTTGGAAAGGTATTGAGATGGCCTAGAACTCTTGTTCACAAGTCTCGTCCAAATAAGCATGGTAAGAGCCTCATTTTTACAGTTCTTTCAATCAGACGTTTAGAAACTTTAAAGCCTAACTTTGTGTTCTTGATTTCTTTGGAAAGATCAAGCTTGTAGGAGGCTCCATAAGGCTTCCTAGTAACTTTCCACCCTCCAAGAAAGGTATAAATCTTCACACCCTTTAGTAATAAGTTTGAATATTGAAGTTTGGAGATGGTTTGGATGGATGAGTAGTAATTTGAATGATAAGCATGATTCAAGCTTAATTGTTAAGTAGTTTAGTTGAATTTGGAGATGTTATAATATATGATTGGATTGAGATTCTTGAGCTTATTATGACTGAAATCAGTAGCATTGATGTGTATCTTGAGTTGTTGTTGATTGGTAGTTGGATTGATATGATTTGGAATGGTAAAAATTTGGGAAATCGCGTAAACATAGCCGTCGTAATGTCCGATTTACTTTAGTCTGTTTTTGCTCTTAACATCAGGACCCGAGAACTCCCTGTTAGGTTTTTACCATTGCCATGATTAGATAGTTCATGTTACGATCTTCGTTTTGATATATGGTTCGTTTGAATCCGATGTACGGTTTAGGAGAAACGACCGTTTTATGTAACGGCGTTTCGCGACCGAACCATTACCCCTCGCCTTACTTTGAAACCTTGGTTAAGGACTTTAAATGACTATTTAGGGTATGAAACATTTATGTAAAGTGGATTAGGCAGTTGGTAAGGTGCTCGCAAAAGAATCGCCTTAAAATTCTTAATGGCTAATTTATTAAAAATGGTGGAGCCGAGGGTACTCGAGCGACTTAAGTGAATCGTTAAGCGCGAAAGCGAACGTTAGGACTCTAAATGGTTAAAGTCTAGTTTCTTAAGCGACCGGGGTTTAATTCCGACTTATGTTGTTGTTCATAGGTTATCAGACCCACTCTAAGCTTAAGTCTATCCGGGAGCACTCAGGCAAGTTTTCTACCCGTTATACTGTTGTTGTGATGTATATATGTATATGCATTATCTTGTGATAAGTGCATGATTGTTATTAGCAAATTCTTGCGATATATTGGAGCATGTTGATATGATATATATGCATGCCTATTTCGTATTCTTGATTTATATATCTGTTGGTTCAAATGCTTATTAATTGCATAATACCTATGCTAGAGATAAGCAGTAGTTGCGTATACCGTGAGTGTAGGGGACCCAAAGGTGAACCCTTTTCTAAAACCGGGAGTAGATATTCCCGAGTATATTATATATATATATATTTATATATATATTGATGTAGTTTTCAAAACTATTAATCGAATAAGGTTTATTCGATAACTTTATATTATTTAATGAATATTATTTCGAATATTCATTCGGGGGCTTATGACTCCTTTTATTTTATTTAATGAATATTATTTCGAATATTCATTCGGGGCCTTATGACTCCTTTTTTATTGAATATTATTCGAATATTCATTCGAGGGCTTATGACTCAGTTTATTTTATTAACTGAATATTATTTGAATATTCATTCGGGGACTTATGACTCAGTTTATATTATTTAATGAATATTATTTGAATATCCATTTGGGGACCTATGACTCCGATTATTTACTGAAATATATTCTTTATTTTATTAAAGAATAAGGTGTCGATAATCAAACTTATTTTTGATTATTCAAATAAAGATAGTACTTTCGTATAAGTATATCTTTGGTTATTTAATACTCATTTCAAGTATAAGGGTTACAACTTCTACTTCAATTATTTGTATAAAGATTATTCTTTATGGGAATATTATTTAAATAATAATATTCAGATATTTTCTAATATATTGGGACTGATTTACTTTATTAAATCAACATTACTACAAACACTCTTTAAAGTGTTTTCGAGTCTTTAAAATGATTTTTAAAAGTTAGAGCGGATCCCAAAACTCATTTTTTATATATTTAAGATCTTCCTTTTAAAGGGGATTTAAATACTCGCTCAAAACCAGAGGGATCCGGCTCTGTGGTGTATTTTATATTCGCAACAAGGTTGCGGTTTTGGTAAATGAATTGATTACTTACCCAACGTTCGGGAAGTAAGTCCATCTATTTGAGTCGGCATAAGCAATATGGGCTCAGTGGGCGTCCATGAAAGTGTAAGTGGCTTAGTGGGAGTCCATGAAATGCGTAAGTGGCTGAGTGGCAGTCCAGCATAAAGGTCCTATTGTGACCAGGGTGATGACCAGTGGGGAATTCGTCCGTCTACTAGTAGAAAAGGTTACTTATTGGTATCTTTGCCTGATCAGCAAGATATCAGGTTTATGCCAAGGTTTTCTCCTTTCCAAAATTCATTGGATATTGCAACTCTGTTTATAATTTTCATAACAGAGGTTTTCAAGGAGTGTATGAAATGTATATATATATATAGGTATATATATATATCAGGACTTAATGAAGTATCTCGTAACTTCATTATTTATAATGATATTTCAAGGATTGAATTTATTCAAGTCTTATCTTGTAGTCTCATCTGGGTGATGAACTTTTGAAACTGATTATAACTTGAACGGTGGTAGTTCAAGCAGTATTCAGATATAAGTATATTGGAGTATCTTGTAACTTCATCTTTTAAACTTATATCTAGTAAATGATTATCTTGTGCATGTCAAAGATTTTCGGAAAAACGTTGAGACAAGGTTAGATATAGGAGATCACCTTGCAACGATATTTTATACAGTTATAAACTGGAACTCTGTGTATATTATACATGTTAGAGGATTTCAAAGATTGTGAAAAGTATATATGTATATATATACTGAATATTTTCCGACTTGGTCGCGTTAAGATATCAGCTTGGTTCATTTCTTCTTGACCAAGACTTTCATGAGTACTATGAGAATGCTCATATATTGTTAATTATTATACATATTATTTCGGTGGGCTTGTTGCTCACCGTTGCTTTCTTCTTTCATCACACAACATCATATAGACAAGATGAACAGGACCAAGCTCCCAATTCGCGAGCGGATAGGAAACGTTTCGCAGTTTCCTATAGGCGTTGATGTCGCTGTAGCTGAGGTAGGAACTACCAATAGGCTAGGCTTTCAACTTTTGATGTACCAGACTTATGTATCTCTATCAATTATAATAATGGCAAAGAAATGTAAATTTATTCAGAAACCCTTTTATGGTGTAATGGCATATAATTTTGGAATAAAATGACTCGTGTTATTTTTGGATATTCATCTCTGAGACTATAACTTGTGGTGTGTGTGTTTATTATGGGGTCACAGTACGGAGTAGTTGATTGTTTATTATGATTGGGTATTATTAAGGGAAATGGAACTCGTGACAACCCGGATCCCTGACCCCGGATTTGGGGGTGTTACAGAAATGGTATCAGAGCTAAGCGTTATAAACCTCAGAGATGATATGACGTTAAAATAATAAGTTCACTAAGATAATAAGAACTTTTTCCAAGTTCATAGTCGGGCTACCTAACGTAGTACTGACAGTTAAAACCCTTATGGGAACCCTTATAAATATTGTGATAGAAACGTAGTTCATTATCGTAGATGGTAGCGGGACTCCGAACCCTGAGGTTGAGGAGCAACAGCGCGATGATGTTTTATTACTAATTGGAGATCGGATTGTGGATCCGATAGAGCGTCCTAATGCAGGACCAGATGATGTTCATATTGAGGATGTAGTGGTTGAGGATGTTGTCCTAGATGGGATTGTTGCTGAGGAGGATCTCGTGGAGGATCCTAACAAGAATGAATAAAGGACCACTGAGGAATTGATGACCATGGTTAGGGCGACTACCAGAGGTAGGATTGGCCGGTCACTACCTGAGGTTCGTTCAAGTTTGTAAAGATAGTAGCCCCTTTAACGCTGCTTACTCGTAAGACTGGGAAGTTTGAATGGACAGAGAAATGCGAGAACAGCTTTTAAGAACTGAAACAATGATTGGTGACGGCCCCTATGATGGCATTGCCGGATGGAAAAGGTGATTTTATGATCTGTAGTGACGCTTCGCATAAGGAATTAAGGTGCTTCTTATACAGCACATCAAGGTAATCGTGTACGCGTCAAGACAATTAAGGGAATATAAAATTCGATATCCCCACCTATGAGCTTGGGCTCGTGGCAATAGTTTTGCCCTAAAGATTGGAGGCACTACTTGTATAGAGAGAAGTGCGAGATTTACCTAAGCCATAAGTGCTCTAGTACATTTTCACGCAGAAAGAGCTCAACATGCGCCAAATGAGGTGGTTAGAGCTAATCAAGGATTACGATTATGAGATTCTTTATCATTCGGGGAAAGCCAATGTGGTGGTTGATGCCCTTAGTAAAAAGGAGAGACTCAAGATGATAATGTCTTTGAGAGAGTTTATAAGAGGTTTTGAGAAAATAGAAATAGAAGTGAAGGTAACCGGAGCCGGTACCGAAAAGCTGTTTGAGATTGCAATACAGCCCGAATTATTGGAAAAGAACAGATTGTGCCAGAAAAGGTGATGAATGAAGGCAGAGAGCCAACAAATAGATAAGAGATTAATACCGAGAAAGATGATAAGGGAATAATGAGGTATTCCTACAGAATTTAGGTTCCAAATGTTCAAGAGCTTAAAGATGAGATCTTAGATGGAAGCTAGTTTGAGGAATAATATTTAGAGCAAATCCTGAACGTGATAGTCAGGGAGGTCGCCATCAAGATAGAAGGAACCCATAACATGATGAAGTGGAAAATGAGGATTTAAAATATGTAGGAGGACCCCGATTATGTGGAGGAGGAGGGAATGTTCAGACTAAAGAAACAGAAGTCGAGTAAGGAAAGGAGACCCGAGACGGTACTCCTATACGAAAATTTATGGACCTTTCTAGACAGAACTTAGACTATTATCCCCAACCACCACCCTGAGGAAACAATGCGGTGAGAAATTCTTTCAGGACCTTTAAGTCGCTAAGCCCTTAGAGTTCCAAGGAACAAGCTGACCCAGTCGAGGCAAGAGCCTGGCTAAAGGAAATATAGGAATCATTTGAGATTCTAAATGATGGACGAATCACAAAAGACTATTTTTGTCACTTACCCTCCTAAGAGAAGGGCACCACTGGTGAAAGACCAAGAAAGGCACGGAGCCAGAGGTTAGAATAAACTGATTAAAGTTCAGTCAATTATTTTCAGGAAAGTAATTCCCAAGGTTATGGAGATAGTGTAAAAGCATTAGAGTCAGAACAAAGGCGGACGAGTATGATGAAATATGAAGCTAAGTTGTAAAAGTTGTCAAGATTCGTTCTGATGACAAGAATCCCAGAATGATGTGATGCTTGAAGTCAATGATTAGTGGGTTCATGGAATAATGATAAGAGAAAGGAAAATAAAAAGAAACTGAAGTGGAAAGGAATATAAAGGCAATAGAGTTTGAGGAATGTTAAGGGAGTTGGGTATGAGGAAACCCTAAAGACTCGTAGCAATAGAAATAGAAAAGTATGTAATCGTCAGGATGAGGGTGATTCACCATGAGTTAAAGTTGATGATTGAAGGAATAAGAGATACATATATTTTATCCCCTGTAAGTTGGGAGGATTTGAGGAAACCTTGAGATAGTTTGAAGGATAAATATTGAGACGCAGATAGACTGAGGAGACAAGGAAGTAAGAAATTAGGAAAATTGGATGAAGGAAGTGACCTTCAAGAATGTGAAGTGTAAGACCGGTGGCTTTATACTTAGGAAGGGAGACGCCAGGTATGAGAGATATCCCAACATTGAGATGACTGTTGAGATAAAAAACAAAAGTAAATACGGAATTATTAAGAAGAAGTTCACGTTGAACATGACCAATATCTTCCAGAACATCCTTGTTATCGTTACCAAATCAAGCAATAAAAGTAGATAACCGTAGTTATCTTTTGGAGGCCATATTGATTGACCTCATTTTGAATACAGATGTTATTGTGAAATTAGGCATATACTATCGAGGTGGGAATGATTGAATAAGACACCCTTATCAGGGATATATGACTTGATTTATCCATGGAAGGATGCATGTACCTTTTTAAAGGTGGCATTAAAGATAGAACATCGGTAACTTAAAATGAATCCTAGGGGAATGCATAAAGGTTAGCATTTCACCCTTAATAGGGATAGTATGAGTTTTGACAGTATGAATTGGAAATGATTAAGGTAATAACAACCTTTAAGTATCAGTGGGGAAATTTTTCAGAAACATATAGAAAATGGTTCTAGTATTAGTAAAGGGTATTTCGATATGCCCTGTATCTAGGGAATACAGGAGGAACGATTCAAGGATAACCTTAGAGGTTTTACAAGGAGAAAGGTAATATTCAAAATTCTCAAGAGTAAAAATGTTGATAAAGGAAATATGACGTAATTATAATGATGCCAAATGGGGCACGTGTTAAACCACGAGAAAGTATGGATCGAACCAGTAAAGGTCGAAATTGTTCCGGGCCATTAGGGCCTAAGATAAAAGATGTTCTAAGTATGATTGAGAGTCAGTCGTGGCAATGTTCACATCTAATGACTAAGGCAATGACTTATGGAAAAAAATGGTGATTTTTTTTCTTCTCACCAGGACTTAAGAAAAGCATTTTCACATAAGCAGTGATTGAAATGAGGTAGAAAATTTAGTTGGAGGTGGTTAAAATGACATTGATTGTAAGGAAATTTTACTATCAGGAAAGGCCAAAGAGGTGGCCGACACTTTAAATGTAAGAGGATAATTATAGGCGCTCATGCGAGAGGAATACAGTGATGATGGTTGACGCCGGGAAGGTTGTATTACGGTTCGGAAGATTGACATTCCTTCTGATGACTGTGCAATACTCAACCATAATAGTAGTTGGGTAAAGGTTTAATTCGTGTAATCGCCATGAGCGGGCTATCTATCTTAGAAGGTACTATCTTGAGATAAGCCAGGACCATGTTTCAAGAAGGACTAAACGAACCTTTGAGTTAAGTCTTCTATTGAAGGCATATGATTAAGAAGGGTATTAACCTGCTATCATTGCTTTGATTGAAACTCTTCTACAATTTTATCTGCTTCATGTCATGAATGTACGCCAGGATCTGGAGTGTTCTTCATGAATTATGAATGGTGATTATGTTAACTCCTTAGAAGAATTCGATAAGGTAGGTATGGACTTTGTATGGTTAGATATGAAGATTTCATGGAAAATGAATGACTACAGTAGGTTAGTGGTAGACCATAGTAATGCTCCAATGAGTCTATGAATAATGAGACAATGACAACTGTGAGAGTTGTACTGTAATGAATGTTGAGATTGAGTACCACTAATCGGGTCATGGTGATGTATAAGTTATCATTGAATAGACTAATTAAGTAGATTATTTTCCTATTGAATATTTATTCCTCCTTATCAATAGAGGGTCATATGACTATACGAGGAAGGTTGTGATGCAAGCATAGAATTCTAGTAACGATGATGTCTATAATGAGATCCCAGATTCGATTTTCAATGTCGAGGGAGTTTCAAAGGTGATTGTGTATAAGCTCGAGGAAGAGCATGGGTCCATAGAATGATGGACGGAATAGCAAAAATATTTAAGCATGTGAAATGCGATGTGATAATACTTGATGTTGATATATATACGTATATGATTTGTTCTCCTATGACAAACCTCTATAGTTCAGAGGTAGATTCCAAGCCAGATATTTTGTGGCAGTATATTTTATATATATACAATTCTCTTCAGTTCGTTCTTTTCTCTCCTTTTCATTTCATATAAGCTGAGAAGAACAACCCTTCCAGAAGGGGAGGTATTGTTGAATGACTATCTATCTGTGTGATAGAAGCCTAGTAGGATACCATCTATTGTTTAATTGCTTGTCAAGTACTAAAGGCTGGCCACCTTCTGTACTAACTATGCGATATAACAAGTGTTCATGATCATAGTGATCTCTCAATAAATTCTTTTACTTCTATATGAAGGACCAAGCTTTCGAAGATGGAAGCAGCTAAAGGAAGTAGTATCAGTACGGTGGTATTCTGATTCTAACGCGTTCGTGATACTAAGGTTGACGTGGTTATTAAAAGGTTATAGAACGCTAACGAGCAAAAGTGTAACCAGTATAGTATTATGTACGGAAGATAGTAATGACTACAAACTGGAAAAGAATGGGTATTGAGAAGCAAAAGCCATAGTGCTAGAAGCTATGATGAGAGTCTGTGCAATAGACTTGAATGAATTTAGAATGATCACTTAACGCGGATTGAGTTTTCTTATGAAAATAGATCATATGTCAATATCGAGATGTCGTCTTATAAGATCCTTGAGGGAAGACAATGTCGATCTCCCTTATGATATGATGATGTTGCAGAGCGCAAGATGCTTAGACCAACAGTGGTCCAAAGGACCAAGGATATAATAGATTTAATTAGAGGACGGCTGGTAGTAGCCCAAGATGGGCACACGAAGTATGTTGATTTGATATGAAAGGACAAGGAATAGGAAGTTAGGGACCTAGTGCTGTTATAGGTATTCCCTTGGAATGGATGGATGAGGTTCGGAAAGAAAAGAAAGCTAAGCCCACGAATTGTTGGACCCTTTGAGGTATTAAGACGTACTGGGAAGTTAGCATATGAGCTAGCCCTACCCCCGAACATATAGCAAGTTCATAACGTGTTCCACGTATCAATATTAAGGAAGTATAATTCGGATGCCAGACAAATAAGGGCATATGAGCGCATAGACATGCAACACGACGTAACCTATATGGAGCAACCAGGAAGGGTTATAGATTGAAAAAGGAACAAGTGCTTAGGAGAAGGGTTATCAAACTATTTAGAGTTTGATGGAAGAACCACAATGTGGGAAAATTTACTTGAGAATTAGAAAGTGCAATGCTAAAAAAGTATCCCTATTCATTTTCTATCTGATTCCGGGACGGAATCCTTTTAAGGAGGGGAGACTGTAATAGCCCCAATTTTTGGAATTTTTGAAACCCTTATGAATAGTGTTTTGCTGATTATGCTGAATAAGAAAACTTTTCATGCCACACTATGTAGGGGCTCTTTTATTGATTTTCTGGGATATTATTAGTACTCTATATGATAAATAAGTGTATGTAAATATCGTCAGAATCCAAATTCGAACACTTTGATTTTTTCCGAAAATCTACCAGATACAGAAAAAATTGAGTATAAGGTAACAGAATAAAAAGGATTTAAATTCAAGGATTAAAAGAGAGGATCATGAAAGGAATATAATGTATTGAGAAAGGTTAAAGAAACCTAAGTAATAAGATCCCGGGTATGATCCCTCAAACGATAAACGAAAACGAAAGTTAAGCGAATCGTATAACAGATCAGCGGTCATTAGGCAAGCAATTAAGAGTTAATCAAGGAGGTTAGGGATGATGATGTCATCAAACCAACAAGAAGAGGACAAGTGTGGAGGGTGACATCACATGATGACCAAAGCATGATATAAGGGAAAGAAGTGTGGTTGATTAATAACCACACAATTTTTTTTTCATGGTTAAAAATGATTAAAACAAAAAAAAAGTCAACCAACCAAGGCAAATCAAAACAAATCACAAAAAACACAAAAGCTCTTCCCTTTTCTTCATCAAGCTCTCGGCCAAAATAAACACAGCAACTTCAAACTGCCATATCTGCTTCAATACTCACTCAAATGTTGTGTTCTATAGCGCGTTGGAAAGGTATTGAGATGGCCTACAACTCTTGTTCACAAGTCTCGTCCAAATAAGCATGGTAAGAGCCTCATTTTTACAGTTCTTTCAATCAGACGTTTAGAAACTTTAAAGCCTAACTTTGTGTTCTTGATTTCTTTGGAAAGATCAAGCTTGTAGGAGGCTCCATAAGGCTTCCTAGTAACTTTCCACCCTCCAAGAAAGGTATAAATCTTCACACCCTTTAGTAATAAGTTTGAATGTTGAAGTTTGTAGATGGTTTGGATGGATGAGTAGTAATTTGAATGATAAGCATGATTCGAGCTTAATTGTTAAGTAGTTTAGTTGAATTTAGAGATGTTATAATATATGATTGGATTGAGATCCTTGAGCTTATTATGACTGAAATCAGTAGCATTGATGTGTATCTTGAGTTGTTGTTGATTGGTAGTTGGATTGATATGATTTGGAATGGTAAAAATTTGGGAAATCGCGTAAACATAGCCGTCGTAATGTCCGATTTACTTTAGACTGTTTTTGCTCTTAACATCAGGACCCGAGAACTCCCTGTTAGGTTTTGACCATTGCCATGATTAGATAGTTCATGTTACGAGCTTCGTTTTGATATATGGTTCGTTTGAATCTGATGTACGGTTTAGGAGAAACGACCGTTTTATGTAACGGCGTTTCGCGACCAAACCATTACCCCTCGCCTTACTTTGAAACCTTGGTTAAGGACTTTAAATGACTATTTGGGGTATGAAACATTTATGTAAAGTGGATTAGGCAGTTGGTAAGGTGCTCGCGAAAGAATCGCTTTAAAACTCTTAATGGCTAATTTATTAAAAATGGTGGAGCCGAGGGTACTCGAGCGACTTAAGTGAATCGTTAAGCGCGAAAGTGAACGTTAGGACTCTAAATGGTTAAAGTCTAGTTTCTTAAGCGACCGGGGTTTAATTCCGACTTATGTTGTTGTTCATAGGTTATCGGACCCACTCTAAGCTTAAGTCTATCCGGGAGCACTCAGGCAAGTTTTCTACCCGTTATACTGTTGTTGTGATGTATATATGTATATGCATTATCTTGTGATAAGTGCATGATTGTTATTAGCAAATTCTTGCGATATATTGGAGCATGTTGATATGATATATATGCATGCCTATTTCGTATTCTTGATTTATATATCTGTTGGTTCAAATGCTTATTAGTTGCATAATAACTATGCTAGAGATAAGCAGTAGTTGCGTATACCGTGAGTGTAGGGGACCCAAAGGTGAACCCTTTTCTAAAACCGGGAGTAGATGTTCCCGAGTATACTATATATATATTTATATATATATATATATATTGATGTAGTTTTCAAAACTATTAATCGAATAAGGTTTATTCGATAACTTTATATTATTTAATGAATATTATTTCGAATATTCATTCGGGGGCTTATGACTCCTTTTATTTTATTTAATGAATATTATTTCGAATATTCATTCGGGACCTTATGACTCCTTTTTTTATTGAATATTATTCGAATATTCATTCGAGGGCTTATGACTCAGTTTATTTTATTAACTGAATATTATTTGAATATTCATTCGGGGACTTATGACTCAGTTTATATTATTTAATGAATATTATTTGAATATCCATTTGGGGACCTATGACTCCGATTATTTACTGAAATATATTCTTTATTTTATTAAAGAATAAGGTGTCGATAATCAAACTTATTTTTGATTATTCAAATAAAGATAGTACTTTCGTATAAGTATATCTTTGGTTATTTAATACTCATTTCAAGTATAAGTTTTACAACTTCTACTTCAATTATTTGTATAAAGATTATTCTTTATGGGAATATTATTTAAATAATAATATTCAGATATTTTCTAATATATTGGGACTGATTTACTTTATTAAATCAACATTACTATAAACACTCTTTAAAGTGTTTTCGAGTCTTTAAAATGATTTTTAAAAGTTAGAGCGGATCCCAAAACTCATTTTTTATATATTTAAGATCTTCCTTTTAAAGGGGATTTAAATACTCGCTCAAAACCAAAGGGATCCGGCTCTGTGGTGTATTTTATATTCGCAACAAGGTTGCAGTTTTGGTAAATGAATTGATTACTTACCCAACGTTCGGGAAGTAAGTCCATCTATTTGAGTCGGCATAAGCAACATGGGCTCAGTGGGCGTCCATGAAAGTGTAAGTGGCTCAGTGGGAGTCCATCAAATGCGTAAGTGGCTGAGTGGCAGTCCAGCATAAGGTCCTATTGCGACCAGGGTGATGACCAGTGGGGAATTCGTCCGTCTACTAGTAGAAAAGGTTACTTATTGGTATCTTTGCCTGATCAGCAAGATATCAGGTTTATGCCAAGGTTTTCTCCTTTCCAAAATTCATTGGATATTGCAACTCTGTTTATAATTTTCATAACAGAGGTTTTCAAGGAGTGTATGAAATGTATATATATATAGGTGTATATATATATATATCGGGACTTAATGAAGTATCTCGTAACTTCATTATTTATAATGATATTTCAAGGATTGAATCTATTCAAGTCTTATCTTGTAGTCTCATCTGGGTGATGAACTTTTGAAACTGATTATAACTTGAACGGTGGTAGTTCAAGCAGTATTCAGATATAAGTATATTGGAGTATCTTGTAACTTCATCTTTTAAACATATATCTAGTAAATGATTATCTTGTGCATGTCAAAGATTTTCGGAAAAACGTTGAGACAAGGTTAGATATAGGAGATCACCTTGCAACGATATTTTATACAGTTATAAACTGGAACTCTGTGTATATTATACATGTTAGAGGATTTCAAAGATTGTGAAAAGTATATATATATATATATATATATATATACTGAATATTTTCCGACTTGGTCGCGTTAAGATATCAGCTTGGTTCATTTCTTCTTGACCAAGACTTTCATGAGTACTATGAGAATGCTCATATATTGTTAATTATTATACATATTATTTCGGTGGGCTTGTTGTTCACCGTTGCTTTCTTCTTTCATCATACAACATCATATAGACAAGATGAACAGGACCAAGCTCCCAATTCGCGAGCGGATAGGAAACGTTTCGCAGTTTCCTATAGGCGTTGATGTCACTGTAGCTGAGGTAGAAACTACCAATAGGCTAGGCTTTCAACTTTTGATGTACCAGACTTATGTATCTCTATCAATTGTAATAATGACAAAGAAATGTAAATTTATTCAGAAACCCTTTTAAGGTGTAATGGCATATAATTTTGGAATAAAATGACTCGTGTTATTTTTGGATATTCATCTCTGAGACTATAACTTGTGGTGTGTGTGTTTATTATGGGGTCACAGTATGGAGTAGTTGATTGTTTATTAAGATTGGGTGTTATTAAGGGAAATGGAACTCGTGACAACCCGGATCCCCGACCCCGGATTTGGGGGTGTTACACAACAAGTCACATATAACACATAACACGTCACATAATCAATGATATATCATTTATAAAGAAGTCTCGGGTCATAAACAGGCTTTTGGATATTTAAAATGATTTTTACAACATTTTTCGGAATTCAAACGGGTCGTTGGATCTATCTCGGAATAATAAACAGAGTTCGGTTGTTCAATTATGACTTCGAAACAATTTTATAATAATTATCGATCCTTGGAAACAATTTAAAAAAATATTTTAAAGCTCGAAACTATTTTTTGTAATTTTTAAATCATTTTTAAATAATTAAATATAATTAAATAGTTAATTAAAATTAATTAATAATTAATTAAATCAATTAATTTTTGAATTAATTGACCAATTAATCAATTAAAAATTAACTGAAATTAATTAACTAACTAATTCAGATTTATTTTTGAATTAAAAATAATTTTCAGAATTAAAATAATAATTTTTTGAATTTTCAGAAATTAAAATCGAATTTTTATAATAAAAATAATAGGAAATATGATTTTTGAATAATTTTAAAACAGAATCCTATTTTTGTAAATTCTGGAAAGTTTAGGGACCTAATTGTTTCTTCCCCAATAATTCAGATACTAAACTGTAATTTTACAGGGGGGTCGCCGGAAAATGCCCTGTCTCGCCGTAGAAGACGATCCAGGGATGCTCAGGCCACCACCACCTCCAGATCACATCTACAATTCATCAGGAACATAACTATGCCAGCAAATCGACCTAACAATCCCTGAGTCGGCCGGAATTTGGCCGAGAAGTTCGCCGGTTTCCGGCGAGTTCGACGTAAACTTCAAATGACAACTCCTTTCTCTACAGACCTCATCGATTTGTGAAACTGGTACGAATAGATTGCAAATTTCACAGAGAATACAACCCACTATACCACAACATCTATCTATCCCGAAATAAGAAACCCCCAAATTCAATTAAGAACATTCATACGGGTTATAAACCCTAATTTTAAAATTCGAAAATTAAACTCAATTTTGAACATGTTATTGAACTCCAAATCAGTCGTATGACATATGAAAATCATCAGGAAAATAAGCTCTACAACATGCAAGCATCAAATCATACAAACAATCATCTGAACAAAAATTCATATTTTTAATAAAATTAATTCGAAAATAAATAATTTTTCAGAAAATAAACCTTGATTTCTGCAGTGATTTGGAACACAAAATCTGATAGAACACCTCAAGATCTTTGGATTGAGTACTCGAGCTTTTCAAACGTACTCCGATAACACCTCCGATTGTTGGTTTGATTTTCAGAAAGGTTTATAAATATATGAATTTTCTCTGGGAATTTATATAATTACTGACTGCAAATGATTTTTGATACGAAATAAAATACGGTAAAAGGCTATTTATCATTGCAGAAAATTAGTATCCCGTTGGATCATTCCGGATATAAAACGGTACGTTTATTTGTAAAAACAGATCCAAACTGTATCGATTTTCGGGATAATTATCCAAATCAGTACAATTTGTATTGCGGTCTTGGTCTCAGCGCCTGGTTACACGTACTACGAGGTGATAATTGGGATAGTTTAATAAAAAACTCTCGTTTATCGAAAATACGAGTTTTATTGATTAACCGAAACGAATATTGTATCGAAAATGTTGCGCCGGGACCCGCGCAGGACATGCCATACGCCGGATCAAAAAGTCAAAACATGGAATATGCTCGGAATATTACAATTAGGTTAGGAAGGAATTCTCGGAAGAGTTTCGGGTTCCAAAAACGTAACCACGGATGACGTCGGTTGATTCCCGTTTTTATAAAATATATTTTAAATACCCGGAAAAAGATTTTACGCAATTCATATGATTCCTATAAATTTATAAATCAGCATAAAAATAATTAGGAAGATATGACAATTATCTATATTTTATTTTGGACATATAAAAATTAAAATACTCAATTAATAATATTTTTAAACATACAAACATATTTAACACTTAACAAATAATTCACAGAATAAATACTGAACACATATAATAATTATTTATTAGCAAAAATAATTACACGATATATCCTGGATATTACAGATAACTTCACAATTTTCTTGAAGAACACATTCGAAATTCGATTACATTTAAGATTTCTTTCATTTTGAATCTTCATGACAAATATCTTCCCGCGACAAAGGGATGCTTCACAAGTGCACGTCTGAATCATTGTTCAGAATTTCCTTGATCTTTGATTTGTCGTCCCGATACTCATTTGCTCCATCTGACGCACACAACTTTACTTCCTTATTTTGTAACTAATTTATTCGTTACGATTCACTAACGATTTTATTTTTCGTCGAAATCTTCTGATTTGAAGTGCATCGCGTTAACATACTCTACTGTACAGATGAGATCCCTGTAACACGAACAACTGTCTGATTTGATATCCTTGCCCTGACCACGTTGTCGGTGTATCCATTCTTCCTTGCTCGCAAATGTTCAACATTTATCGACTTGCAATCATATTCTCCTTTGACACGTAATTCTACCTGTCGCACGGGACTATTCTATTTCTTTTATAATCGTCGGAGAACAGACTCGATGCAAAAGGAGAGTTTGTGAACATGATTTTGATTGAAAAACGGAATAAGGAATAACAATGCAACAACCGATTGAAAGCATTTATAAATCAGAAAATTGAAGGAAGAAAAACGAGTGAAGAATGAGACAACCACATTCGTACTCAAGATGGCCAGTCTTTCATACTATATGGCATACAGCACATGATTAGGTGGCATCCCACCCGACTCTTCGTCATTTCGACAAAGCGTCATATCACAACACTGTTGTCTCAATCAAGGATTTGAGAAGAGAAATAATTTAGAAGGAATATAATAAATTTTCTTTCATTTTCGCCTCATATAATTTATCAACAGAAGAAGCTCATATATATTCAAAACTCGAGAAGAACATATGCTATCGTATTTGAAAAAGAATAACATTGTGGATCACCATTGGTCACCGTCAACGGTCCATTTATGTATGCCTCCAGGGACCATTCGGATGAGAGATTCACCGTTTAGGTCACGTTATAACTTCGGAATGTCTTCTGGGAATGCCTCCATATTCAAAGCTTTAACAATTCGATCATATCGCGTCCTTATAAAATTTATAATCATTGCTTCCAGTCGCATTCAAGAATCAAGAAAAACGTATACTATCGTATTAGAAGAAAAGATGTCAGTGTCGATCACCTTCCATGCTTCGCCTACATCTGCCTTCAGGATCGTTCGGATACATGTTTACGATTTAGGTTACCTCATTTCTTCAAAATGATGCCTGTAAATACCTTCACACCAAATGCTTCAATAATTTGATCTTAATCGCGTCGTTCTGAAATTTAATATCACGACTTCAGATTTCATCTATGTTGTGTAAAATACCCATCGATCACGCAATGCCTCAATTTCGTCGATAAAAATACGATTCTTCTCCAATCATCTGGAAGATTTTGCCATTTCCTTCAATCACCCTTCGTTCGTTCGAATCACGAATCTTGTTAAATTTTAATAATTTTATAAATTGGGGTAAATAATATTTTAATATGTTAATTCAATTATTAATTTCATTAAACAATGTTTACTTACATTTTTCACAGCAAACCTTAAACCTTCTCCCTGCTGGTGGGTATACTTGGCCCTTTGAATTAACAACACTGAATCTAATTCCATTCTTCTTTTTACGTCATTTTCTATTTATAATAACAAGAACTTAAGTAGTACCTCGACAACCAAATTGTAAAACTTATTTCATGCAAAATCTTTTGAAAGTTGATTAAGGAAATCTTTTCCGAAATCTCATTTTAAAGTTTTAGAAATCAAATATTTGGTCGTCATTACTATCTAAGTTACTTTTTATTTTCCTGATTTACCAATAAAATGCCTAATTAAAAGAATGCCCATATAAGGGTCTCTCCACTTTGTACTTCTTTCACCTTCCCTCGAATTCAACTCGCACTATTAGTCGATGAAACTCCATTCACCGTTATATGCCATTTTATTCCTAACTCGAATCCAACGCTGACGTCTGCCATTGTCTTTCATATTCTTGTCGTTGTCCTTGACGTTATGCTTACCACCACACATGTGATTCGATGTTCTGTCCGTAGGTAAGGGTGTACCTTCTTGCTAGTCTTACCTGTACCTAGTAAGGTAGATATTATTTCTTGCGTAGCTCCCGATAAGTGATAAGAATCTTCTCGCAACGGTGGTGCCTTCGAAACACGTAACATTATTTCTTCATCAGCTTCCATCAACTGGTTGCCTTTGACATGTAATTCGTCCTAATACCTAAGTTAAATCATAGCTTCTCTTACATAAATTCTCACAAGAATCAATCTCATATTTTTTAAAACCACATGAAAAGTAGGGTAACATACCCACTTTCCGTCGATCTGTCGATCCTTCCTTACTATAGAATCTACGAATTCAATGTACCTATAGCGTTGCGACATTCGCCTTACACTTTCTCAGCAATCCTATCTTACCAACTCCAGATCGGATCTGCTAACCCTAATTCGCACTCAACTCAACTTAACCTGAGTATGCCTAGGGCTTTTCCTATCATGTACGTCCTATCATTCCTATCTTACTCTCACCTATTCTTATTTCAGTGACCAATAACCTGCAGCTCTGATGCCAACTTATAACAGCCCAAATCCGGGGTCAAGATTTGGTGTCACGAAAACAATCTTTACATAAAATACAAGAATGTTCAATTAACCCCTTTCATCCGGATCGTTTATAAGTTATGGTATGAAACAAGAATCTAATCTTCTACAACTTTCAACAACTAAAATACAATTGTAAATACCTTTGAACTAATGCTCGTATCATATTCTTCTAACTTCTTCAACCTCTCGCAGCGGAGATTTCTCGAACTTCTGCTGTCTATCTAAGCTATTCATTTTTATCCTTATCTGTTTCTGGCAAAAATAAAAATTGACAAAGTAAGAGTGAGCCAAAAATGCCCAGCAAGTATATAATTTGAGTTTCAAACATTAATATCAAAGAAAACTTCTGGACAAAATCTCAAAACAATTTTAAACAATTCTATTTTGAACGAGTGGAGGGAATAAACGTTGGTTGTCACCAGCCTTTAATTATAAATTTAAAATCGACAAGCGACTCCCCGATTCATCTCCTGAATCAGGGTTTTGTCCAGTTTTGGAATCATAAAACCATTCGAGAGAGAGTGCCATTAATGGCGATCAACAACAAATTAGACTGGACACTAGTTCGCATCTATATCCTGCTGATCAGTCAGGATACAGTGCAGATCTATACCTACCTGTATAGATCCAGTCGGGTCCCCAGGAACTACGGCCCGTCTCAAGGCACCGGTTACGTTTCGGTCCTTAGGATTAAGTAAAACTTAATCCCCAAAATATCATTATCCAGCCTGTAGAGTATTTTGATATCAAATCTTTTTGAATTCAAAACATCCCAATTCAGGGTTCACAAATAACCCGAAAGAATGGGTATTTGCTCAGGAGAGCAATCGAATTATAGGAACAATAATGAAAAGAACTGGCATAATAAGAGTAATTGCAGCGAAATATAAAATAGTTAACTATTCTGAACTTAGAATAGGAGCGAATAAATATTTGCAGTAATTTAAAAGAAAATCAGTAATGCTTGCAATATTTAAGAGAAAATCAAGAATACTTGCCTCAATAAGCTTTAACCACTATTATCGGTTGACTTTGGTTCGACTTTGATCGTTCGGCTTTATCGACAAACTACTATCCTATTCTGGATACGATCCCAACATTCAGACCCTTCGGTTGGAACTTCGTTGATCTCGACGTCTAATCCCTAGATCGTTCCTAGTCCGATTTCACGTCTCGGGTCTTCCGTCTAAAACCTACAGGGTTGAAATACCCTAATTCAGATAACCGCTTAAGCTTAACATCAAATCGCTATCCTATTCTACCCATACGATTTCATAACCGAATTCATATTTATATGTATTATCGAAATACACATAGCAATTATGGTTCACATCTTCGAAAATCGGTTCGGTATTTAATTTCGTAAAATACGTATATTTGTCATTTTGAAAAATAGGGTAATCGATTATTCACAAAATATCTTGTCACGTCACGTAAATAGGTTTCATAAAGTTCAATTATATCCTCGTTCGACGTTTTCGACAATTACAGGTTACGTTTCCGTATTTTCGGAATTAATTTCCCTGAAAATCGGGCAGCATTTCCTCTATTTATCGGTCTACCCGTCGAATTATCTCGACATCAAATTCATAACACAATAACAACCAATCATCCATAACTACAATTCACAATTCCCAAACACCATTATTTTTCATGGTTATTCGTATTTTATATTTCGTTTCGTTTCGAAATTAATGTTACAACTAATTTTTATTTGATTAATAAATGTAGGACTCAAATAAAAATCATCATTACCCACAGTCGGCTCGCCGAGGCTCATCGCCGACGGCGGTAAAATTCACGGGTTCCTGTAATACCGGGCATCCTACGTAAATTTCATCGATTATATAAAAATCATTTTCCAGGCGCATTAAATTTTAATATCACGAAATATTAGTCAACATTTTCTGCAAAAAAATGAAACCAAACGCACCGTCGGCTCGCCGAGGCTCATCGCCGACGGCGGTAAAATTCACGGGTTCCCGTAATACCGGGCATCCTACGTAAATTTCATCGATTATATAAAAATCATTTTCCACGCACATTAAATTTTAATATCACGAAATATTAGTCAACATTTTCTGCATAAAAATGAAACCAAAAATTAGAATTATAACATCCCAAAATAACAACTGCACACACAAACAGGCCGACCAGGCCCAACAGAAAGCCCGACAGAAGGCACAACCCAAGAACCACAACCATAGCGACACGCGCATATGCGCAGCACAGAACCCCACTGCCTCACTTCACCGGAGTCCGGGAGGCGGCAACGGGAAAAGAACATGCAGCAAGAACAAAACGGAACAGCCACATCTACACTAACACGGAGAAACACACGCACACACCCGGAATAACACACACACAGAGAATCACCCACACACGAACACCGAGAAGAAGCCGAATAAACAATAGGAAAAGAAAGGGGAATAGGGGCGGCGATTCCGTCGGAAGGAGAGAAACAGCGGTTGTTACTGGAGAAATAAAGCGGCGATAAGCGGCGGCCGGAGCCCAGAGAAGAGAGAGAGATCGATGGATGAGAGATTGAGAGAGACAAAAGAGATTTGTCGGTGAAATATTAGGGAAGCAAGAACACAACACGCTCAAAGCTTAATTTGTAGCCGCGTGTCTATTAATTGACACGTGGCCTGATTACTTAAAACTCGAATCTAACATCGCATTATAAATTTAACGATACATTTTACGAATATAAATACATCGGAATAAATCCAAAATAGTTTTCAATTTCTCGAAGTAAATAAAAACTGATAAAATAATTTTTTTTCCTAATGTTTAAATCATTTTTGGAATTGCTTATTATATCTGTATTTTACATTTTAATGAACAAACGTGCGGTTAAACAAAAGTCAGAAAATTTCCGAAATAATTTTAAAATACTCGAAATATTTAAAAGTTAATAAAATAAAATTTTCATAATTTTTGAAACATTTTGGAATTAATTACTGATTTTACAATTAATTAAAATCAGAAAATCATTTAAAGATAAATAATCAATAAAATATTGATTTCTAAATTTTATAAACTCTTAAAAATAATAAATAAAATTATAAAACCATAAAAATAATTTTGGAAACAATTTTAGCATTTATAAGAATAAATATTCAATGAAATTACTTTAAAAAAATAAATTACATTCATACAACTCGATATTTAATTACGAAATTAATCTCCGCATCCAGCAAATCACAAACAATAAATAATACAGTATCACATAGCTAACAGAACCATCACATATTTTATTTTCTTACTAATTCGATAATTATATTTACATATCAGATCTGAAAATAGATTACTTAGCCGCTAAGTAACTAAAAAGTCGATACGATTTTAATACCGAATTTGGATAATTATCAAAACAGAGCTTCCTATAAAATACTTTATACGAAATTAAGGTGATAATGTCTCGCCTTTTGAGAATATGGATTCTTATCGATATATAAAATGATTTGCGTATCGAAAATTTCACACCGGGACTCGTACAGGTCAAACTTTACCCAGGATCGAAAAAGTCAAAACAAGGAAAGTGTTCAAAATTATCAGATTAGGTTAGGTTGGAGTTTTCGGAAGAGTTTCGGGTTGTAAAAACGCAAAAACGATTGAAGTGGAACGATTTCTGATTCTAAAAATTAATTTTATAATTATGTAAGAATAATCATTATTAATTCTATAAATTCTTATAAATTCATATAATAATCCAAAAATTTCCAGAAAAATACCAAAATTATCTATATTTAATTCTGGATAATTAAAAATTAAAATATCTAAATTTTTATCAGAATAAACATCCAAATATTATTATCCATTATCAAATAATTCACCAAAATTCACATAAAAATCACATAATAATTATTTATAGATAAAAATAATTACATAATATTTCCCAGACGTTACAGCTTTGTTCAATAGTCACATCCTTTTGGGAGGATGCAACTAGAAATGAGCTTTTATCCTTATTAATCACTGCAGTTTGTTGGGAAACTGCAGTGTGGCTAGGTTGGGAAGCACTCAACTTTCCATCCTTATCCTTAGGGTTTCTTTTATGTTCACCCTGTCCCTCACCTACCTTTCCACCTTCACACTCCCCTCTTTGGTTTTGGTGGATTTTACAACTGGCATCTGTTGAGAGATACCGGAGGGGGCTTTCTTTTATTTGGATTTTGATACTTTTGATGGTTTGGTAGCTTGGGTAGGTAACTATTGGGTCATTGGTACAGTTGTCATAGCTACACTAGAATTCAAAGAAATCTGTGAGGTTGGAAGAGTAGGGACATATGAACTTACCTCACTTATCTAAGGTGCTTCCATTACAGGGAAATGGAAGAGTGACCTCTCCTTGTGATGATTTGCCCTGTTCAAATCTACAATAATTCTTCTCTCTTGAACCCAATTATCTAATTTGTTGTTTGGGTTCTCAAGCACAATTTCCTCAGAGAGGTGGTTAGCTAACATCATGAAAAATCTAGAATAATAAACATTTTTACCCCTCTTATTTAATTCCCCTAATTTAAACCCCAACTCAAACAAAACAAGATCACTAAAATTAAAGAACTTATCTGTAACTAGCATGTAGAGCATGTTAAGCATATAAATATTGACATAATCAAAATTACTGATTTTACCAGAAAAGACCTTGGTCACTAAATCATACATGAAACTCCATTCCTTCCTAAGACCCAATCTCTTAATGTCACTTAACTTAGAAGTAGAGAGTGCATAGTTCATGGAATTAAGTATATTAACTATATCAGTGTCTATTGTGGTCAAGTCACAGTATTATCAGGAATCTTGAAACATGCTTTGATAACATCACTATTAATACGGAATTCCTTACCTTTAATGGTGAGTGTAATGGTCTTATCTATCGAGTTGTATGAAGCAGTAGTCCATATCTCTTCAACAACCTCACAGAAGATGGTGGGTGATTCTTGCATTACATAGCTGAGTTTGCAGTT
The DNA here is from genome assembly GCF_009905375.1 of Apium graveolens. Classification (NCBI taxonomy): domain Eukaryota; kingdom Viridiplantae; phylum Streptophyta; class Magnoliopsida; order Apiales; family Apiaceae; genus Apium; species Apium graveolens. The sequence continues at coordinate 213,587,083 of NC_133648.1, forward strand.
CTTCACAAAATCCATCATTTTGTGGTAGTCACTTGAATGTTGAATCCCCTTGTTTACTAGAGCCGTGAAGTTGTTCTTCTCATAGATGTATCCAGTTTGTGACATGATCTTGACTACTGGTGCCATTGTTAGAGAGTGGAAATTGCAGAGATAGAGATGATAGTTGCTTTTGAGAGAGAGAATTTAGAGCAGATAATTTGAGAATGATAAAAGAAAAGCAATGGAAATGAAATAAGCTCTTATACTATCTCAAAAATAACTGTCAAAAATAATAAAGTAAAATAAAGTAACCAATTAAAATTGCCCAAAATAGCCGTTTAAAAATAAACTGTAAAAATTCCATCAATTATTCGTCGTGTTATGCTTACAAACTGTAAGTATACTCGATGGATAATGTTCAGGAAATTAACGGCTAAGATTAAGACAATTCGACGAATGAGGTTAAACTGTTATCCGTTGAGTTATAAAATATTCCAGAAAAATAATTGATTTTTATTAACAAATAGTATTCCGACGGATGATCAAACTCGATGGATAAAGATCATCCGTCGAGATGTAAATTTTGACTTAGCCAAAATTCCATCTAAGACTGAAAAATCAATTAAATTTCTGGCTACATAACAACTTGCAAATTATCTGAAAAGATTTTAGAATAATTAAGCATACCTAACTCACTTACCAACCTTGAGAAGGTGGATTCATCCAATGGCTTTGTAAAAATATCTGCAAGCTGCTTCTCACTTGGAACAAAATATAGTTCCATAGTACCATTCATTACATGTTCCCTTATACTTGATGTCTATGTGCTTTGTCCTTGAATATTGTACTGGATTTTCAGTGATGGCAATTGCAAACCATAGTCTAGCAATTGATTTTTCATCCACAAAATCTGTGCACAGCAACTGCCAGCAGCAATATATTTAGCTTCAGCTGTAGAAGTAGAAACTGAATTTTGCTTTTTACTGAACCAGGACACAAGCTTATTTCCTAGAAATTGACAGGTTCCTGTTGTACTTTTTCTATCAATTCTACAACCTACATAATCTGCATCCGAATAACCAGTTAGATCAAAACCAGAATCTCTAGGGTACCAAATGCTAAGTTTTGGTGTTTCCTTGAGATATCTGAAAATTCTCTTAATAGCTACTAAGTGAGATTCTCTAGGATCAGCCTGAAATATAGCACACAAACATGTAGCAAACATTATATCTGGCCTACTAGCTGTTAAGTACAGAAGTGAGCCAACCATGCCCCTATAACTTGAAATATCCACAGACTTTTCAGTAGTGTTTAATTCAAGCTTAGTTGCATGACCATGGGAGTTTTTGCAGATGTGCAATCCATTATATCAAACTTCTTTAAAAGATCATAAATGTATTTATTTTGACAAATGAATATTCCATCACTAACTTGCTTAACTTGCAAACCAAGAAAGTAAGTTAGTTCTCCCATCATACTCATTTCATACTTACTCTGCATCAATTTGGCAAACTTTTTACAAAGTTTTTCTTCTGTAGAGCCAAAAATAATGTCATCTACATTAATTTGAACAAGTATACTAGAGCCATTAACATTTCTAAAGAAAAGAGTTTTATCTACAGTACCTCTTGTGAAGTGATTTTCCAAAAGGAACTTTGATAAAGTGTCATATCAGGCTCTAGATGCTTGATTCAGTCCATAAAGTTCCTTCAAAAGATAGTAGACATATTCTGGAAAATTTGGATCTTCAAAACCAGGAGGCTGACTAACATAGACTTCCTCCTCCAGGTCTCCATTCAGAAAGGCAATTTTGACATCCATTTGATAGACCTTAAAATTGGTATGGGCTGTGTTATGGATAAAAAACTAGAGTATATTAATTGCTGTATTTATTACTAAGGTTCGGGAGCTCAAGGTCTTTAATGGCTGCTCTCGTGTTTTGTAGCTTAATTCTGCCTTTACGAGATGCCTACGTATCTCTGCGAATTAGAAAATCAAGCCAAAAAACGAAGTTCTGATGGAGTGGTAGATCTCTTTATATAGATGTTGAGAGTCCTTGAATTGGACTAGGGATAGGAGACTTGTTGGTCAAGTTCTCAGACTTTAGATAAACTTAGAAGTCCTAAAATAAAGGAATCAGATTCCTTGTTGGTGTAGGTGCCCTTGGGGCTATCTTTTATAGATTTATATCACTGATTGGACTCATTTAATGAGCTGTTAATCTCCCTTATTTATTAATTACGAAATTAATAAATAATCAGAGTTTCGGGCCTCGTTAATTGGGCTTCATTACTGGACCATACCAGATCTAATTAATTCATCATTAATTATATTTTTAGGCTAATTTTAGGCTCATATCATTTTCTCCCCAACTTCTGGGAAACCGTAAAAAGATTTCGTAGAAGTTAAGTTCATTTGTTCCCTTATAGGGTGTCATTTTTACGTAAAGTGTGGAGCGACCTACACATTTACAACAATTTGTCTTGCACACAGCTTTAGGGTTATTTTAGAACCTCTCTATTGTTTTCCTTACCTTATTCCTTCTTTTTAGGAATTTTCAGGTATTTTTCAGGAATTTTCTCTTAATTTCTAAGATTTTCTCCTTAATTTATAGGAATTATCCCTTAATTCTGGGATTTTTTCCTCAATTTACAGGAATTTTCCCTTAATTCTGGGATTTTTTCCTCAATATTTTACCATAAATAATTTTTGAAAATTATTTTCTAATTTTCCCTAATTTTATGGGATTTTATTCTTATTTTCCCTATTTATTGGGAATTTTTTTAGCAATTTTCCTGATTTTAGCCTATTTTCTAATTAATTAAATAATCAGAAAAATAGGATTTTGCAGCTCAAGGCATCCTAGGCGTTGTTGATCCGCGCCTAAGAGACAATCTTCCAACAACGTCTAGGAAATATGCCTCCTGGGCGTTGTTGGAGATTAATACTTCCTGGGCGTCGTTGATCCACGCCTATGAGACAACCTTCTAACAACGTCTAGGAAATATGCATCATGGGCGTTGTTTGAGGCCAATACTTCATGGGCATCGTTGATCCACGCCTAGGAGACAACCTTCTAACAACGTCTAGGAAATATGAATCCTGGGCGTTGTTTGAGGCCAATACTTCCTGGGCGTCATTGATCCACGCCTAGGAGACAACCTTTTAACAACATCTAGAAACTTGCGTCCTGGGCGTTGTTGGAGGCCAATACGTCCATAATGCCTACGCGTTGTAGACCCGCGCCTAGGAAACATCCTTCCAACAGCGTCTAGGAAACTTGCGTCCTGGGCGTTGTTGGAGGTTAATACGTTCATAATTCCTAGGCGTTGTACACCCACGCCCAGGAGACATGTTTGGTACCACGCCCGGGAATCATGTCCTCTAGGCGTGGTTGGGCTTTCGAGCCTTGATTTATTCCGTGAATTTTGGTTTTTTGGTTTAAAATGTTCTAGATCTTTTCAAAATTCAAATTTTATGGGCTTCCCGCCTTTACTAGGCCCATTTCTTTTGGCCCAGACACGTTTGAGCTTCCACACGCTCATCTATATAAGGAGTGAAGTGTGAGTTCATTTCTCACACTTCACTTCCACAAAATTTCTTCACCTCTAGATTTCTCTACTCTGCATTTTCTCTCAAGAATAGCCATCGCAAGGCGATTTCTGGCATTCTGCACCACCGGTTTTTTGGGCTCATTTTAAAGATTCCGTTTGAATCTTCTTCTTCTTCGATTATATTCAAGAGCTTTCTGGTTTCAGTCTTCATCCATGGCGGATTCCGATTCATCCCACTCCCATGTTCCTAAGCTGCTTCCCGTCCATCTAGGGCCAACCGAGGTAAAAAATCTCTCATCCATTCCTCAGTTATTTCTCTTAGGGATCTTTTAACCGAATTTAGGAAAGCCTTCCCTAATATGTTACACTTAGATGCATATAATTATCCTTCTAGATTTGGTTCGGAACATGTAGGCACCATAGCTCGCCTTTTTGGTATTTCTCACCCTTATAGGGCCGTGGCTCCAGACCCAAATGACAGGGCCTGTTACCCAAAGCCTGGGGCCATTCGGGTCTATAAGGAAACCTTTTATGCTAGTTTTCGCCTTCCTCCTCATCCCTTCATTTTTCACCTTTTGGCTGAAGCCGGGGTATGTCCAACCCCACTCACACCCAATTCTTGGCGTTTCATTCACTGTTATATGGCCCAATCACGTAAACACGGTTTTGAGCCCAATGATTGTGTCTTTCGCTATTTATTTTAGTTTGTAAATGCTTCTGAGGACCAAGGATGGGTCAAAATAGTTCATAGATCCTTGGCCCGCTCCTGCTTTGTTTCTGGCACCAATCCTGACTCGTATCCAACTTGGAAGAGCGAGTGGTTTTATGTGTTTCTGGATTCCGAGGAGGGTTGGGACCATTGTTTCTGGCCCAACTTCTCAAAAAGTATAGATGGGTCTTTAAGAGACTTAAAATTGGGGATAGATGAGGATGCGACCATCAAGGCCATCACAACTGATAACTTGCATCATTGCGCTCTCATCCTTTTAGAGGGCAATTTGCAAAATTTAGGTCTAAGTGACCTAGGTCCCGAGGGTATTTCTTTCCCCTTTTATTCCACTTTTTAACTCCTTATTTTTGTCCTTCTTCTTATGTGCCTATATCTTTTTGCAGCTAGGGCAGCTCTGGACACAATTTTCAAGAAGCGGGAGGCCCGCGCTGCCAAGGGCTCTGCTGTTGAGACCCACCGCGACAAGTGGGTTAGGATTGGTGACGGCCCTTCAGTCACGGTTAAGGAGGCCGTCCCTACCTTTATATCCCAGAGGCCTCTTAGACTTGATGAGGATACATCTCCTTTCACCGTCACTTGGGGCCTTTAGAGGAGGGAGACCGTGGTAGGGAGTTCCGAGGCTGCCGCTGTTTGGTTCGAGAGCGTAATTACGCCTCGTGACAGGGCCGAGATAGTAGAGTCTTCTGATGAACTACAGATTGAGCGTCTGGGTGCTCAGGCCGTGGCTTCTGTAAGCCTCTTCCTTGTCTCCTTTTTGACTGTTTTTTTTAATTCTTTCATATTTACTTAATGTATTTGGATATGCTCGTGCAGATGAATACCTATCTCCAGGCCGCCCTTTACAATCTGAAGGATGCGAGGACTAGCCTGACCATTGCTGAGAGAGATAGGGATAGGTACCTCAAAGCTTCAGAGGCCAACTTCACTCGTTTTCGTGAGGTAGAGAAGGAGCTGGCGGATGAAAAGGAGAAAGTTCGCAAGCTGGAGCTGGATGCTCGGAGAGCCCGGGCTGAGGTGATAGCTGAGTATAAGGCATCTCAGGACTTTCAGGATGTCCTGAATGCTGAGTACGATGCTAACTTTCCGGAGACCTTTTCTAGCTGCTGGGAGCAGATAGTGGAGGAGATTGGGAAGAAGATCCCAGAGGTGACTCTCGCCGCCTATCTAGTTCCTGCTATTCCTGGGCAAGAACCTCTTCTTGAGGATATTCCTCTTTCTACTACTCTTACTACTTCCGCTGATGCCACAGTTGTTTCTCCTGAAGATGTTGATCTTACGGGAGATAAGCCCGTTCCTCCTTCCACTACTGCCGATAAGGGAAACGATGATGATGACTTTTTCAAGGATCTTGAGTAGTTTGTTTTTCTTATTTGGCCCCCAGTCTTTTTACATATTAACTTATTCGTACTTGGAAGTTATTACCCTTCGGGGTTTATTATGTCATTTTAAGTTTTATTTGTTTGCTTTTCTACTATTTCTTTCGAGTACTTGTACTATTAGTTTGTTAGCCTTCTTTTTAAAAAGCTATCCCTTATTTTTTCTCGTACTTGTACTAAAATAGATAAGCAAGCTCAAACCTATATGGTATGAACCAAACAGTTCTAGAATAAGATGAACCAAATAGTTCTAGAATAAGATGAACCAAACAATTCTAAAACAAATTTATGAAAACTTTTGGGATTCATCCCTTACACAAGTCTTAACAATCCTCAAACTAAAAAATGTAAATCTTAAGCGAGCAAATCTTCAAGGTGCTTTTCAACCTACTTATCATCTCGACAATTGTGAATCGTACTTAATCATTTTTCATGTAGTAAACCTTCAGGTTTTGTGCATACCGAGTTCTCGGAACTTTAAAACCATCCATAGTTTCAAGCTCGTAGGTTCCTCTACCTTGAACACTCTTGACCTTGTATGGCCCTTCCCAATTTGGGGCAAGCTTCCCTTTCTGCCCTACACCCGAAGCTTCCACCTTCCTTAAAACTAAGTCACCCAGTTTGAAGAACCTTTCTTTTACCCTTAGGTTATAGTAGAACGAAGCATTTTTCTGATATTCAACTATCTTCGCATGTGCCTCATCCCGTACTTTATCAATTAAATCCAGGGCTAACCTTTGCCCTTCCTCATTTTCCTCAGCATTGAAAGCTTCAATCCTGGGGGAGGAATGTGATATTTCTACAGGAACAACTGCTTCTACCCCATATGCTAACATGAAGGGAGTTGCTCCGGTCGTCACTCTACAGGTAGTCCTATAAGCCCATAGTATTGGGAGTATCTCATCCACCCAATATTCCTTGACTTCTCGATCCTCTTTTTTAGTCCATCCAGGATTATCCGATTCGCCACTTCTGCTTGCCCATTAGCATGCCGGTGAGCCACAGAGGTGAATCGTAATTCAATTTCATTCTCCTCATAATACTTCTTGAATTCCTCATTGTTGAACTGTGTTCCATTGTCAGTGACGAGGAATTCCATATCGACACATGATATTTTCCCACAAGAATTGTGCAACCTGCTTAGTTGTGATTTTGGCCAAAGGCTTGGCTTCAATCCACTTAGTAAAATAATCAATGGCCACAATCAGGAACTTCCTTTGTGCCGTGGCCATGGGGAAAGGCCCAAGTATATCCATTCCCCACATAGCAAAGGGGATGGGTGAGTTGATGGAAGTCACATCTTGGGGGGCTGTCTAACGACAGGTGCATGCTTCTGACTGCGGTCATACTTTTTTACATATTTTTTGGCATCAACCATCATTTCTGGTCAATAGAAGCCTAAACGGGTTATCTTATGAGCTAAGGCCCTGCCCCCCAAGTGTTGCCCACAAATACCTTCATGTACTACTTCAAGAGCCAAGTGTGCCTCATCGGGCCTGAGATATCTTAAGTAAGGAACCACGAAAGATCTTTTATACAGAATCCCATCTATCAAAGAGTACCTTAGTGCTTGAACAGCTAACTTCCGTGCTTCAGTAGCATCATTTGGAAACCAGTCGGTGTGAATGTGGGCCTTAATGGGATCTATCCATAATGTCCCCAGGCCTATAGGAGCTACAAGCTTAACATCAATGCTCCGTGTCTTCAAAACGTGGAAGTAAACACTTCCTGAACTTTCTTCTATCTCAGATGAAGCAAACTTTGATAATACATCTGCCTTAGCATTTTCCTCCCTTGGAATGTGCTCAACATGGCATTCATCAAATTGGGTCATCACGGCCCTTACTAGGCGGACATACTTAGCCATCGTATCATCCCTTGCCTCAAACTCTCACTTCACCTGGGATATGACTAGCTTCGAGTCTCCACATACTTTTAAGTTCTTGACTCTAAGTGTCCCTGCTAAGCCAAGACCAGCTATCAGAGCTTCATATTCTACCTCATTGTTTGTGGTTGGGAAGTCTAACTTCATGGCATATTCAATTAAGAACCCATCAGGACTTTGTAAAACGAAACCTGCTCCACTTGAATTTTTTTTGATGCTCCATCAAAATAGAGAACCCAGTATTCTTTCTTCTTATCAACCTTTTCTTTTTCCTCCTTATCAACTTCCTTGTCTCGAGGTATGGTATCTTCCTGCCCCCCGACTTCTTGGTTGGGTATGGTACATTCCACCACGAAGTCAGCCAATTCCTGGGCTTTTATCGCCATTCGAGGTTTATATTTGATGTCGAATTCTCCTAGCTCTATTGCCCATTTAATCAGTCTCCCACTAGCCTTAGGATTATGGATTATATTTCTCAAGGGTTGATTTGTTAGAACCTCAATTTGATGAGCCTGAAAGTAAGGATGTATCTTTCTTGAAACCATTACCAGAGCTAAAGCAAACTTCTCAATGGTTGAATAATTCAGCTCAGCTCCATGCAGAATTTTGCTGACATAGTATACGGGTTTCTGGATTTTCAGTTCCTCCTTAACCAACACAACGCTCAAGGCACTCTCTGAAACGGCCAAGTACAAGTATAAGACTTCATTCAAAGCTGGCTTGGCCAACAACGGGGCCTGGGCCATATATTTCTTTAAGTCCTCGAATGCCTTCTGGCTTTCCTCACTCCATTGAAAATCTTTGACCTTCTTTAAGGACTTGAAGAACGACAAACACTTGTCTCCCGACTTGGAGATGAATCGTCCCAGCGCAGCAACCCTTCCTGTGAGCTTCTAAACATCTTTGACAGTTTTTGGTGGCTCTATGTCCAGGATTGCCTTTATTTTATCAGGATTGGCCTCGATCCTTCTCTTGGAGACCATCAATCCCAAAAATTTTCCAGATCCTACTCCAAAAGCACACTTCGTAGGATTTAACATCATCTTGTGGTACCTCGGGACCTCGAAAGCTTCCCTCAAATGGGTTATATGATCAGTCTTTACTAGACTCTTGACTAACATGTCATCAACATAGACTTCCATAGTCTTGCCAATAAGATCCTTAAAAATTTTATTTACCAACCTTTGATAGGTGGCTCCTGCATTCTTGAGACCAAATGCCATAACAAGATAACAATAAACACCAAAGTCAGTGATGAATGATACCTTTGGAATGTCGTCCTTTTGCATCTTGATCTGATTGTATCCATTAAATCCATCCATGAAGCTCAGCATCCCATGCCCAGCAGTGGCATTTATCAAAGTATCGATCCTTGGTAACGGGAAACAGTCCTTAGGACAGGCATCATTTAGATCAGTGAAGTCCACACACATCCTCCATTTTCCATTGGCCTTCTTCACCATTACAGGGTTTGCTAATCACTCCGGAAATTGAATCTCCTCAATGAAACCAGCCTCTAAGAGCTTCTCCACTTCCTGTTTTATAGCTTCTTGCCTTTCTGGAGCAAAACTTCTTTTCTTTTGTTTCACTGTCTTCTGATTTGGGTCCATATTCAGCTTGTGAGTAATCAGTTCCGGGTCTATGCCTGGCATATCAGCTGCTGACCATGCAAATACGTCACTATTTTCTTGCAAAAATTTCACCAACCTCCCTCTAAGGGGCTCCTCAAGCGTGGCTCCAATAAAAGTCAGCTTCTCAGGATCTTCGGGGGCTAAAGGAATTGAAACCAAGTCTTCTGCTGGCTTTCCTCTTTTCTCATCATTCTTTCAGATATCCAGATCTTCAATAGGAAGAACCTGCCCCCCAACTCCATCTACCCTCAAAGAGGCCACATAACAGCTTCTAGCCATTTTTTGATCTCCTCTCTATTCTCCGATCCTATCCCGGGTGGGAAATTTCATAACTTAATGGTAGGAACATGGGACTTCCTTGAAGGAGTGTATCCCTGTTCTTCCCATGATAGCGTTGTAAGTCGATCTAGCCTTCACCACCATGAAGTCCAACATTTGAGTTGCTTGCCTTGATTCCTGTCCTATGGTTGTTGGCAACTTTATTATCCCTTCTACGGGGCACTCCACTCCCGCAAATCCATATATTGGCATGTCGGTTGGGATCAATTAGGAGTCGTTATATTCCATCCTCAAAAAGGTGTCATGGAGCAAGATATCCACTGAAGTACCATTATCCACAAGGACCCTTCTCACTGGGTTGTTCCCTATTATCGGGGTTATAACCAACGGGTCGTCATGGGGAAATTTCACACCTTCCGGATCAGAATCATCAAAAGACATTGTTACTCCTGTCCTGGCCCTCTTCGGGGCTTCCCCAACAATATGCATAACTTCTCGGGCATACGCTTTCCTGGAGTTCTTGGATAACCCAGCAGCAGTTGGTCCTCCAAAAATGGTGTTTATCACAGGCCCTCGGGGTCGTGGTCCTCCGAAGATTGTATTTATCACTGATCCCCTAGGCTGGGGATTCCTCCCCTGACCGTCTTGGTCCCTCATACTATCTTCAAAGTTCTTTCTTCCATTGTTATTCCTATTCCCTCTATCTCCAGTGTACTTGTTCAACCTCCCTTTTCTAATAAGGAACTCAATTTCATCTTTCAGTTTCCTACACTCATCGGTGTCATGACCCACATCCTTGTGAAATCTACAATACTTGCCCTTATCTAACTTGGCAGGATCGGCCTTCAAGGGCTTAGGCCAGCGAACATCTCGATCTTTCTCGATTTTCATTAAAATTTGGCTCCTTGGAGCATTCAGCTTAGCATATTCAGTGAACTTTTGCCCAGGTCCTCCCTTCTTGGGGATTGAATCAGAGTTTTGCTCGGTTCTAGGATACTTATCCTTAGCGATATATTCCAGGCCAGTTTTCCGCTTCTTGCCTCCACTGGGCTCATTACTCACTATGGTCTTCTTCATGCTCTCTTCCACCTTGATGTACTTCCCGGCTCTATCTTGGAGCTGCAACATGCTTTTAGGGGGGCGTTTGGCCAAGGACATCTTGAAGAATTCGTCCCTAGTTCCCTGTTGTAGTGCTATCATGGCTACCTTATCATCAAGGTTCGGGACTTTCAAAGCCTCCTTTGTGAAACGATTCAGGTATTCTCTTAAGGATTCCTTTGCTCCCTGTACAATACTCATGAGGGATGCTGAAATTTTCTCATGCACTCTCCCACTGATAAACTACCTAATAAAAGCTTGACTTAACTCTCTGAAGGACCCGATAGAGTTCGGGGGCAAACGACTATACCATCTTTGAGCCATACCCGACAGGGTTTGAGGAAAGGCCCGACACTTAATAGCGTCATTCACGGGTTGCAACAATAGTGCATTAGAGGATGTCCTGACATGATTAGCGGGATCTCCCGTGCCATCATAAGCTTTGATGGTGGGCATCCGAAGATTCCTCATCCGAAGATTCGGAGTCTCTCTCAGTATAAGGACCAGAATATTCCTGATCCTCAGGGATAGGAGCCAAACTTCGTATGTAGGGGGCGTTCGCCCTCATGCTTCATTCCGTCCAGCATGTCCACTTCCTCCAACCTCGGGGTAAAGGGACATCCCATAAGGGGGTTAGTAGTCACAACAGTTGAATACTCGTACCCAGGGGGTCGAGAATTCACAGGTGCATGGAATTGTTGAACTTGGGGATTCGTACCTTGAATAACCGAGGGAATCGTCCCTTGTGGCCGAGGTTCAGTTGCCCCTATTTGGGCTTCTCCTTGGGTGACTGCATAACTTGAATGAGGAGGTACCTCCACGGTTGACGAAATCACTTGGGTTGTCCCCGATGGTGTTCCTTCCTCAAGAGCTCTAATTGTTCTCCGCATTTTTGCCATGGTTGTTGTTGTCGTTTCCCACAAACGGTACCAAATGTTATGGATAAAAAACTAGAGTATATTAATTCTTGTATTTATTACTAAGGTTCGGGAGCTCAAGGCCTTTAATGGCTGCTCTCGTGTTTCGTAGCTTAATTCTGCCTTTACGAGATGCCTACATATCTCTGTGAATTAGAGAATCGAGCCAAAAAACATAGTTCTGATGGAGGGGTAGATCTCTTTATACAGATGTTGAGAGTCCTTGAATTGGACTAGGGATAGGAGACTTGTTGGTCAAGTTCTCAAACTTTAGATAGACTTAGAAGTCCTAAAATAAAGGAATCAGATTCCTTGTTGGTGTAGGTGCCCTTGGGGCTATCTTTTATAGATTTATATCACTGATTGGACTCATTTAATGAGCTGTTAATCTCCCTTATTTATTAATTATGAAATTAATAAATAATCAGAGTTTCAGGCCTCGTTAATTGGGCTTCATTACTGGACCATACCAGGTCTAATTAATTCATCATTAATTATATTTCTAGGCTAATTTAGGCCCATATCAGGCTGCATAGGCTAAGAATATTCTGATGGCTTTAAGTCTTACAACAGGAGCAAATGTTTTATCAAAATCTATTCCTTCTTGTTGACAATAGGCTTTAGCAACCAATCTAGCTTTTTTCTTGACTACTATGCCATTTTCATCCAACATCTTTCTGAATACCCAATTGGTGTCTATTGGATTCTTTCCTTTAGGCTTGGGCACCAGCTTCCATACCTTATTCCTCTCAAATTGGTTTAGCTCATCCTGCATAGCTAAAATCCAATCAGGATCCAACAAAGCTTCTTCTACCTTCTTTGGTTCTTCCTTAGAAAGAAAGCTGATGTACAAACATTCTTCTTGAGTTGCTCTCCTTGTTTTAACTCTAGAAGATACATCACCAATGATGAGCTCAAAGGGGTGATCCTTTGTCCATTTTCTTTGTTGAGGTAGATTAGCTCTAGATGAAGAGGCCTCATTGTTGTCTTGATGTGTGATTGAGTTTTGATTGTTAGAAACTCCCCTTGAGTTAATGGATCTTTGATTTAAGAAAGGGGAGCTTTCTGTAAGTGATCTATTCTGACTTCCAGCTTCTTTTGATGACCCGACGGATGGTGAATCTTGAGTACCGACGGATGAAGCTGGTTGTCTCCCGACGGATAAAGCAGATTGTCTCCCGACGGATTAGCATTTTGCAACTCGGCAGATGTTGAATTTTGTGCTTCATTGGTAGGAGATTTTTTTGCATTATCCTTTGATATTGTTCCTTGATCACTTTCATCATCACTGTCATCACTAACCATCTCCACATTGTCAAATTTGAGACTCTCATGGTAATCTCCATCTTGCAGTCCTTCAATCTTTTTATCATCAAACACAACATGTATTGATTCCACAACAATGTTGGTTCTAAGATTGTAGGCTCTATATGCTTTACCAAGAGCATATCCAACAAAAATTCCTTCATCTGCTTTAGCATCAAACTTTCCATTCTGATCAGTTTGATTTCTCAAGATATAACATTTACAGCCAAAGACATGAAGAAAATTTAGAGTTGGCTTCTTGTTATTGACCAAATGGTAGGGAGTCATGCATTTTGCTTGATTAATCAGAGAAATATTCTGAGTGTAGCATGCTGTATTTGTAGCTTCCGCCCAGAAATATGTTGGTAACTTAGACTCTTCAAGCATTGTCCTTTCAGCTTCAATAAGTGATCTGTTCTTCCTTTCTACTACTCCATTTTGTTGTGGAGTTCTTCCTGCTGAAAACTCATGAAAAATCCCATTTTCTTCACAAAATGCTCTCATGACAGAATTCTTGAACTCAGTTCCATTATCACTCCTGATTCTTCTAACTTTGAAATCAGGATGATTATTGACTTGCCTTATATGATTGATGATGATTTCACTAGCCTCATCTTTAGACTTCAGGAAATATGTCCAAGATAACTTTGAAAAATTATCTACAATTACTAGGAAAAATCTTTTCCTTATAATGGACAACACATTGACTGGTCCAAACAAATCCATGTGTAGCAGTTGCAAAGGTTCTTCAATTATTGAATGAAGCTTCTTCCTGAATGATGCTTCGATCTGCTTTCCTTTTTGGCAGGCATCATACAATCCATCCTTAGAAAACTCTACTTGAGGAATGCCTCTAACCAGTTCTTTCTTTACTAGTTCATTCATGGTCTTGAAGTTTAGATGGGATAGCTTCTTGTGGCATAACCAACTTTCATCTTGACTTGCTTTACTGAGAAGACAAGTAAAAAACTCTGTATTTGATGAGTTGAAGTCAGCTAGGTACACATTCCCTTTTCTCACACCAGTGAGAACCACTTTGTTTCTCTTCTTGTTAGTCACAACACAAGCTTCTGAATTGAAGGTTACTGAATTGCCTTTATCATAAAGCTGACTGATACTCAGCAAATTATGCTTGAGACCATCCACTAAGGCAACCTCCTCAATGATGACATTGTCTTTTGAAATCAAGCCATATCCCACAGTATAACCCTTGCTGTCATCTCCAAAAGTAATACTAGGCCCAGCTCTCTCCTTGAACTTGGTGAGCAGGGTAGAATCACCAGTTATGTGTTTTCAACAAGCACTATCCAATTACCATAGCTTTTTTCTGTTTCCCTGCACACATCAAAATCAAATCAAGTTGATTTTGGTACCCAAGTTTCCTTGGGTCCTGCCTTGTTAGCTTTCTTTTTCCGTTTCTTAGGTTTGATCTCATTTGACTTGGGGATATCAGATTCATCCTTAGTCATTTGAACTGAACCTTTGAAACCATACATTATAGCAGAATTATCATGCATATTCTGATTAACAGGGAATGGCATGCTATTAGTAAACATGTTATTCCAGTAAGGCATGCTAAATGGCATTTGTGGCATACTAAATGCAGCATAATAAGGATTAGGTGCAAATGGCATATTAGCAAAATGTGCATTCATATTCTGTGTAGTCATTTATAGGCATAGAAGACATGGCATTCATGTGGGGAAAGTGAGGTGGCCCATATATGGAAGTAGGCTTGACAGTTTTGCAATTAACAGACAAATGATTTACACAACCACACTTAACACAGATTTTTCTTGGAGCATAGTTATCAGGTGTGTAGTTGTTATGCTTGTTAATTCTTAATTTACCATTTCTATTATTTTTCTTTTTAGCCTCTATTTTAACCTCAATCTTTTCAAGTATGTCACTCAATTGCTTGACAGTTATATGACCAACATTAGCCTTTTTCTCCTTCTTAACTTGACTGGATTCTCCTGGAACAAAATTCTTGGAAACTGATCCATATTTCTCATTTAACTTGACAAGCTTGGATTTACTTATAGGCTTTCTCACAGTCGACGGATGAGGATTTATGTCACTCGACGGATAACCCTTTTTGTTATTCGATGGATGACCCTCATCATCTGTCGAGTCTACATCTGTTAGCAATCCTTCAACCAAATTGGATTCCAGCTTCTCCTTATCCTTCTTCCAGGCTGCATCACAAAAGGACTCAATACCTTGAACTTTGGTGATTTGAGCATGAACATCTCTAGATGTTTTCCATGCCTTAATCACCTCTTGTTCTCGTTCAAGCTACTTCTTCAAAATCTCTTCTTTCTTCAAGGACTCAGTTAATTCCTCCTTGACAATCTTACACTCAATTCTTAATTTTTCAAAATCATTGAACTGAGACTCTAGCATATTATTCCTCTCACTTAAAAAAATTGTTTTCTTTGATTTTAGCATTTTCCTTAGTAAGAGACTTAAATGTAACACGCAAATGATATAATTTTGTAGACATGTCATTTATTGCATCATTGCACTCAGCTTTAGATAAATGTGCAAGGTTAGTGGTGATTACCTGATTACTTGAAGAACTTATCTTTGTTTTATCAAACTTGGCCATTAGGGCTAGATTGATATAGCTGACATCTTCATCTTCATCCAGACCATCTGCTGCCCAATCATTTTCTTGTGTAATTAAAGCCTTTTCCTTTTGTTTGAGCAGCTCAAAGTATTTCTGTTTATAAACCACAGGCTCAAACTTTTTCTTGCTGGAATCTGACTTTCTACACTTACTGGCAAAGTGCCATGCCAAGCCACATTTGAAACATTTGAATTTAGATTTATCCACCATATTTCTATTTGGCTTGGCTGCTCTAAAGTTCTTCTTGAACTTGAGCTTGGCAAATCTTCTGGAAAGAAATGCTAGATGTTCATCAATATCTTCCATATCATCTTAGCTCAAAGAATCTTGATTTTCTGCTACCAGCCCCTTGCCCTTATTTTCACAGACCTTTGAAGTTGATTCAACAGCTTCCATCTTCATCTCCTTCTCTTTCTTTACCTCAGCAACTAGTGCAATGGACCCTCATTTCTTCTTTCCTCTCTCCATCCTCTCATCTTGCTCTATTTCAAGCTCATAAGTCTTTAGGATGCCGTACAGTCTCTCCAAAGTAAACTTCTTATAGTCTTGAGAGTTTCTCAATGGGACTGTCATTGGTTTCCATTCCTTTGGAAGAGATCTAAGGAACTTCAGATTGGAGTCTTTTATCTGATAGACCCTTCCATGCAACTTCAGAGCATATAGTAGTTTTGGAAACCTACTAAAAATGTCAGTGAGAGACTCACTTTCTTCACTATAAAAATGCTCATATTGCTGAATCAGTAGATGCATCTTGTTTTCTCTAACTTGCTTAGTGCCATCATAGATAATCTGTATTGTATCCCAAACTTCCTTGGCAGTTTTGCAATTGATGATGTTGTCAAACATGTCACTATCAACTCCATTGAACAAGATGTTCATGGTCTTCATATCTTTCCTGACTTGTTCAATATCAGGATCAGACCATTCATGCCTTGGCTTGGGGACATATGGCTCATTTCCAGTTGCAGCTCTCATTGGTATATGAGGGCCTCTCTCTATGCAATCTACATAGGCCTCATCTTGAGAAAGTAAATGAAGATGCATCTTTACCTTCCAGTGATGGTAATTATCTTTATCCAGAAAAGGAATTTAGAAAGTATTTTAATTTTGTAAAAATTATCGGATTGGGATTTGACCGAGACGTAAAAGCCCACAAAATTGGTATTTATATTTTTATAAAATCAAAGACTCTTCAAATAGTGTGTATTTTCGTATTTATGAAATGTATGTAATGTCCGGGAAATTTTGATATAAATATTGTAATTATTCATAAATTATATTTTAAAAGCATTTCCCCATAAATTGTTATCTTCGAGCTTGTGATTTTAAATTATACGAACAAAAGGTACCGCTTTATATTTTATCAGGACCATTTGTGTATATATATATATGTCTCGTAGTAATCTGATTCCATCCAGTACTAATCCAAATAAACAAATATCTATCGGTATTTTCTTTCGTTTTATTAGGTTATTTTTGTTTCAAAATTCTGAATTCAAAGATTTCAACTTTCTGATCAAACCGTTAATCTGTTGATTGTAATCTTTGTACCGTATCAAAGCTCTCGATGAGACGGTCATATCCATATCAAAAAATCTTTATATAAGGTTGATTATTTCTCGATTTCAATTTCTAATACTTTTCTTTAAAATTTGTTATTGTAGTTTGATTGATTTTTTGAATGTTATGAGGATTGATTATAATTGTAGAGATCACGAGGAACATTTCCATATATAAATTTCATGATTTTAATTCGGTTTTGTATAAAATCAAGCTTTTGGTTTTTATCTAAATTTTATTTCAATTTTTAGGATTGTTCTTGAGTTTGTGATTGATTATAATTATAACGACTGGGATTTTCACGATGTATATATATGAATAATATATAGTTTTGTGATCTAATTGTGGATAATGTGGTTTTATGTGTGAATAAATATAAATTTATATAATTTTATGGCTTATGTGTAATTTCTGTGTAATAGTAAAAGGGAACGTAAAATGTCTCGTTCGAGTTTGATGAGTCAGCGAAAGACATAAGCTACATTTTGTCGGGCCGTCAGTTAAAACGGGACCCGTTATTCGAAAGAAGGATTTAATGAAGAAGGATTAAAGACAAGATAATTTGTGTATTGTGTTGAGTTATGCTAATAATGTGTATTTTGTGTACCTATGATTATTTGGATTCGTAACTGAGAAGAGTTATATCGTTATTTGAATTATCAAATAATTATTACTCGCGTAATCAGCTATTAAAAGGGGAAGGATGTGTTAAGGTGTACAAATATTGAATGTGTTTGATGTTATTGTATGAATATATGTTATTTTAAAGTTATGAGTGTGAATCTGTGATTCATGAGTTTTTAAATCTTTTTAAAAGGAATTATCTTGTTAGAATAAGGATTAATTCATCCTTATATATATTTTTATAAAATTAATAAAATATGATCAAGGAGCGAAATTTGTTTTATTATCTCTGGAATATTCCTAGAGGCTTTCTAAAAATAATAATTGGAATTATTTTGATCTTTGATATTTTAAAATGATTTTTAAAAGCTTATTCCTGTCATTGGTGAATTACTTGCAAAATCAATATAAATGATCTGCTTATTCAAAAAAAATTTAAAAATACGAGACAGAAGCTAATTTTCATATTCCTTAAATAAAAAATATTATTCTAGGCATTTTTATACTTTTCAGAATTTATTTGAATTATTGAAGTATGTTTTGCTCAAAAACAAAAGAAAAAGAAAGAAGTATGTTTTTCATCTCTCTCTCTCTCTCTCTCTCTCTCTCTCTCTCTCTCTCTCTTCTCTCTCTTCTCTTTCACTCTCTCTCTCACCTCTCGATAATCTCTCTCTTCTCTCCGTTCACCTTCGTTTGTGGGTGGTTTTCAATTTTGAGACCATCTTTGTGATGGGCTTTACTTCCTTTATGTATATATAGGGATGCATGCGAGTAGTTTTTCGGTTTCTTAAAACCCTTCTTTGGGTTTTGGTTTGGTTCTTGATTATCATCAATTGAATGGTGATTTTGCTGATATCTATGTGATATCATGTGTGTTTGATTAGTAAAAACAAGTTTATAGGTAGATTTTTAGTTGGAAACCCCGAAAGGGGCACCATCGTGCTTTGCCGCCGTCGGTGTGGCGCCCCCCAAACCCAAGTCAGAAGTTTGGGGTCCATAACACACACACACACACCATATATAAACCTGTTTATGGAAAAAAAAAATATATATATATATATACAATGACCCTATTTACCATACCCACGAATCGCAACAGTTTAAAGTATGTCTACAAGCCACAACCTTATTTATATTACAACGTAGCAAATCCCAATTTATTTATCTTACAGTTGAAAGTAAAACATGTTAGTCCCTAACAATGCAACAAGAATTACAGAAGAGGGGTTGAATGAAATTCTTGAAACTTTTTCACAAAGATATAAAATGTTCTATCTTAATAATATATCACTGTGTGAATTGATTTGAAAACTGCGGAATAATAACTTGGAATGAATCAATACATAAGTAATTAAAAACACAAGTTTTTAAAAACTTCCTGGTGGATTTGAATGTATCCACCAGAGATATATATTATATCAAGAGAACTCTGTGTAGCAATTAGCTCACAGCTGCTTACAAATTTGAACAACTAAGTTTACAGAGAAATGCTAAGAATACAGTTTACAAATGTTTCTCTCTTGGTTGCTTAGTTAGTTGTTCTATTTGCTACTCCTTGGTTTTTATAACACCAAGATTACAAAGTAATAAGACAGGATAATAAAACAAAAACTATCAAGTCTAATACTATGCTACTTCATTACTCTTTTCCAGCATCTTCGAATATCTTCATAATAGCATGGAAATGGCAATGCTTCTTTGTTCTCTAAAACCCAGTTGAATAGGCTTCCACATTCCATTTGCATACACTCGACGCATATGACTGTGTTGTCACTGTCAACAGATCTTTAAATTATTTATCCGTCGGTTCATGATCATCCGTCGAGTTCATGATCATCCATCGGGTTGTCTTGTTGATCATCCGTCGAGTAGCATTGTTGTTTATCCGTCGGGTAGCTATCTGGCAGTTGACTTTATTTCATTTATGCAGAATTACAAGACATCATCTATGTACAATTAATCAACCTATTCTGCATATCTAGTTAAAGTCATCATGACTTGAGTACTACTTAAAGAATCTAAACAATCTGTATGCAGAAATGTGCTACACACTTATTGTTACACAAGCTAATCACTCGATGGATAATAAATCATCATCCGTCGGGACTATTTTGAGTTATCCGTCGGGACTATAATCCTTATCCGCCGAGTGCTACATTTTTTACTAAGTAAAATCTATTAAGGTGTTTTGTTAATGAAATCATCAAGTTCACAACATATTCACAACAAAACAGTCTTACAAACTTTCAACACAAACTAAGACAAACATCTTCTGCTGGCTTATTCCATTTTAACCTGGAAACCTAGCTCGCACACTTTTCTGGGGATCCTCGCTACCACCAGTTTCCTTTTTAACTGGAAAAAAGCATAAATAAATTTGCAAGAGTGAGCTAACTAGCTCAGCAAGTCATAATGAAAATAGTGAGATTAAACAATGATCAATTGAAATAATGTAGGCCATCAAATTTCTTGATAAGCAATGATTAGAATTGAATATTCACTTTTATTTAAAAAACCAAGGTTAGGCTGCTGATCAGCTATGCACTAACCCAGAGCAAGGCTCAGAACTTTGCTCTTTATACTGGATCCAAGGCACACATTGACCTATTATGACCACGAATGTGGTCCGACCACGAATCTGGTCTATATTTAAAAATAATCCAATTCCATAATAACCATATGATAAATAATATAAATCAATAATTTGAATCATAAACAATATTTATCTCGAAGCATAGGGTGAATCATAATACCGTGAAGGTATAACAAGGTAATATGAAAATTGGATTCCAGCCTGGGAAAGAATCATATAGTAGAAGACCAAATGTTTAATTGTTACAAGGATTGGTCTTCTTTTATACATGGTATGAAGGTTCATATGGTAAGCAATTCCATTTCAGTGATCTATATAGGGTATATATGTATTTGTGGAGTAGTATCGTATGTATGTGGTTCGTATCTGGGAATCCAACAATCAATGGTTTACAAAGAATAAGGCTTACGGCTCAAAGATCAATAATAAGAATCAGGGTTTAGAGTTAAGTACTTGTTAGGAATATGTAGTTTACTTGATGATAACTTGAATAAAACACTTTGTAGATTTTATTTAATTGAATTTGTAGCTTTCAACGGATGATCAATTCAACATCCGTTGAAAGAGTAGCTTATGTAATAATAAGTTTAGTAGCACATTCCTACATATTATAATGTCATAGTGAACTAGATGTTGCATAATGTTTAAGTCATGTTGACTACTAGCTTGATATGCAAGATAGGTTGGTTAATTGTAAATATTAGATGCCTTGTAATCTTGTATAAATGAAATGGAGTTAACTGCCAAGAAAACAGTCTCAACTGATGATTCATAAAGCTTCAACGGATGATTCACATAGTCTCAACGAATGATCAACCAAAGTTTCAATGGATGATCAACCACAGTTTCAATGGATGATTCAATGAAGCTTCAACGGATGTTCAAATTCAAAAGAGCAGTTGATAGTGACTTGACAGTCACATGCGTTAATTGTATGCCAATGGAATGTGGCAGCCTATTTGCAGGGTTTAGAGAATAAAGAAGCATTTCCATTTCCATGCTAAACTGAATATATTCAAAGATGCTGGGTAGAGAAATGAAGGAGCATAAAATTAGACTAGAAATATTTTGTCTTATTTTTTGTCTTTTTATCATGTAACTTGGTGATATATAGGCCAAGTGTAGAAAATAGAACTTCAAAAAATATATCCAAGTTAGTGAGCACTTATCAGAGAAATAGATAAGGCAAAATCTGTAACCAATTTTTCTGTTCTTGTAGTTCAACTTGTAAGAAGCTATGTACAACATTGTAACACAGAGTTCTCTACTTAATATATATATCTCTGGTGGAAAAGTTCAATCCACCAGAAAGTTTTTAAATACTTGTATTTGATTACTTTGTGTTTTAATTTCTATACTACTTTCATTCCGCACCATTGCTAAATCAAACACAGTTCTATATTTATAGCATAACTGTTCTTAAAATTAAAAATAAGCCAGAATTACATTTAACCCCCATTCTGTAATTCTTGTTTAGATTGTTTGGGAATAACAACGGTATTAGAGCAAGTTCTTGAAGAACAAAGAGTTTAAAGATCACAACGACTAACAAGATGAGCAGAAAAGATGTTGGAGTAAAGATTCCATTTCTGGAAAAAGACAACTATCACCATTGGAAGGTGAAAATGTACCTGCATATCCTATCTCAAGATGAAGCATATGTGGACTGCATTGAGAAAGGTCCATGTATCCTTATGAGAGCTGTTACAGGAAATGAAACATCTATCCCAAAGCCTAGAGCAGAATGGTCTGATCCAGATATTGAACAAGTTCATAAGGATAAGAAGGCCACGAACATTTTGTTTAATCATGTTGATGGTGACATGTTTGACAACATCATAAACTGTAAAGCTTCCAAAGAGGTCTGGGATACAATTCAAGTTATATGTGATCGAACTGAAAAGGTGAGGGAAAACAAAATGCAACTCTTGATTCAGCAATATGAGCATTTTTATAGTGAAAAAAGTGAGTAACTCACTGACATATTTAATAGATTTCAAAAGCTACTAAATACTTTAAAGTTGCATGGAAGAGTCTACCAAACAAAGGACTGAAACCTCGAATTCCTTATGTCTCTGCCAAAGGAATGGAAGTCTATGACAGTCTCATTAATAAACTCTCAAGATTACAAGGAATTCACCTTGGACAGACTGTATGGGATTCAAAAGACCTATGAGCATGAAATAGAGCAAGATGAGAAGCTGGAGAAAGGAAGAAAGAAAGGAGGATCCATTATATTGGTTGATGAGCAAGGAAAGGAGAAGGAAATAAAGGTTGAAGCTGTTGAATCTGCACCAAACCCTAGAGTTTGTGAAGGCAAGGAAAAAGGGCTAGTAGTTGAACATGAAGACCAGCTTAGTCAAGATGACATCGATGACATAGATGGGCATCTTGATTTTCTATCCAGGAGATTTACCAAGCTCATATTCAAGAAAAATTTTGGAGCAGCCAAGTCAAACAGAAACATGGTTGATAAGTCTAAATTCAAATATTTCAAGTGTGGCTTGGTAGGTCATTTTTCTAGTGAATGCAGAAAGTCTGATTCTGGTAAAAGAAGTTTGAGCCTATTGATTATAAGCAGAAATATTTTGAGCTGCTCAAACAAAAGGAAAGGGCTTTTATCACAGAAGAAAATGACTGGGCTGCAGATGGATTAGAAGAGGATGAAGATACAAGCTATGTCAATCTGGCACTTATGGCCAAGTCAGATGAATTAGAAGTAAGTTCATCAAGTAATCAGGTAATCACCACTAATCTAGCACATTCATCTAAAGTTGAGTGCAATGATGTTATAAATGACATGTCTACTGAGTTATATCATCTGCATGCCACACTCAAATCTCTCACTAAAGAAAATGCTAAAATTAAAGAGAACAATATGTTTTTAAGTGAAAGAAATAATGTGTTAGAGACTCAATTTATTGAGTTTGAAAAATTGAAGATAGAATGCAAGATTGCTAAAGATGAACTAACTGAATCCTTAAAAAAAGATGACATTTTAAGAAAGTACCTTGAACAAGAATAGGAAGTAATTAAGGCATGGAAATCATCTAGAGGTGTCCATGCTCAAATTACTAAAGTTCAAGGTATAGATTCCTTTTGTGATGAAGCCTGGAAAAAGAGCAAGGAGAAACTAGATTCTAATTTGGTAGAAGGACTTTTAACGAATGTGGATTCGATGGATGATGAATGTTATCCGTCGAATGTCCAAAAGGATTATCCGTTGAAAGACAAGGAATCACATTCGTTGAGTGAAAGAAATCCAGTTAGCAAGGCCAAACTAGCTAAGCTAATTGAAAAATATGGATCAGTTTCTAAGAACTTTGTTCCTCTCTCTCTCTCTCTCTCTCTCTCTCTCTCTCTCTCTCTCTCTCTCTTCTCTTTCACTCTCTCTCTCACCTCTCGATAATCTCTCTCTTCTCTCCGTTCACCTTCGTTTGTGGGTGGTTTTCAATTCTGAGACCATCTTTGTGATGGGCTTTACTTCCTTTATGTATATATAGGGATGCATGCGAGTAGTTTTTCGGTTTCTTAAAACCCTCCTTTGGGTTTTGGTTTGGTTCTTGATTATCATCAATTGAATGGTGATTTTGTTGATGTTTATGTGATATCATGTGTGTTTGATTAGTAAAAACAAGTTTATAGGTAGATTTTTAGTTGGAAACCCAGAAAGGGGCACCATCGTGCTTTGCCGCCGTCGGTGTGGCGCCCCCCAAACCCAAGTCAGAAGTTTGGGGTCCATAACACACACACACCATATATAAACCTGTTTATGAAAAAAAATATATATATATATATATACAATGACCCTATTTACCATAACCACGAATCGCAACAGTTTAAAGTATGTCTACAAGCCACAACCTTATTTATATTACAACGTAGCAAATCCCAATTTATTTATCTTACAGTTGAAAGTAAAACATGTTAGTCCCTAACAATGCAACAAGAATTACAGAAGGGGGGTTGAATGAAATTCTTGAAACTTTTTCACAAAGATATAAAATGTTCTATCTTAATAATATATCACTGTGTGAATTGATTTGAAAACTGCGGAATAATAACTTGGAATGAATCAATACATAAGTAATTAAAAACACAAGTTTTTAAAAAACTTTCTGGTGGATTTGAATGTATCCACCAGAGATATATATTATATCAAGAGAACTCTGTGTAGCAATTAGCTCACAGCTGCTTACAAATTTGAACAACTAAGTTTACAGAGAAATGCTAAGAATACAGTTTACAAATGTTTCTCTCTTGGTTGCTTAGTTAGTTGTTCTATTTGCTACTCCTTGGTTTTTATAACACCAAGATTACAAAGTAATAAGACAGGATAATAAAACAAAAACTATCAAGTCTAATACTATGCTACTTCATTACTCTTTTCCAGCATCTTCGAATATCTTCATAATAGCATGGAAATGGCAATGCTTCTTTGTTCTCTAAAACCCAGTTGAATAGGCTTCCACATTCCATTTGCATACACTCGACGCATATGACTGTGTTGTCACTGTCAAAAGATCTTTGAATTATTTATCCGTCGGGTTCATGATCATCCGTCGAGTTCATGATCATCCATCGGGTTGTCTTGTTGATCATCCGTCGAGTAGCATTGTTGTTTATCCGTCGGGTAGCTATCTGGCACTTGACTTCATTTCATTTATGCAGAATTACAAGACATCATCTATGTACAATTAATCAACCTATTCTGCATATCTAGTTAAAGTCATCATGACTTGAGTTGTAATAACCCCCAAAATTTTGAACTTTTTGTAACCCTTATGAATAGTGTTTTAGCTGAATGAGAAAACTTTTCATGCCACACTATGTAGGGGTTCTGTTATGGATATTCTGAGATTTTATTAGTACTCTATATGGTATATAAGTGTATGTAAAGATCGTCAGAATCCAATTCCGAACACTTTGATTTTTCCCGGAAATCCATTAGATACGGAAAGAATTGAGTATAAGGTAGCAGGATAAAAAGGATTTAAATTAAAGGATTATAAGAGAGGATCATAAAAAGAATATAATATATTGAGAAAGGTTAAGGGAACCTAAGTAATAAGATCCCGGGTATGATCCCTCAAACGATAAACGAAAACGAAAGTTAAGCGAACCGTATAACAGATCAGCGGTCATTAGGCAAACAATTAGGAAGTTAATCAAAGGGATTAGAGAGGATGATGTCACCCAACCAATGAGAAGAGGACAAGGAGGGAAAGATGACATCATAGCATGACATAAGCATGATATGGGAAGGAAGGAAATGTGGTGGAATATTAACCACATAAAATCAAGGGTAAATGGGTAATTGACCTAAAATAAAACAAATCTAATTTCATCCACCAAGCCAAAGAAATCATTTCTCATCAAAACAAAATTTTATTCTTCATCACCAAGGCTTGCTCTCGGCTTTTGCCATTTTCAAAGAAAACAAATTTCAAAACTCAAGATCAAGGCTTCCTAAATTGGTAAGATAATTCCCTAGTCATCCTTATGCATAGTTATGGCTATCTTATGAGTTTAAGCCTTCAATTCTTTCTCAATCTTCTTCAAGAAATCAATGAAGAAGACAATGAATAGTGATTTCAAAGTTTTTAACTTGATTTTTTCTTGTTTTCCTTTAAGATCCAAACATCCCTAAGACTTCTCAAGGCTTCTTAAGGCTTCCTAGCTACTCCCACCACTTCAAGGAAGGTATATCATCTCCAAACCCTAGCTTTAATTTGTATATTAGGTTGATTATGGTTGTGAGAGTAAAGAGTAGCTTGAAACTTGTTTGTTTAAGAGTTTGGGTTGGAATGATGGTGATTGATTTGTTGAAATCTTATGATTTGGTTAAAGAATGTAGTATAGTTTAAATTCAAGTTTTTGGATTAAGTAGATTGATTATAATGAGTTGATTTGGGGCTGTTGTAATGTAGTTTAAATGGAGGTTTGTTTGGGTTGTGAATTGGGGTTGAATTGTGATGGTTTTGGAATGGTTTAAATTGGGGAAATCGCGTAAACATAGCCGTCGTAATGTCTGATTTACTTTAGACTGCTTTTGTTCATAAAATTAGGACCCGAGAACCCCCTTCTAGATGTTGACCATTGCCATGTTTAGATAGCTCATGTTATGAGCTTCGTTTTGATATGTAGTTCGTTTGATTCCGATGCACGGTTTAGAAGAAACGACAGTTTCAAGTAACGGCATTTCGCGAACGAAACTTTTCCCCTCGCCTTACTTTGAAACATAGGTTAAAGACGAAAAAGGGTTGATTAGTGTATGAAACAATTGTGGTAAGTGTGTTAGGAAGTTGGTAAGACACTCGCGAAAGAATCGCCTTAAAACTCGTAATGGTTAATTTATTAAAAATGGTGGAGCCGAGGGTACTCGAATGACTTAAGAGAATCAGTGAGCGCAAAACGAGCGTTAGAGTCTAAGTTGGTTAAAGTATAGATTTACAAGTGACTTTGGTTTAATTCCAACTTACTTGTTGTTTATAGGTTACCAGACTCGTCCCGAGCCTTTTTCCACCCCCAGTCGCCCAGGCAAGTTTTCTACCCGTTATAACTGTTGTTGTGATGTATATGTGTATATGCATGATCTTGCGATAAATGCATATTTGTTATTAGCAAATTCTTGCGATATATTGTAGCATGTGATATGGTACATATGCATGCCTATTTCGTATTCTTGCCATATATATCTGTTGGTTCAGTTGATAATACCTATGCTAGAGAATAGCGGTAATTTGCATATACCCTTAGTATAGGGACCCAAAGGTGAAAACATTTTCTAAAACCGGGAGTCGAGGATCCCGAGTAGATTTTGTATATATATATATATTATATATATGGTAATAGTTTTCAAAACTATTAATCGAATAAGGTTTATTCGATAACTTTATTTTATTAATGAATATTATCTTGAATATTCATTCGAGGACTTATGACTCCTTTATATTATTTATTGAATATTACTTGGATATTCATTTGAGGATGTATGACTCCTTTATTTTATTTAATGAATATTATTTATAATATTCATTCGAGGTATTATGACTCCGCTTATTATTTATTAATATTCTTTATTATATTAAAGGATAATGTTCGATAATCAAACTTACTTTTGATATTCAAATAAAGATATTACTTTCGTATAAGTATATCTTGATTATTTACTATTCATTTCAAGTATAAGTTTTAAAACTTCTACTTCAATTATTTTTATAAAGATTATTCTTTATGGGAATATTATTCAAATAATAATATTCAGATATTTTCTAATATATTGGGACTGATTTATTTTGTTAAATCAGCATCACTCCAAACATTCTTAAAAATGTTTTGCGAGTCTTCAAAATGATTTTTAAAAGTTAGAGCGGATCCCAAAACTCATTTTTATATTTAAGATCCTCCTTTCGAAGGGGATTTAAATACTCGCTCAAAACCTGAGGGATCCGACTCTGTGGTGTGTTTTATATTCGCAACAAGGTTGCTGTTTTGATAAATGTATTGATTACTTACCCAACACTCGGGAAGTAAAATTCTTGGAACAAGTTAATCCATTAACAGGCATCGCCTGGGAAATATCAGTGAGTTCTCCTTTCCAACTAGATACGACTTCTTGGTGGAGCCGTATCAACAAGTTTCTACTTGGGGAAAGGGGGAACGAGCTTTACGTTTCAGAGTCATGGATTTCATCTGAACTAGGAGTGGCGTAAGTGGTCGAGTGGCGCCGGCCCAGCCTTATTATATTGGCCCAAATGGACTGGAAGTTCCGCTAAGGTGGTCCATTCCTTAGGAGTTCAATGTTCGGTTGACAAGTAAATCCGACAGGTTCTCCTCTACATGTAGAAAATGGTGGGGTTGTACTACTACGACTGATCATCATAAGTGGTCTTTCTGGCGCGGCAAACTCCCGTAATGAGTTCATCATCCATTTGGATAATTCTGCAACACTACCCGTAGCATTTCGATCGAAAGGCTACTAATGGGTGGTTGCCGAAGCATTGACAGGGTCAAACAGTTTTATTGGTGTATCCTTTGAATGAAGTATCTTGTAACTTCATTTCTTTTCAAAATATTTCAAAGATCAAATATTTTCAAGTTTTATTGTGGTCTCATCTATGGGATGACCTCTTGAATCTTATTATACTTGGAACAATAGTAGTTCTAGTAGATTCTAAAATGGTATAAGTGTAGCGAAGTAATTGGTAACTTCATCTTCTTTTAAAAAACTTATACCCAGTAAGTAATTACCTTACACATGATAAAAGATTCTAGTAAGTATCCATTTAGATACTTGTATTATGGTTATCACTATATATTATCTTGCGAGCTGTAAGGCTCACTCTTGCTTTATTTCTTCATCACACAACAACAGTTAGGAAAGATGGCCAGACTCCAGCAGACCCAGCGCAAGCGCGTGGGAAGCGTCCCGCGTCTTCCCGTTGATGTTGTAGCTGCTATAGCTGCAGAGGTAGATCTATTGGTAGATCAGGCATTCTACTTTTGAGAATCAATTATGTATAATTATAACTTGTGGCAGATAATGGCAATTAACTGTAAATTTATTAAGTAATCATTTTGGGTTGTAATAACTTTTAATTGTGGATTCAAGGACTTGTACTTATTTCAATTTCATCTCTGAGACTATAACGGGTGGTGGTGTGTGTTAGTGTGGGGTCACAGCTTGAGGTTATTTATTATTAATTAAGTGAAGTGATATTGTGGAAAGAAAGACCGTGACGACCCGGATCCCTGACCCCGGATCTGGGGGTGTTACATGAGTACTACTTACAGAATCTAAACAATCTGTATGCAGAAATGTGCTACAGACTTATTGTTACACAAGCTAATCACTCGATGGATAATAAATCATCATCCGTCAGGACTATTTTGAGTTATCCGTCGGGACTATAATCCTTATCCGCCGAGTGCTACATTTTTTACTAAGTAAAATCTATTAAGGTGTTTTGTTAATGAAATCATCAAGTTCACAACATATTCAGAACAAAACAGTCTTACAAACTTTCAACACAAACTAAGACAAACATCTTCTGCTGGCTTATTCCATTTTAACCTGGAAACCTAGCTCGCACACTTTTCTGGGGATCCTCGCTACCACCAGTTTCCTTTTTAACTGGAAAAGAGCATAAACAAATTTGCAAGAGTGAGCTAACTAGCTCAGCAAGTCATAATGAAAACAGTGAGATTAAACAATGATCAATTGAAATAATGTAGGCCATCAAATTTCTTGATAAGCAATGATTAGAATTGGATATTCACTTTTATTTTAAAAACCAAGGTTAGGCTGCTGATCAGCCATGCACTAACCCTGAGCAAGGCTCAGAACTTTGCTCTTTATACTCGATCCAAGGCACACATTAACCTATTATGACCACGAATGTGGTCCGACCACGAATCTGGTCTATATTTAAAAATAATCCAATTCCATAATAACCATATGATAAATAATATAAATCAATAATTTGAATCATAAACAATATTTATCTCGAAGCATAGGGTGAATCATAATACCGTGAAGGTATAACGAGGTAATATGAAAATTGGATTCCAGCCTGGGAAAGAATCATATAGTTGAAGACCAAATGTTTAATTGTTACAAGGATTGGTCTTCTTTTATACATGGTATGAAGGTTCATATGGTAAGCAATTCCATTTCAGTGATATGTATGGGGTATATATGTATTTGTGGAGTAGTATCGTATGTATGTGGTTCGTATCTGGGAATTCAACAATCAATGGTTTACAAAGAATAAGGCTTACGGCTCAAAGATCAATAATAAGAATCAGGGTTTAGGGTTAAGTACTTGTTAGGAATATGTAGTGTACTTGATGATAACTTGAATAAAACACTTTGTAGATTTTATTTAATTGAATTTGTAGCTTTCAACGGATGATCAATTCAACATCCGTTGAAAGAGTAGCTTATGTAATAATAAGTTTAGTAGCACATTCCTACATATTATAATATCATAGTGAACTAGATGTTGCATAATGTTTAAGTCATGTTGACTACTAGCTTGATATGCAAGATAGGTTGGTTAATTGTAAATATTAGATGCCTTGTAATCTTGTATAAATGAAATGGAGTTAACTGCCAAGAAAACAGTCTCAACTGATGATTCACAAAGCTTCAACGGATGATTCACATAGTCTCAACGGATGATCAACCAAAGTTTCAATGGATGATCAACCACAGTTTCAATGGATGATTCAATGAAGCTTCAACGGATGTTCAAATTCAAAAGAGCAGTTGATAGTGACTTGACAGTCACATGCGTTAATTGTATGCCAATGGAATGTGGCAGCCTATTTGCAAGGTTTAGAGAACAAAGAAGCATTTCCATTTCCATGCTAAACTGAAGATATTCAAAGATGCTGGATAGAGAAATGAAGGAGCATAAAATTAGACTAGAAATATTTTGTCTTATTTTTTGTCTTTTTATCATGTAACTTGGTGATATATAGGCCAAGTGTAGAAAATAGAACTTCAAAAAATATATCCAAGTTAGTGAGCACTTATCAGAGAAATAGATAAGGCAAAATCTGTAACCAATTTTTCTGTTCTTGTAGTTCAACTTGTAAGAAGCTATGTACAACATTGTAACACAGAGTTCTCTACTTAATATATATATCTCTGGTGGAAAAGTTCAATCCACCATAAAGTTTTTAAATACTTGTATTTGATTACTTTGTGTTTTAAATTCTATACTACTTTCATTCCGCACCATTGCTAAATCAAACACAGTTGTATATTTATAGCAGAACTGTTCTTAAAATTAAAAATAAGCCAGAATTACATTCAACCCCCATTCTATAATTCTTGTTTAGATTGTTTGGGAATAACAACAGTATTAGAGCAAGTTCTTGAAGAACAAAGAGTTTAAAGATCACAACAACTAACAAGATGAGCAGAAAAGATGTTGGATTAAAGATTCCATTTCTGGAAAAAGACAACTATCACCATTGGAAGGTGAAAATGCACCTGCATATCCTATCTCAAGATGAAGCATATGTGGACTGCATTGAGAAAGGTCCATGTATCCTTATGAGAGCTGCTACAGGAAATGAAACATCTATCCCAAAGCCTAGAGCAGAATGGTCTGATCCAGATATTGAACAAGTTCATAAGGATAAGAAGGCCACGAACATTTTGTTTAATCATGTTGATGGTGACATGTTTGACAACATCATAAACTGTAAAGCTTCCAAAGAGGTCTGGGATACAATTCAAGTTATATGTGATGGAACTAAAAAGGTGAGGGAAAACAAAATGCAACTCTTGATTCAGCAATATGAGCATTTTTATAGTGAAAAGTGAGTAACTCACTGACATATTTAATAGATTTCAAAAGCTACTAAATACTTTAAAGTTGCATGGAAGAGTCTACCAAACAAAGGACTGAAACCTCGAATTCCTTATATCTCTACCAAAGGAATGGAAGTCTATGACAGTCTCATTAAGAAACTCTCAAGATTACAAGGAATTCACCTTGGACAGACTGTATGGGATTCAAAAGACCTATGAGCTTGAAATAGAGCAAGATGAGAAGCTGGAGAAAGGAAGAAAGAAAGGAGGATCCATTATATTGGTTGATGAGCAAGGAAAGGAGAAGGAAATAAAGGTTGAAGCTGTTGAATCTGCACCAAACCCTAGAGTTTGTGAAGGCAAGGAAAAAGGGCTAGTAGTTGAACATGAAGACCAGCTTAGTCAAGATGACATCGATGACATAGATGGGCATCTTGATTTTCTATCCAGGAGATTTGCCAAGCTCAAATTCAAGAAAATTTTTGGAGCAGCCAAGTCAAACAGAAACATGGTTGATAAGTCTAAATTCAAATATTTCAAGTGTGGCTTGGTAGGTCATTTTTCTAGTGAATGCAGAAAGTCTGATTCTGGTAAAAAGAAGTTTGAGCCTATTGATTATAAGCAGAAATATTTTGAGCTGCTCAAACAAAAGGAAAGGGCTTTTATCACAGAAGAAAATGACTGGGCTGCAGATGGATTAGAAGAGGATGAAGATACAAGCTATGTCAATCTGGCACTTATGGCCAAGTCAGATGAATTAGAAGTAAGTTCATCAAGTAATCAGGTAATCACCACTAATCTAGCACATTTATCTAAAGTTGAGTGCAATGATGCTATAAATGACATGTCTACTGAGTTATATCATCTGCATGCCACACTCAAATCTCTCACTAAAGAAAATGCTAAAATTAAAGAGAACAGTCTGTTTTTAAGTGACAGAAATAATGTGTTAGAGACTCAATTTATTGAGTTTGAAAAATTGAAGATAGAGTGCAAGATTGCTAAAGATGAACAAACTGAATCCTTAAAGAAAGATGACATTTTAATAAAGTAGCTTGAACGAGAATAGGAAGTAATTAAGGCATGGAAATCATCTAGAGGTGTCCATGCTCAAATTACTAAAGTTCAAGGTATAGATTCCTTTTGTGATGAAGCCTAGAAAAAGAGCAAGGAGAAACTAGATTCTAATTTGGTAGAAGGACTTTTAACGAATGTGGATTCGATGGATGATGAATGTTATCCATCGAATGTCCAGTTTGCAAAGCCAAACTAGCTAAGCTAATTGAAAAATATGGATCAGTTTCTAAGAACTTTGTTTCAGGAGAAACAAGTCAAGTGAAACAGAACAAGAGAGTCAATATTGGGCATCTTCCTATTGAGTAATTAAATGAAAGATTGGAGAAAATTGAAGTGAAAGCAGAGTCTAAAAGGAAAAACAATAGGAATGAGAAAGTAGGAATTAACAAACATAACAACTACACACCTAATAAATATGCACCAAGAAAAATCTTTGTTAAGTGTAGTAGTGTTAATCATTTGTCTGTTAATTGTAAACTTGCTATGCCTGCTCCCATGTCCGCACCTCCTTCATTTCCCTGTATGCCTACATTAAATGTGAATGTTATGCCTGCACATAATTTGAATGCACAGTTTGCTAATATGTCATTTGCACAAAATCCTTACTATGCTGCATTTGCCACAAATGCCATTTAGCATGCCATACTGTAATAACATGTTTGCACAGAATATGCCTTTTCATGTTAACCAGCCTGTGCATAATAATTCTGCAATGCTGAATGGTTTTAATGGTTCTACTCAATTGACTAAGGAAGAATTTCAAATGCCTAAGTCAAATGAGGACAAGCCCAAGAAACCTAAGAAAAAGGCTAACAAAACAGGACCTAAGGAAACTTGGGTACCAAAATCAACTTGATTTGATTTTTTTGTGTGCATGGAATATAACACCCTCCAAATCCGTGGAATAGATCTGGGGTATTACTGCCACTAACTACCTTTTTAAACCTGTATAATCATTATATAAATATATAATTACCCTTTTTCTACTACTACTCAGGATCTTTTAAGGTAAGGTTTGAAAACAAGAATAACTTACCAACTTCATTACAACAACCCAAATAAACTATCTTACAAACCTTCTTTATTACAAAGCAGTTATCTACATAAATTTTAAATTAAGTTTCTTTTATTCAAACCA
Organism: Apium graveolens; assembly: GCF_009905375.1. Lineage (NCBI taxonomy): Eukaryota > Viridiplantae > Streptophyta > Magnoliopsida > Apiales > Apiaceae > Apium > Apium graveolens. The sequence continues at coordinate 213,620,790 of NC_133648.1, forward strand.
TATATATAAATGTTCCTACTACACCTGCTTGGGCATCTCAAAACTCTCTTCTGGTATTGGAATTAGCACCCTTGGTGTTAGAGGGTCCCGTCGTCTGACCCGCTTCTTAACCACTCGGGTACAGATGGGTTTCATTCTCGACTTTAACTGAAAACAAGGTGAATAACAATAATAGGGGTGAGCCAAAATTGCACAACGAGCCTGCAACATTTATATATATAATGTAAAGAGAGAAAGTTAAATGAACCGCTAATTTGTTTACTTATGTAACCACATGATTCTGTAGAGAATAATGAAGGCCACTATCGGCGAGTACCAAATGAATTAGACTGTACATAAAAACAAACATATGCACTATAACCTGCTGATCAGTCAGGATATAACGTGTATCTATATCCCCAACTGCATAGACCCGCCAACATATAGGGTACCCAGGCCCTATGGCCTGATAATCAAGAGTCCGGTTCATACCCGGCCCGTATCGTAACCATCTAGTTCGTAGCTTAGCATCCGGAATAATCAGTATGCTTTCGATATATCCCAACATTTTAATATATCAGAGTATATGTATATGTGTATAACTATTGGAATATAAATAGAGGGTTCAATAAATTGCGAGAAATTAGGAATCGAAATGAAATATGAATAAAGGAACAATAATTGTGTGTCAGTGTTTGTGAACAAGAGTTATCAGGGTATTGCTGTCATGGAAATTTGAAAGCAATTCACTATTTTGAACTTAGAATAGGGGAAAAACTTTCCTGGTATACGCTTCACTTCGGGTAGTTCACAGCTCTCTATCTACGGCTTGATTCGCCTTATTGGTGTTATTTCTATCAGAGAGAGATACTCATTTACTTTCATTCTCACCGCAATCGTACTTCAGACTAAGACCACATATCCCTTATCGTCTACCCATACGGTTTCATCTAGCTCGTATATAATTATCTAACAGATAGAATCCAAGTACTCACATAAATCAAATAGTGCATAAGGCATATAATTAATTTAGACTCACAAAGATTTTTAGAATCGAAATCGGATCTATATTTGTATTAACAAGCAATATCTGACTCGTTTCCTAATTTTCTTGAATTTATTGGACTTGTATTTATAAATATTAGGGCTTGTAATCAAATAAATATCATAGCCCGACACTCTCTCGAAAGAAAATTAGGATTTATAACTATTTTTAATGGAATCGGGTCATTTTTCTGAGTCTAAGGGTTCTTCGTTTCGATTAAATCGGATAAACGGTTTAATTACTACGTGATAAACAAGAATTAGTCAATTATCAGTCAATTATAATTAATTATTCCAACATAAATAATCCTTAATTATATTTTTAAATCATTACCTAGGATTTATCATATTTAAAAATAATTTTTCCCTAATTTTTGGAATTAAATAGATTTTATTACAAATTATTCAATTAAATTGATTAATTATAATCAATTAATCAATTTAAATAAATAATAAGTAATTAGAGAATATTTAAATAATTAAATAAATATTTACATTATCATATTCCAAAACAATTAAAAAACAAATTGAATTTATCATACATTATTTAAGTAATATGATTAATAATTAATCAGTTTAAATAAACAATTAAAAAATAATAAATAACTAATTAATTAAATAATTAAATAATAAATGAGTAACTAAATAGATAATAAGTAAATAAATAATTTATTTTTGAATTTCTAAAATAAGAAAATAATTTTAGAATTATTTACAAAATAAATCAGGTAATTACTCAAAATATTTATTTGATTAATAAATAATTAAAACTGATTTTCTGATTTTTGTAAAATAAAAATAATATAGAAAATACAGAAACATTTTTCTAGAAATCAGATTGGGGGTCTTTGGATCAAAACTGGGTCGATTTCCGGGTCGAAACCGGGTCGACCTCGCGTGACCAAGAACATCGCCGGCCAACCCAGAATCCGGCGCCGACAGGTCTTTCCGGCGAGCCAAACGGCGATGAAACACTCGATTCCAGGTTCATTTTTGATCGTTTTTCATCAACAACAACAAGGAACATCTCCCTCTCCTTCCCTCGTCGATTTGAAGTCGGAAAAGCAAGGAAACGCCGCCGGCAGTGGTGGTTTCCGACGAACTCAAAACCAACACGAAACTCAGCGAACTCGGTGCCAATCGACTGGAAAATAGAATCTTGAAATCAAAATCAAACCCGACAATAAAGACTTTAAATTCAAATAATCCAACGATGAAATTGATTACAGAAATTGAAAGAGAATTCAAAGAGCTTCAAATCGGATACTTACATGTTTGATTTGGTGACCAAAAACACGTTCAAATTGGTGTTTGATTCCAAGAACTCCAAACCCTAATTGGAGAGAAATTGGGGATTTTCTTGAATTTTCTGATTGTTTTATAATTTTTAATTAAATAATTATCAGTAAATTAGTTATTAATATTAGTAACAATAATACCCCTAAATAAAATTAAGTCCCTAATTATACATCTAACAAATTAATTGGCCCTTAATTTTATAATTTTTGGGTATTAATTTTGAATTTTTAAAAGTCCAATAAATACAAAATATATGCCAAAAATTCCCAAAAATTGTGAATAATACAAAAATGCAAAGAAAAATAATATTTGATAATTTCATGATCCTATAAAAATAAAAATGTAATTTTTGTGGGGCTTTTGACACCCGAAGGGCCCGGAAAAGTCAATTTTCGCGAAACGAGAAAATTTGTAAAACGTCTGGATGTTCAAAATATCGCGATGGTATAAGCCATACTGGGCAAAATAAGGCCAATGATTTTTTTTGAATTATAGGCTATTAAAACACTGTTTGAGCCGCACAACTTTTGTTATAAAAGCATTTAACCTAGAATAAAGCACCTGATAATACCCAGAACACAATCTGACAAAATAGAATACACGTAGTATATAACAGTTAGGGTTTCACAATTCAACACTCTTAATAACATATTAAAACATATAATTCACCTTTATTAAGATATAATACACGCGTAATTTCTCAGTCGTTACAGGGAAACAGAAAGAATCATTGGTATTTGGATAGTGGGTGCTCAAAGCACATGACTGAAGATTTTACCCTGCTCACTGAGTTCAAGGAGAGAGCTGGACCAAGTATTACTTTTGGAGATGACAACAAGGGTTATACTGTAGGATATGGATTTATTTTAAAAGATAATGTCATCATTGAGGAAGTTGCCCTAGTGGATGGACACAAGCACAATTTGTTGAGTATCATCCAGATTTGTGATAAGGGCAACTCAATAACATTTAATCCTGAAGCATGTGTTGTGACCAACAAGAAAATCGACAAAGTGGTTCTCACTAGAGTGAGAAAAGGAAATGTGCATTTAGCTGACTTCAACTCATCAAATATAGAATCTGTCACTTGTCTATTTAGTAAGGCAAGTCAAGATGAAAGTTGGCTATGGCACAAGAAGCTGTCCTACCTTAACTTCAGGACTATGAATGAGCTGGTCAAAAAAGATTTTGTAAGAGGTATTCCTCAAGTGGAATTCTCAAAGTATGGACTGTGTGATGCATGTCAAAAAGGAAAGCAGATCAAGGCATCATTCAGAAAGAAGCTTGATTCAACAATTGAAGAACCTTTGCAACTACTGCACATGGACTTATTTGGACCAGTCAATGTATTGTCCATCTCAAGGAAAAGATATTGTCTGGTAATTGTGGATGATTTCTCAAAGTTCCCTTGGACATATTTTCTCAAATCCAAAGATAAAGCTAGTGAAATCATCATCAATCACATAAGACAAGTCAACAATCATCCTCATTTCAAAGTCAGAAGGATCAGGAGTGATAATGGAACTGAGTTCAAGAATTCTGTGATAAGTTCATTTTATGAAGAGAATGGGATCATGCATGAATTTTCAGCAGCAAGAACTCCACAACAAAATAGAGTGGTGGAAAGAAAGAATAGATCTCTTATTGAAGTTGCAAGAACAATGATGAAAGAGTCAAAGTTACCAACATATTTTTGGGCAGAAGCCGTAAATATTGCATGCTACACCTAGAATATTTCTTTGGTTAATCAAGCAAAATTCATGACACCCTATCAATTATTCAAGAACATGAAGCCAACACTAAACTTTCTTCATGTATTTGGCTGTAAATGCTATATCTTAAGGAATCAAACTGATCAAAATAGAAAGTTTGATGCCAAAGATGATAAGGGCATCTTTGTTAGATATGCAGTTGGAAAAGCATATAAGGTCTACAATCTCAGAACCAACATTGTTATGGAATCTATACATGTTGTGTTTGATGATAAAAAGATTGAAGGACTGCAAGATGGAGATTTCCATGAAATCCTCAATTTTGACAATATTGAGATGATTTGTGAAGATAGTGATGATGAAAGTGTTGAGAATATGTTGTGAACTTGATGATTACCTTAACAAAACACCTTAGTAGATTTAACTTAGTGAAAAATGTATGTTAGGAATATGTGTATTAGTTTGATGATAAGTTAAACAAAACACTTAAGTAGAAATCTAGTGTTTGTAGCCTCAACGGATAAGACCATCTTGGCTATCCGTTTAAGGAGTAGCTTTACTTAGCAATAAGTTTAGTATTGTAGCACATTTCATTCTCTGGTTTCAAGTTGTAATTCTTAGATGTTGTAGGAAATTATCAGTCATGTTGACTACTAATGGATATACAAATAGGAGGGTTAATTGTAAATATTTCATGCCTTGTAATTTTGTATAAGTGAAGAAGTATCAACGGATATTGAAGACCTTCAATGGATAAGAAGAAAAGCTGCAACAGATGTCTCTAATGCTTCAACGGATAATATCCATCAACGGATAAGTGCTTCAACGAATAAAGACTTTAACTGATAATCGATCAACGAATAAAGCTTCAACGGATAAAGCCTCAACGGATAAGGCATCAACGGATGAAAGCTTCAACGGATGCTTAGTTCATTAGCAGTTGATAGTGACAATTCACAAGCTGACAGAGGCACATGGGTTGACAGAGACAAACTGGAATGTGGAAGCCTCTAGGAGGAATCAGAAAAATGCAGCATTTCCATTCTGATGCAAACAAGGAAGTATTCAAAGATTCACAGATTATCCTAGATTGCATTGGATAAAGAAATGAAGAAGAAACATGTGAAGAATCTTTTCAATTGTATTTTACAGTTTTGTCTTCATTTGTAAACTTGGTGATATATAAACCAAGTAGCAGCTAGTAATTAGATAAGAATTTTCTTGAGCTGTTTAGAAATATCCAGAGAGAAAATCATTTAGTTTGTACTAGGAAGCAGCTGTGATTTAATTCTTTGAATCACAGATTTTCTGAAATAACACATCTCTGATGGAACAACAAATCCACCAGAAAAGTTTTTAAGTTCATTGTGTTCTTTACATTTGTGTTTGAATATATATCTCTGTAACACCCCAAATCCGGGGTCAAGATTTGGTGTCACTAAACAATCCTTACATAGAATAAAGAAATAAATAAATAACCCCTTGAGTCCGGATCTTTTCCAGGTTATGGTATAAAACAAGAATCTAACCTTCTACAACTCACTTCAACTATAATACAAGTGTAAATACCTTTGAACTAATGCTCTTGTCACATTCTTCTACATCTTCAACCTCTCGCAACGGAAACTTCTCTAACTTCTGATGTCAATCAAAGCTATTCACTTTAATCCTTATCTATTTCTGGCAGAAATAAGAATTGACAAAGCAAGAGTGAGCCAAAAATGCCCAGCAAGTATATAATTTGAGTTTCAAACATTAATTTCAAAGAAAACTCCCAGACAAAATCTCTGAAATATTTTGAAGGGCGAAACACAAAATCATTTAAAGGATATACCTCGTTATCTTAAAAATCAATTTGATTTGCATTGCTATGAATCACATAGGATATAATGACATTTTTGTAAGAGCTTTAGAGATCGCGTGTTTTCAAAATAGCTTCTGGTATCATTTCATAATTGAGCAATGGATGCAATAATTATTCATAAAACGACGTTCAAGAAATTCCTAACTATTCAGTATCCATTATTATCGACTAAGTTTCCATAGACTTAGCCTGCTAAACCAGCCTGATAAGGACGGGTTGAATAATTAAGAAGATCTCAATTCATTCAAGATCCTAACTATCACTGAGCAACTAATGCTGCAGCAACAATCTGAACCTTGAATATATTTAGAAACATTGTAATTTCCTGAAACTGAGTGCTAAGAAAGAATAACTTTAAACCATAATCACATTTTATTTCAAAAAGGAATGCCATTAATGGCGATCAACAATAAATTAGACTGGACACTAGAACCAACATATGCACTATAACCTGCTGATCAGTCAGGAGATAGTGCGGATCTATACCCAACTGCATAGACCCAACCAACATATGGGGCACCCAGGCAACTATGGCCTAAAGGGGTCCGGTCCATCTCCGGCCCATAGGATCCAGCTCATCACTGGTCCTCATAATAACCGTCCAGCCCGTAGAGTATTTTGATATCAAATCATTTTGATTTCAAAACATCCCAAATTAGGGTTCGCAAATAACCCGAACGAATGGGAATTTGCTCAAGAGAGTAATCGAATTATAGAAACAATAATGGAAAGAACTGGCATAATAAGAGTAATTGCAGCGAAATATAAAACAGTTTAACTATTCTGAACTTAGAATAGGAGCGAATAAATATTTACAGTATTTAAGGAGAAAGGTTAGGAATACTTGCAGTATTTAAAAGAAAATTAAGAATACTTGCAGTATTTTAAAAGAAAAATCCAGAATACTTGCAGTATATAAAAGAATGTTCTGGAATACTTGCCTCAATAAGCTTTAACCACTATTATCGGTTGACTTTGGTTCGACTTAGATCGTTCGGCTTTATCATGCACCTACTATCCTATTCTCGATACGATCCCAACATTCAGACCCTTTGGTTGGAACTTCGTTGATCTCGACGTCTAATCACTAGATCGTTCCTAGTCCGATGTCATGTCTCGGGTCTTCCGTCTAAACCAGAGCAAAAAGGAAGAAAACTGGGAAGAAGGGAAGAGGAGGAGGAGGGAATTGAGAAGAAGAAAGAGGGAAGAGAGAGTGCAGAAAGAGAGATTTTTGAGAGTAGAGATTAAGAGAGATTTCGATGGAGAGAGAGACCAAGAACAGGGCTCGTTCGGGAATAACCGAGAAGGAGGAATAGGCGGTGGCAATTGAGATTGGAGAGATAAGGAAGGGAAAATAAGGCAATTCTTATCTGATTTTTATTCCGCATTTACCCCGAATTGGATACCGTAATTACTAATTTAACGAACAATTTACGGGTAAGATAACCCGAAATTTTTATGAAAATACCTTTAAAATTTCAGGGTAAATAAATACTAATAAGATAAAATGTTCAGAATTTTTAATCCAATTTTGGATCGCATAACCGACCCGCATTTTATGATTTAACGAACAGGCGGGCTATTAAATAAAAGCCATAAAATTGTCGGAATAGTTTTGAAATTCTTGAAATATTTAAAAGTTAATAAAATAAAATTTTCATGATTTTTGAAACATCTTGAAATTAGATATTGATTTTACAATTAAATGGAGTCAGAAAATTATTTAAAGATAATTAATAAATAAAATATTGATTTCTAAATTTTATAAACTCCTAAAAATAATAAATAGAATTATAAAACAACAACAATAATTTTAGGAGCAATTTTAGCATTTATGAGAATAAATATTCAATAAAATCATTTTAAAAAGAATTAAATGTATACAGCTCAGTAATTAATTATGAAATTAATCTTCGCGTCCAACGAATCACAAACAATTAACAATACAGCCACATGTAGCTGACAGACCCATCACATATTTTATTTATTTAATAATTTGCTAATTACATTTATAGATCGGTTCCGAAAATAGGTTACTTAGCCGCTAAGTAACTGAAAAGACGATACGATTTTAATACCAAATTTGGATAATTAAAAATTAAATTATTCACATTTTCATCAGAAATAAACATCCAAATATTAATATCAATTATCAAATAATTCACTACAGCCACATGTAGCTGACAGACCCATCACATATTTTATTTATTTAATAATTTGCTAATTACATTTATAGATCGGTTCCGAAAATAGGTTACTTAGCCGCTAAGTAACTGAAAAGACGATACGATTTTAATACCAAATTTGGATAATTAAAAATTAAATTATTCACATTTTCATCAGAAATAAACATCCAAATATTAATATCAATTATCAAATAATTCACCAAAATTCACATAAACTCACATAATAATTATTTATTGATAAAAATAAATACATAATATTTCCCGGGCGTTACATTCTTCCCCCCTTAAAAGGATTCTGTCCTCAGAATCATGGTAAGGAACAGACCATGATGTTTCTCAAGTATCTTTCTTATGATTTCTCAGTTTTCATCACATTAATCACAACTCAACGGCCTTTTACCGTGATCAACTCTATCAGTTGCTGATGCAACTCCTAACTCAATCTTTTATTTCACAAATTTGGAGCTAAATTACTTTTCATAGTCATACACTCATAAATGTCTTATGGACTTGTTACATCTGTAATAACAAGACCAATTCATTCACAATCATTCTATCTATCTCACTATTTCAAAGGACTAACTTAATTTACACTAACCTTCTTTTCTTGCCGATTCTAATAGTTTCTTGTTCATGAAATTTCTATTTTCATTGACTGTTCTTCTCTACTTATCATGTCTCCTTCTGTTCGGTTGAATTAACCTATAATCGTTTCCAATCGTATCCAAGAATCTTTAATCGGTCTCTTGCATTTCCTATTCGTCTGCACTCGATGTCCTGAGTTTATGACGTCTGATGCTTCAAAATGTTCTACATCTATTCAAAAGCTAAAAAGAAAAAATCTCGGCAATTGCATCTACTCACCATTTGGTAGCACATTTCTATTTCTTTTAACCATTTCTCAACAACTTAATGGTATTCACTCTTTTATTTCTATTTGAAACATCTATTCTTTAATGGACCTTTCCTGTTTGTTCTTTACCCACACACAGGAGCTCATAATCAATTATAACCAGAATTCATATCTTTGAAGCTGAGACTCCAGCTGCTATTTCTCAATTCTTTGCAAGCATATCCTCAGTCGTTCGACTTAGTCTTCCTTAGTCCTTGAATGGGCGAGGATGTTATCAATAAATACAATTACACTCTCCAATTATTCCTGGTACATTATGTTCACTTAATCTTCAAACTTGCAATTTCTGATAATCGATGCGTGACTTCATAACTCCCTTCACTTTTCTCCATGATCATTTTTGTGTGTAGCACGAAGTACCCCTTTTATTTCATTAGTCTTTTCATTCCATATTTCTGAAGTTTTCCTTCACTCAATATCTTATTTCTATTGGGTTATACGATACAGGGCTTTGATACCAGCTCGACTCGTACAGTAACCGACGAAAATTCTTACCTCATTTTACGAGGTAACCTTGGTAAATCATCCGTTAGAATCTTCGGGACTTCACTTTAATTACGGAGAACTCCGATATGAGATTTATCGTATCATTCTTCTCTAATAGTTTGCCACAAATACTGTTGTTTAATCTTCCCTGCTTACATGCATTCTTTAAATAAAATTCTTGTCTTCAACTTCCGGTGTTTTACTTCATTCTCCTATTAGTTCTGGCATAACTGATGATCACAACATATATCCTGGATTATCTTATAATATTTCTTTATCATTCTTTTGATTCCACTTCTTTTCTTATTTAGTTCTTCATTCTCATTACTCATTAACTCTTCTAACATAAGAATGTCTTTTTCTTGATAACATTGATATATGCATTATTAGCTAAGTCATTTTTGAAATTAATAAAAGGCTTTTATTTATAATATTTAAATTCTTACAAACAAAATTATCAAATTTCATCGGTAGCTATTTCCTTAGCCTTGTTTAAATCATCGCAGTTCGCGTATTTGACTTTCCCTCAATTGATCAGCATTTCTTCTTCCCAAATTCACATGAATACTTTGTTAGTGTACCTTAGATACTTAGATTTACGAGCTTTCGAAAACTTTTATTCAATCGCCATTCGATATGGTTATACTTTCCAGTCCTTCCGGGAATGCTATTTCAGATAATAGAACCTCTTTGCTTTATCTTGAACCTTCAGTTCTTGAAAATATTCTTTTTACTGACATATACCAATTACTTTTTGTTCCTCTTGTTTATCGAAAAAAAAAACATATTCCTCTAGATAAAATCTCGCACATGTCCGTGGTAACATCATGCTAATTCTACTAAACCTTCGATTCCTGCTAATGCCATCACTTCCTTAAACTTACCAACCATTTTGATTTTGGATCTGAAAATCATGTTAAAGCTTGACTTAATCTAATTGGAATCGATCTCTATTTAACTAACCGTTAGTTGGTAAAGTTGATCAATTAACTCTTTTAACCGATCACTTAAACCAAGTGAAGACTAGCTAACTAGAATCAAAGGCCAATTATATAAAGTCAGTTCGATCATAACATTCTTTCTCAAGAACCAAAATCACAACCATTTGGAGTACAACTGAGAGCGAGAACACACTCCTTTATCCTTACATGTAGGGTAATTTCTGAAATTTTGGGCAGCACCTCCCCTATAGCATTGACTACAAGTCAGACTCAAGTCGACACCATCAATCTTCCAAATCATCTACAATCACATCCATCCATTTCTATTAACCAAATTCATCCATCCACTATAGCTCGAACTATATCCTTCTGATTAGTATAGGTATGATTAACTGGAATAACATATATCTTTTGAAATGAGACCTAAGGTCTCTAAATCAACAAGGATTAATATAACCACTCTTTTCTCAACTATTTCAGAATATTACAAAATTTTATTTTGCGAGTATTTTGATTTATTTATTGCCGTTACTAATTGCGTATAGTTACTCTTAAAAGTATACTGCATCCTTCCATTGGTCACACCAATCATCTATTGTTGACGATATGCACTTAATTTCATTAACTAATTTGTCTATCTTTTAATAACCACACACGGTTTTCATTACTATCGTCGCAATCTGGTATAACCTTAATCATTATATCGTTATTTCTAAAAAGGTTTCATCGTCGAATCACCATTGCTTCATCTCCACTTATGGTTTCGCATCAAACTTCCGTCACTAACCCGGGTATAAACATTGAACTCACCATCACTTATTTACGCAAGTTAGAGAATTTCACAATTTCTTGAAGAGCACATTCGCAGTCTGATTACATTTAAGATTTCTTCCATCTTGAATCTTCACGACAAATATCTTCCCACGACGAAGGGATGTTTCACGTAGTAATTGCATGTCTGAGTAATTGTTCAGAATTTCCTTTATCTTTGATTATCGTCCCGATACTCGTTTGCTCCGTCTGACGTACACAACTTACTTCCTTATTTTGTAATTGATCTAATTATTATGGTTCACTAACGATTCATTTCACGTCGAGATCCTCTGATTTGATGTGCGTCATGTTACCACAATCTATCGTACTGATGAGATCCCTGTAACACGAACCACTGCCTGACTTGATGTCTTCGCCACGTCCATATTTGTCAGTGCATCTATTTTCCTTGCTCGCAGATGTCCACCATTTATCGATTTGCAGTCGTAAATATGTTTATTGTATAATTCCACGTATCACACTATTTCATTTCTTTTGAAATTGTCAGAGAACAGACTCTACGCAAGAGGAAAGTGTGTGAATAGGATTTTGAATGAAAAGAAGGATAAGGAATAACAATTACAATAAACAGTTGGAAGAATCTGTAAGTCAATTGAATGAAGAAAAATGAGTGAAGATTTAGATGTGAATGAGACAACCATATTCGTACTCAAGATGGCCAGTCTTTCGTACTATATGGCATACAACACATGATTAGGTGGCGTCCCACCCGACTCTTCATCATTTCGACAAAGCGTCATACCACAACACTGTTTGTCTCAATCAGAAATCAGTGATTTAAGGAGAGTAACAATTCAGAAGGAATACAACAAATTTTCTTTCCTCTTCACTTCATATGATTTATCCACATAAGAAACTTTATACGTATCCAAGAATCAAGAAGAATATATGCTATCATGTTAAGAAGAGGAATTTCGATGTTGATCACCTTCCACGCTCCACCTAATTATGCCTTCAGAAACCAGTCGAATGAGAGATTCACCATTTAGGTCACGTTATAACTTCGGAATGTCTTCTGGAAATGCCTCCATATCCAAGATTGTAATGATTTGACCATTATTGCGTTCTTACAAAAGTTATAACCATTGCTTCAGATTCCATTTATTTCGCATAAAATAACCATCGATCACGCAACGTCTCAGTTGTGTCGATAAAATATGATTCTTCTGCCCATCATCTAGAAGATTCTGTCATTTCCTTCAATCATCCTCTAACCGTTCTAATCACGAATTTCTTTAATTTTTTTTTTAATAATTCATAAATTGGATAAATAATATTTTAATAGGTTGATTCAATTATTGATTTTTATTAAACAACGTTTATTTTCATTTTTCTCAGCAACCTTTAAATCTTCTCCCTGCTGGTGGGTCTACTTGGCCCTTCGAATTAACATCACTAAGTCTAAATCCATTATCTTTTTAGGTCATTTCTGTTTTTTTAATAACAAGAACATAAATAGTAATTCAACAAACAAATTGTAAAACTTATTTCGTACAAAAAATTTCTGAAAGTTTATTAAGAAAATCCTTTTCGAAAACTCATTTTAAAATTTTGAAAATCAAATATTTGGTCGTCATCACTATACAAGTTACTTACTATTTTCCTGATTTACCAATGAAATGTCTAATTAAAATAATGCCCATATAAGGGTCTCTCCACTTTGGTACCTCTTCCACTTTTCCTTGGATTTTGCTCGCCCTTATTAGTCGCAGAAACTTCATTCGCCGTCGTAAATCATTGTATTCGCAATTCTATCGCAACACTGACGTTTAGTACTATGTTTGACATTCCTGTCATCGTCCTTGACGTTATGCTCACAAACACTCATGCGATTCGATGTTCTGTTTGTAGATAAGGGCGCATCTTCTTGCTAGTCGTACCTATACCTAGTAAGGTAAATATTGTTCCGTGCGCAGCTTCCGATAAGTGATAAGAATCTTCTCGCAACGGTGGTGCCTTCGAAACGCGTAATGTTGGTTCTTCATTAGCTTCCATCAACTGGTTGCCTTCGGCGTGGAGCTCGTCTTACTACCTAATTCTAAGTTAAATCGTACTGAAACTCACGAAGTTCTCACAAGACTCAATCGCATTTTCCTTAAAACCACATGAAAGTAGGGTAACCTACCCAGTCTCCGTCGATCTGTCGATATCTCATTACTATAGAATCTGAGAACTCAATATACCTATAATGTTGTGATATTCGCCTTACACTTTCTCAGCAATCCTATCTTACCATCTCCTTATCGAATCTGCTAACCCTAATTCGTACTCAACTCAATTTATCCTGAATATGCCTAGGATCTTTCCTATCTTGTACGGCCTATCATTCCTATCTTACTCTCACCTATTCTTATTTCAGTGACCAATAACCTGTAGCTCTGATACCAACTGTAACACCCCAAATCCGGGGTCAAGATTTGGTGTCACTAAACAATCCTTACATAGAATAAAGAAATAAATAAATAACCCCTTGAGTCCGGATCTTTTCCAGGTTATGGTATGAAACAAGAATCTAACCTTCTACAACTCACTTCAACTATAATACAAGTGTAAATACCTTTGAACTAATGCTCTTGTCACATTCTTCTACATCTTCAACCTCTCGCAACGGAAACTTCTCTAACTTCTGATGTCAATCAAAGCTATTCACTTTAATCCTTATCTATTTCTGGCAGAAATAAGAATTGACAAAGCAAGAGTGAGCCAAAAATGCCCAGCAAGTATATAATTTGAGTTTCAAACATTAATTTCAAAGAAAACTCCCAGACAAAATCTCTGAAATATTTTGAAGGGCGAAACACAAAATCATTTAAAGGATATACCTCGTTATCTTAAAAATCAATTTGATTTGCATTGCTATGAATCACATAGGATATAATGACATTTTTGTAAGAGCTTTAGAGATCGCGTGTTTTCAAAATAGCTTCTGGTATCATTTCATAATTGAGCAATGGATGCAATAACTATTCATAAAACGACGTTCAAGAAATTCCTAACTATTCAGTATCCATTATTATCGACTAAGTTTCCATAGACTTAGCCTGCTAAACCAGCTTGATAAGGACGGGTTGAATAATTAAGAAGATCTCAATTCATTCAAGATCCTAACTATCACTGAGCAACTAATGCTGCAGCAACAATCTGAACCTTGAATATATTTAGAAACATTGTAATTTCCCGAAACTGAGTGCTAAGAAAGAATAACTTTAAACCATAATCACATTTTATTTCAAAAAGGAATGCCATTAATGGCGATCAACAATAAATTAGACTGGACACTAGAACCAACATATGCACTATAACCTGCTGATCAGTCAGGAGATAGTGCGGATCTATACCCAACTGCATAGACCCAACCAACATATGGGGCACCCAGGCAACTATGGCCTAAAGGGGTCCGGTCCATCTCCGGCCCATAGGATCCAGCTCATCACTGGTCCTCATAATAACCGTCCAGCCCGTAGAGTATTTTGATATCAAATCATTTTGATTTCAAAACATCCCAAATTAGGGTTCGCAAATAACCCGAACGAATGGGAATTTGCTCAAGAGAGTAATCGAATTATAGAAACAATAATGGAAAGAACTGGCATAATAAGAGTAATTGCAGCGAAATATAAAACAGTTTAACTATTCTGAACTTAGAATAGGAGCGAATAAATATTTACAGTATTTAAGGAGAAAGGTTAGGAATACTTGCAGTATTTAAAAGAAAATTAAGAATACTTGCAGTATTTTAAAAGAAAAATCCAGAATACTTGCAGTATATAAAAGAATGTTCTGGAATACTTGCCTCAATAAGCTTTAACCACTATTATCGGTTGACTTTGGTTCGACTTAGATCGTTCGGCTTTATCATGCACCTACTATCCTATTCTCGATACGATCCCAACATTCAGACCCTTTGGTTGGAACTTCGTTGATCTCGACGTCTAATCACTAGATCGTTCCTAGTCCGATGTCATGTCTCGGGTCTTCCGTCTAAACCGGAGCAAAAAGGAAGAAAACTGGGAAGAAGGGAAGAGGAGGAGGAGGGAATTGAGAAGAAGAAAGAGGGAAGAGAGAGTGCAGAAAGAGAGATTTTTGAGAGTAGAGATTAAGAGAGATTTCGATGGAGAGAGAGACCAAGAACAGGGCTCGTTCAGGAATAACCGAGAAGGAGGAATAGGCGGTGGCAATTGAGATAGGAGAGATAAGGAAGGGAAAATAAGGCAATTCTTATCTGATTTTTATTCCGCATTTACCCCGAATTGGATACCGTAATTACTAATTTAACGAACAATTTACGGGTAAGATAACCCGAAATTTTTATGAAAATACCTTTAAAATTTCAGGGTAAATAAATACTAATAAGATAAAATGTTCAGAATTTTTAATCCAATTTTGGATCGCATAACCGACCCGCATTTTATGATTTAACGAACAGGCGGCCTGTTAAATAAAAGCCAGAAAATTGTCGGAATAGTTTTGAAATTCTTGAAATATTTAAAAGTTAATAAAATAAAATTTTCATGATTTTTGAAACATCTTGAAATTAGATATTGATTTTACAATTAAATGGAGTCAGAAAATTATTTAAAGATAATTAATAAATAAAATATTGATTTCTAAATTTTATAAACTCCTAAAAATAATAAATAGAATTATAAAACAACAACAATAATTTTAGGAGCAATTTTAGCATTTATGAGAATAAATATTCAATAAAATCATTTTAAAAAGAATTAAATGTATACAGCTCAGTAATTAATTATGAAATTAATCTTCGCGTCCAACGAATCACAAACAATTAACAATACAGCCACATGTAGCTGACAGACCCATCACATATTTTATTTATTTAATAATTTGCTAATTACATTTATAGATCGGTTCCGAAAATAGGTTACTTAGCCGCTAAGTAACTGAAAAGACGATACGATTTTAATACCAAATTTGGATAATTAAAAATTAAATTATTCACATTTTCATCAGAAATAAACATCCAAATATTAATATCAATTATCAAATAATTCACTACAGCCATATGTAGCTGACAGACCCATCACATATTTTATTTATTTAATAATTTGCTAATTACATTTATAGATCGGTTCCGAAAATAGGTTACTTAGCCGCTAAGTAACTGAAAAGACGATACGATTTTAATACCAAATTTGGATAATTAAAAATTAAATTATTCACATTTTCATCAGAAATAAACATCCAAATATTAATATCAATTATCAAATAATTCACCAAAATTCACATAAACTCACATAATAATTATTTATTGATAAAAATAAATACATAATATTTCCCGGGCGTTACAATCTGTCTGTATCAGCTTCAAGCAATTCACACACATTTGTTCACTTAAACACTTAGCCTTAGAAACTACTCAAAACTTGAAAAAGTTTTGAGATTTACATTCAACCCCCTTCTGTAAATCTCATTGTTAGTCCACTCGGAATAACAATTGGTATCAGAGCTAGCTCTTAACATACAAAGAGTTTAAAGATCTATTCTGCTAACATCATGAGTAAGAAGGATATTGGTGTAAAGATTCCAATCCTGGAAAGAGATAACTACCATCACTGGAAGGTGAAGATGCACTTACATCTTCTCTCTCAAGGTGAAAGCTACATCAACTGTATTGAAAATGGTCCTCACATCCCACACAAGGTGGCCATAACTGCTACTGCAACAGTTGCTGTTGGACAGTCTATTCCCAAGCCAAAGGCAGAATGGACTGTTGAAGATATTGAAGAGGTCCACAAGGACAAGAAAGCCATGAACATTCTGTTTAATGGCCTGGATCAAGATATGTTTGACAATGTCATCAACAGCCAAACTGCTAAGCAAATTTGGGATACTGTGCATCTTATCTGTGAAGGCACTGAGCAAGTTAGAGAAAACAAAATGCAGCTTCTCATTCAACAGTATGAATATTTTCACTTTGAAGAAGGAGAATCATTGAATGATACCTTCAACAGATTTCAGAAACTGTTGAATAGATTGGAGCTGTATGGGAGAGTGTACCAAGTCAAGGACTCCAATTTAAAATTTCTAAGGTCTCTACCTAAGGAATGGAAGCCCATGACTGTTTCTCTAAGAAATTCTCAAGATTATAAGGATTCACACTTGAAAGATTATATGGAATTTTGAAGACTTATGAACTTGAGATGGAGCAAGATGAGCTGTTGGAAAAGGGAAAGAGAAAAGGAGGATCGGTTGCACTTGTAGCTGACAGTGAGAAGGTTGAAGCCAGGAATGAAGAAAAGACAATGCCAAGTCTCAAAATTGGCACAAGCAAATCAGAATCAAGCAAGGGTAAAGAGCAAGTAGCTGAGGATGAAGACAATTTCAGTCAGGATGACTCTGATGATATTGATGAACGTCTGGCTTTTCTGTCCAGGAGGTTTGCAAAGATGAAGTTCAACAAAAATACAAAATTCACTAAGCCAAACAAAAACATGGTGGACAAATCCAAGTTCAAATGTTATAACTGTGGCATGAGTGGACACTTTGCAAGTGAGTGTAGGAAGCCAACCTCTGATAAAAAGAAATTTGAGCAAGTTGATTACGAAAAGAAGTATTTTGACTTGCTCAAACAAAAGGAAAGAGCTTTTCTCACTCAAGATGATTGGGCAGCAGATGGGGTCAATGAAGATGATGGTGTGGAATATGTCAACCTAGCCCTGATGGCTAATTCTGATGAAAATGAAACTAGTTCATCAAGCAACCAGGTAATTACTACTGATCTCTCTCAGCTTTCTAAACATGAATGCAATGAAGCCATAAATGATATATCCAATGAATTATATCATTTGCGTGTTTCCCTTAAATCACTAGCTAAAGAAAATACTAGGATCAAAGAGAATAATATGTTTTTAAGTGATAGGAATGTTGTGTTAGAGAATCAGGTAATTGAGCTTGAAAAGATTAAACTTAAATGCTTGACTGTTGAGAGTGAACTAGAAGAAGCTGTTAAGAAACAAGAAATTCTTTCTAAACAGTTGGAAAGTGAGCAAGAGGTAATCAAGGCCTGGAAAACATCTAGGGATGTTAGTGTTCAAATTGCCAAGGTTCAGGGAATTGAATCATTCTGTGAGGATGCCTGGAAGAAGAACAAAAAGGAGTTAGAATTAATTGATGGATTGTCAACGGATGTGGAATCAACGGATGATGAAAGTTATCCGTTGAAGGAAGAAAAAGAGCATCCGTTGAAGGCTCATCAATTAAAACAGGCAAGTAATTTTAAAAATAAAAATCTTAATAAGAAGAATGATTCAACTCTCAAGAACTTTGTCAAAGAAGGAGTTAGCACATCTAAAGATGCCAGTAAGGTGAATATAGGACACATGACTTTGGATAAGCTGAAAAATAGGCTTAAGTTTGTTGAGGATATGATGGAAATTAAAAGAAAATCTAAAAGAAATGGGAAGATAGGGATTAATAAACATAACAATTACACACCTGATAGGTATGCTCCTAGAAAAAGCTGTGTGCATTGTAAAAGTGTTAATCACCTATCTGATAATTGCAAATCTGTTAAAAATGCTCCCATGCCTTCAAATCCCTCCATGCCTAACATGTCTATGTCACATCTGCATGCTATGCCTGTTATGTCTCATCAGAATCCCCATGCACATTTTGCAAACATGCCATATATTAATAATCCTTATTTTACTGCATTTAGTATGCCTCAAATGCCATACAATATGTCTATGTGGAATAACATGTTTGCACAATCCATGCCTTATCAAATTTAATCAAATGTGCTAAGTGATTCTGTGACTAACCCTACACTTCAACCAACCACATCTGAGATCAAGGTTGACCCAAAGCTACCCAAGTCTAAAGATGCAGGAGGAATGAAGTCTAGGAAAAAGACTAACAAGGCTGGACCCAAGGAAACTTGGGTACCAAAATCAACTTGATTGATTTTGTTGTGTGCAGGGAAAAAGAAGGAATCTATGGTACTTGGACAGTGGTTGTTCAAGACACATGACAGGAGATTTCACCCTGCTCACAGAGTTTAAGGAGATAGATGGCCCTAGCATAACCTTTGGAGATGACAGCAAAGGATTCATTATGGGATATGGCTTGATTTCAAAAGAAAATGTCATCATTGATGAAGTTGCATTGGTTGATGGTCTCAAACACAACTTATTGAGCATCAGTCAACTATGTGACATAGGGAATACTGTTTCCTTCAATTCTGAAGCCTGTATTGTCACAAGTAAGAAGGATAATAAAGTGGTTCTAACTGGAGTTAGAAAAGGAAATGTGTACCTAGCTGACTTCAACTCTACAGACGCAGAATCCATTACTTGTCTTTTCAGCAAAGCAAGTGCAGTTGAAAGTTGGCTATGGCACAAGAAGCTATCCCATTTGAATTTCAAGACAATGAATGATCTAGTCAAAAAGGACTTAGTTAGAGGAATGCCTCTAGTGGAATTCACAAGGGATGGACTGTGTGATGCTTGTCAGAAAGGAAAGCAAAAGAAAGTATCATTCAGTAAGAAGCTTGAATCTGCAATTGATGAACCATTACAACTGCTACACATGGATCTTTTTTGACCAGTCAATGTATTGTCAATTTTAAGGAAAAGATATTGCCTAGTGATTGTAGATGATTTCTCAAAGTTTTCATGGGTCTATTTTCTTGGATCAAAGGATGAAGCCAGTGAAATCATTATCAATCATATCAAGCAAGTCAACAATCATCCTGATTTCAAAGTAAGGAATATTAGGAGTGACAATGGAACTGAGTTCAAGAATTCAACCATGAAGTTGTTCTGTGAAGAAAATGGGATCATGCATGAGTACTCAGCTCCAAGGACTCCACAACAAAATGGTGTGGTTGAAAGGAAGAACAGATCACTAATTGAAGCTGCAAGGACAATGCTTGAAGAGTCAAAACTCCAAACTTACTTTTGGGCTGAGGCTGTTAACTATGCATGTTACACTCAGA
Organism: Apium graveolens; assembly: GCF_009905375.1. Classification (NCBI taxonomy): domain Eukaryota; kingdom Viridiplantae; phylum Streptophyta; class Magnoliopsida; order Apiales; family Apiaceae; genus Apium; species Apium graveolens. The sequence continues at coordinate 213,641,007 of NC_133648.1, forward strand.
ATATTTCTCTAATCAATCAGGCAAAAGGCATGACTCCCTATCAACTATTCAAGAGAAAAAAACTAACTTTAAACTTTCTGCATGTCTTTGGCTGCAAATGTTACATCTTAAGGAATCAATCTGATCACAAAGGGAAGTTTGATGCAAAGGCTGATGAAGGAATATTTGTCGATTATTCTGCTGGAAAATCTTATAGGGTCTACAATCTAAGAACAAACATTGTCATGGAATCTGTGCATGTTGTGTTTGATGATAAAAAGATTGATGGACTAACAGATGAGGGACATCATGAAGGACTCAAATTTGACAACATTGAGATATATTGTGATGATAGTGAAGATGAGAATGATGAAGAAGACATCTCAAGAAGAATTCAGAATCTGCCTTTGGATAATGCCCAGAATGCTGCATCCGTTGAAAGTCATAATTCAGCTTCCGTTGAAAGAAGCAATGCAGCATCCGTTGAAAGACAAAGTGCATCATCCGTTGAAGTTTATAATGAAGCATCCGTTGATCACAGTCTATCAACGGATAATCAATTCACTTCATCAGTTGATAGAGCTCCCAATTCCATTCAAAGAATCAGCAACTCAGGGGGAGTTTCAACCAATCAACATTCTATCTCACATCATGACAATACTGAGGCAACCTCATCTAGAGCTAATCTACCACCTCAAAGGAAATGGACCAAGAATCACCCTTTTGAACTGATCATTGGTGATGCTACATCTAAAGTACAAACTAGAAGGGCTACTCAAGATGAATGTCTGTATAGTAGCTTTCTATCATAGGAGGAACCTAAGAGAGTGGAAGAAGCTCTATTGGATCCAGATTGGATTTTAGCAATGCAAGAGGAGCTAAACCAATTTGAAAGGAACAAAGTATGGAAGCTGGTACCCAAGCCAAAGAACAAGAGTTCTATTGACACAAAATGGGTATTCAGAAACAAGATGGATGAAAATGGCATTGTCATAAGGAATAAAGCCAGATTGGTTGCTAAAGGCTATTCTCAACAAGAAGGGATAGATTTTGATGAAATATTTGCTCCAGTTGCCAGACTTGAGGCCATCAGAATCTTTTTAGCCTATGCAGCCCATGCCAATTTCAAAGTCTATCAAATGGATGTCAAGAGTGCATTTCTAAATGGGGAATTAGAGGAAGAAGTTTATGTAAGCCAACCTCCAGGATTTGAAGATCCAAACTTTCCAGACTATGTGTATTATCTGTTGAAAGCACTCTATGGACTAAAGCAAGCACCTAGAGCCTGGTATGAGACTTTGTCAAAATTCCTTCTAGATAATCACTTCACAAGAGGTACTGTTGACAAAACTCTCTTCTTTAGAAATATTAATGGCTCTAAAATACTTGTTCAAATTTATGTAGATGATATTATATTTGGATCTACAGATGATAAGCTTTGCAAAAAGTTTGCTAAGTTAATGCAAAGTAAATATGAAATGAGCATGATGGGAAAGCTAACTTATTTTCTTGGTTTACAAGTTAAACAAGTTAGTGATGGAATTTTCATTAGTCAAACTAAATACATTTATGATCTTTTAAAGAAGTTTGACTTAATGGATTGTTCATCTGCAAAAACTCCCATGGCCACTGCCACCAAGCTTGAATTAAACAAGGCTGAAAAGTCTGTGGATATTTCAAGTTATAGAGGCATGGTTGGCTCACTTTTATATTTAACTGCTAGTAGACCTGATATAATGCTTTCTACATGTCTCTGTGCTAGATTCAAGCTGACCCTAAAGAATCTCACTTAGTGGCTATTAAAAGAATCTTCAGATATCTCAAAGGGACTCCAAATCTAGGAATTTGGTACCTTAGAGAGTCTGGTTTTGATCTAATTGGCTACTCAGATGCAGATTATGCAGGCTGTAAAATAGACAGGATAAGCACAACTGGCACCTGTCAATTTCTAGGGAACAAGCTTGTGTCATGGTTCAGCAAGAAGCAAAATTCTGTTTCTACATCAACAGCTGAAGCTGAGTACATTGCTGCTGGTAGTTTCTGTGCACAGATACTATGGATGAGGAATCAACTATTTGACTATGGTTTGACTGTTGACAAAATTTCAATATTCTGTGACAACACAAGTGTCATTGCCATTACTGAAAATCCAGTGCAGCACTCAAGAACCAAGCACATTGATATCAAGTATCATTTCATTAGGGAACATGTGATGAAAGGTACAGTGGAACTTCATTTTGTTCCAAATGAAAAGCAGATTGCAGACATATTTACCAAGCCACTTGATGAATCAACATTCACAAGATTAGTAAGTGAGCTAGGTATGCTTAATTATTCATAATTTATGTCATCTATGTAATCTGCCTTGAAGCCTGAAATGAATTTGCTGCAAGAACAAAGTTGGCTTTAAGTAAGACTTATCCTATCAACGGATATTCCCTATCCGTTGAAAGCCAAAATTGTTCTATCAACGGATGTTCATTATCCGTTGAAAGACAAATACATTTCTGGTAATTTTATCCTTCAACGGATAAAATGGTGTTGATCATCAATGGATAACTATTTACCTTATCCGTTGAAGTGTCACATCAGTTACTATAAGTGAGTCACGGCCGTTGATTCTTTTACTCAACCGTTGATACAGATATACACTATTGTATGTATTTGTGTTAAAGGCAGTTTTCAGAATTTCTACAGTTTTCTTTCCTCTTAAACGGCTGTAATTTATTTAAAAGTATCATTTAATCATTTTATTTTCGTTTTAATTCAAGAAAGTATAAAAGCCAAATTGAACTCTTATTTTCACTTTACGCTTTCTTGCAATTCTTATTCTCCTTCTCTTCCAAAATTCTCAAGTTTTTCACTGCAACCTCTACTCACAACAATGGCACCAGTAGTCAAAATTATGTCTCAAACAGGATTTGTTTATGAAAAGAATAATTTTGTAGCCTTGGTTAAAAAGAATGAAGCCCATTCTGATTATCACAAGATGATGGACTTCATCAAACACTGCAAACTGAGCTATGCAATGCTGGAAGCCCCAACCATCTACTGTGAGGTGATTGAGGAGATTTGGACAACTGCAGAGTTCAACTCCACAGATATGACTATTGCCTTCTCTCTCAAAGGTAAGGATTATTGCATTAACTGTGATGATATACAGTCTTGCTTTAAGTTGCCTGAGAATAATGCCATAACACAACACATTGATAAAGATGTATCTGCTATGTTAGATTCTATAGGCTATGCTTTTGATTCTGCTAGTTTAGGTAGCATTAGAAGGAAAGGCCTTAGGAAAGAATGGAGTTTTCTTGGAGATGCCTTTATTAAGGTTTTCTCTGGGAAGATTAGCAATTTTGATGCCATAACTTCATCTCTTGTTAATATGCTTTATATGCTAGTTTCTGATAGGTACTTTAATTTTAGCAATTGTGTCATGCTAGAATTAGGTTCCAGATTAGGTAACAAAGCTAATAGACCACATAACATCTACTATGCTAGATTCTTTATGTTATTGGCTAACCATGTTGCTGAAGGATTGGTTATATCAAATGAGAATAATAAACTCAAATGCTGGGCACAAGAGAAAAGGGTCCTTGCAGACCTTTTGAGAATGAACCTCAACAGCCAGGTGCCATTGGTATATTTGCCAATCATGAATGCACCACAGGTAAGTGAGGTAAACATTTCTATAACTCCTACTATCTCCAACCCCATTGTTTCTTTGTCTTCTAATGTGGCAATGGGATCCGTGTCTTTGCCCAAACAGGTTCCTACTAAAGCCACCAAAACTAAAGTTTCAAAACTCAAGTCAAAGAAAACTACCTCTGTTGTTTCTCAAAAGACAATAGTTGTAACAACTACCATAAACCCTGAAGGGAGTGAACAGGGTGTGAGTGGTGAGGGGAGGGGTGAACATCAAGAAACCCCCCAGGATAAGGTGGGAGAGGTGAGTGGTACCCAAGCCAGCCAAGCCACAGTCTCTCAAAAGACTGTGGTGGTTCAAAAGGAGTCTAACACATCCCTAGTTGCATCCTCCCAAAAGGGTGCAACTACTGAAAATAGTCCCCAACCAGGGACACAGACTAAAAGAGGGAGGGACACTGAAGCCACACATTCACCAATTAAAGCCTTTTCAAGGAAGAAGAAGGTCAAGACCCTAGTTTCCACACAAGGGGCACACACAACACATATACATCCACCTGTATCTGAGCCTTCTCAAATTCAGCTTGATGTGATTCCAGCAAATGTGGAGTCACAACCCCATTCTCTCATAATAGAAACACACCAATCATCAAACTCTCCATCACCCTCTCTGGATGTGGATATGATATTCACATCAATTCCTGATTCTCCCTCATTAAAACTCAGGGAGGAGCCCCACTCAAAACCTGATGATCATCATCTTTTAGATGATTTGTTGGATCATCAGCCAATTCTTTCAGATGTAGTTGAAGAATCTGTGTTACCTCACTTAAAATCAATTCACACAGACTCAACAATTATGTCACTTTCTATATCTACATCGTTTCCTTCTTCAACGGATATCTCTCATCCGTTGACAAGTGGTTGTTCTTCAACGGATAAGCTTAACAGCAGTTATCCGTTGATACCATCAGTTTCCACTTCAACGGATACTCCCTATCCGTTGATGGTCTCTACACCCAAAACAGAAACAATTCCAATTGTAGAGGACATGGCTATTGTACAATCACTTTTAGGTTTGAGGGAAGGGAGTGTTCTTTTGAGTGAGAGGCTGGGTTGCTCCCAGGCAAAAGGAGAGGTTGAGAGTCACCATATGCATGCTATTTCTTCCAGCATGGCAAAAGTGAGTGAGGGGAGTGCCACCTTAGAGGGTAAGGGTGAGGGTGTGAGGGTTTGTGTGAGCCAGGGGGAGCCCCTGATGCAAGAAAATAGAGAAAAACAGAGAAAGGCAGGTACAGAAGCTATAAGGGTGGATCCATCCATTGCTAGTGAGTCAATGAAAGTGGATGATGCAGAAAAGGAAAGACAATTTCAGCAATATTACAAAGCTGTAATTGATAACATTTCCTTGGATGCTGACACTTTTACTCATCCTGTTTCAGCCTATCAATTATTGGCTGCTCAGGGAAATGTGGAGGCAGAACATACATTAAACATTGTACACACTTCAGAATCTCTTCTCAAAGACAAAGCTGCTGTTAACAAGCTGCCTTCTCAAGCTGGTGAGCCATCTGAAGAATTTGGAGTAAATTCTAATGATGATGACTCTGATTCTTTGGATGAGAGCATAAACTTAGGGGGAGTAGCAGGCCCAAGTTCTGTTCCAGATCTTCCTGAATGTGCATGGACAAAAGCATCAACACCAGGAGAGTTTGGTGTCACTTTGGTCAGACAAGTCATGACAATTCAGAAGGCCCTTCAGGAGACTACAGATGCTGGTACCAAGGCAATTCTTCAAGCTCATCTGGAATCTCTGCATCTCTTGCAGTTGCAGCATTTCAAACAGAATCTAAGTGTGGATGAGATCAAGCAGGATATTGCTGATCTAAAATCCTACAATGCTGAGAAGTTGGATTTAGTCATACCTTATGGTACTATGCAAGATTTGTTGGGGAGACTGAGGAAAGAATCTGATGCTGACAAGAGACTGGCCAGATTGGAAACCAGAGTTCAGATCATTGAAGACTCTATGGTCACCATTCTTCAGAATCAACAAGCTCAAACAAATCTACTCATGCAGCTGGCAAATGCACAAGGCTTGACCCCTACCCTTGATGATAACAAAAAGGGGGAGAATAAAGGGAAAGGGGAAGGAGAGCCATCGACAACAGTTCAAATTTCTCAAGTGCTAGTTCCTGTCATCACCACTTCTCCAATTATTCAAATCAAAGGAAAGCTTGATGGAATTGATCTAATCCAGATAGCAGCAGCTGAATTGCAAGTCAAAGAGCAAAGTAAGAAGATTGATGAAAAGATGCAATAAATATTTGGTTCTACAACTTCTCAATCACAATTTGTGAAGCATAGTACAAAAGTGGAATCAATTATTATGGAGCTCAAGCCAGTAGGGAGGAATAAGGTTGGAGAGACTTCTTCCAAGGATCTGAAACCCATGGTTCTCAAGCCCAACAACAGATCCAATAAGGACTCTACAAAGAATCCTCTGAAAGAAGTGGATTTTCCTCTTCCAAAGGCTGATGAGGACAAGCTTTTGGGTAGAAGTATCTCAAAGCTCAAAGAGACCATGGATGTGGCTGTAAGGAGGAACATGGCTATTATCTTCAGAGAGGGAAAGAGCATTTGTGTGATGCAAGGACATCCCAAATTCTCAATAGCCAAGAGGGAAGAAACCAGAAGGTTGAAGGAAGAAGCCAAACAGCTAAAGGCTGACAAAAGAGCACAAGCAAAGCTTGAAAAACAGCTAAAGTCAAGTCAGGCTGAAGAACAGAAAGAAATTGAAGACAAAAGTGAAGATGAAGCTATGGGGGACATGGTTAATACTGAGATGGAGGAAAAAGTAAGGGAAGAGAAAAATGGCAGAAAGGGAACAGAAAGAAGGTCAATACAAAGAGAAAGATAGTAGATGAGACTGAAGAAACCCAATCAATATCCAAATCACTACCCTCTATTCCTGAACCCATTGTGCCTGACCCCTTCATGAACATTCATGGTGAAACAATCATTCCCAAGGAGGAACCAATTGATTGGGACACCATCAAATTGCCCACCTTCCTAACCTCTTCTCCACCATCAAAGAAGCAGAAAAGAAGAATCAAATCAACACCCTCTAAAGCCTCAATCAAATTCACACAGAAGCCTAAGCCTAAACCTCAAGCCTCTAAGGATGATTATGTTCACATCTGTGACATAAAAGAATTTTCAGACATTGAACTCTATCTGGATGAGCTGGAGGAAGTAAGGGGAATAGCTGCCTACAGACAGCTACCAGAAAGACTAGTGTTCAAATACAAAGGAGATGGGGAAAGAACCTGGCCTCTTTACAGAATTCTGAATGAAGGCTACTCTACCTTGATTAGAGTCTACTCAGCCATACAAAGGGATTCTGGCTTTACCAGGACTGCCAAGACTGAGATTCTCAACAAGATTGCCAACATAAGGAAAACATGGAGGGAGCCCAATGCTTTGCCTAGAACATTACTCATTCAAGAAAGAGGAATTACAATTCACAAATCACCTCATTGGTTGATGGAGTTCAGAGATAACAAAGGAGTCAGAAGATTTTTCAGAATTGAAGATCAGCTCAAGATTGCCAGTAATGAAACTCTCAAGGATATGCAATCTAAGTTAGACATCAATAAAGAAGATGAAGCTGAATTCTACAGACAACTTCAACTTCAAATAGAGGAGAATGACAGGAGGCTAGGAAAGAAAACAAGGAATCAAAGGAAAAGAAACTAATCTGCTCAGGCTAAAGGAGCACCCTTGGAAACAATGTAATTCTTCAATTCCATCTCAGCATATAAATTTTTGTAGCACTTTTGAATTTCTGCTTTATTACAGTTTATATATTTGTCAAGTGTTTTGTTATCATCAAGCTAAACCCAAATTTATGCCTACAGTTCTAGTAGACATAAATAGGGGGAGATTGTTTGGAATATGTGTATTAGTTTGATGATAAGTTAAACAAAACACTTAAGTAGAAATCTAGTGTTTGTAGCCTCAACGGATAAGACCATCTTGGCTATCCGTTAAAGGAGTAGCTTTACTTAGCAATAAGTTTAGTATTGTAGCACATTTCATTCTCTGGTTTCAAGTTGTAATTCTTAGATGTTGTAGGAAATTATCAGTCATGTTGACTACTAATGGATATACAAATAGGAGGGCTAATTGTAAATATTTCATGCCTTGTAATTTTATATAAGTGAAGAAGTATCAACGGATATTGAAGACCTTCAACGGATAAGAAACAAAGCTTCAACGGATGTCTGTAATGCTTCAATGGATAATATCCATCAACAGATAAGTGCTTCAACGGATAAAGACTTCAACTGATAATGCATCAACGGATAAAGCTTCAACGGATAAAGCCTCAACAGATAAGGCATCAACGGATGAAAGCTTCAACGGATGCTTAGTTCATTAGCAGTTGATAGTGACAATTCACAAGCTGACAGAGGCACATGGGTTGATAGAGACAAACTGGAATGTGGAAGCCTCTAGGAGGAATCAAGAAAATGCAGCATTTTCATTCTGATGCAAACAAGGAAGTATTCAAAGATTCACAGATTATCCTAGATTGCATTGGATAGAGAAATGAAGAAGAAACATGTGAAGAATCTTTTCAATTGTATTTTACAGTTTTGTCTTCACTTGTAAACTTGGTGATATATAAACCAAGTAGCAGCTAGTAATTAGATAAGAATTTTCCTGAGCTGTTTAGAAATATCCAGAGAGAAAATCATCTAGTTTGTACTAGGAAACAGCTGTGATTTAATTCTTTGAATCACAGATTTTCTGAAATAACACATCTCTGGTGGAACAACAAATCCACCAGAAAAGTTTTTAAGTTCTTTGTGTTCTTTACATTTGTGTTTGAATATATATCTGTCTATATCAACTTCAAGCAATTCACACACATTTGTTCACTTAAACACTTAGCCTTAGAAACTACTCAAAACTTGAAAAAGTTTTGAGATTTACATTCAACCCCCCCTTCTGTAAATCTCATTGTTAGTCCACTGGGAATAAAAATGTAGCACTCGACGGATGATCAAATATAGTCCCGACGGATGACTCAAATATAGTCCCGACGGATGATGATTTGACATCCATCGAGTGAGTAGCTTATGTAATAATAAGTATTGTAACTCATTTCTGCAAACAACTTTGTATAGATTCTGTAGTAGCATATGAGTCATGTTGACTCTTATTAGATATGCAGAATAGGTTGATTAATTGTAAATATAAGATGTCTTGTAATTCTGCATAAGTGAAATGAAGTCAAGTGTCAAATAGCTACCCGACGAATGATCAACAAAGCTACCCGACGGATGATCAACAAAGGTACCCGACGGATAATCAAATCAAATGTCTGTTGACAGTGACAACACAGTCACATGCGTTGGGTGTTTGTAAAAGGAATGTGGTAGCCTGTTTAACAGGAAATGAAGAACAAAGAAGCATTACCATTTCCATGCAAGTTAAGAAGGTTTTCAAAGATGCTGGAATAGAGTAGTGAAGCAGCATGGAGTTTGACTTGATAGTTTTGTTTTATTATCCTATCTTATTACCATGTAAACTTGGTGGTATATAAACCAAGTGTAGATAGTAGAACAAACAACTAAGCAAACACTTGTAGAAGAGAAATAGAAAAAGTTGTAACTGTTAAGAATTTCTCTATATTTTGTTTGTTCACTTGTAAAGCAGCTGTGAGACAATTTGTTCTTCACAGAGTTCTTAATTCGATATATATATATATATATATATATATATATATATATATATATATCTGGTGGATACTTTCAAATCCACCAGAAAGTTTTAAAGACTTGTGTTTTTATTACTTTGTGTTTTTGATTTATTTAAGTTGTGATTCTGCACCTTGCAAATCAAAACACTTATATATAGTTTGAGTTAGAACATTTTATAGTTCAAGAAAAAGTTTACTAGAATTACATTCAACCCACCTTCTGTAATTCTTGCTGCATTGTTAGGGACTAACAATTGGTATCAGAGCAAGCTCTTGAAGTACAAAGAGTTTAAAGATAAAAACAAACAGCAAGATGAACAAGAGGGATGTTGAAGTCAAGATTCCTTTTCTGGACCAATATAATTACCATCACTGGAAGGTAAAGATGCATCTTCATTTACTTTCTCAAGATGAGGCCTATGTGGATTGCATAGAGAGAGGACCTCATGTACCAACGAGAGTTGCAACTGGAAATGAGCCATCAGTTCCCAATCCAAGGAATGAATGGTCAGATCCTGATATTGAACAAGTCAGAAAAGACAAGAAGGCCATGAATATTCTGTTCAATGGAGTTGATGGTGACATGTTTGATGACATCATTAACTGCAAGACAACCAAGGAAGTTTGGGATACCATTCAAATAATCTGTGATGGCACTGAACAAGTTAGAGAAAACAAGATATAGTTACTAATTCAGCAATATGAGCATTTCCACTATGAAGAAGGTGAAACTCTCACTGATATCTTTAGTAGATTTTAAAAGCTACTGAATGCTCTGAAGCTGCATGGAAGAGTCTACCAAACCAAAGATTCTAACCTGAAATTCCTGAGATCCCTTCCAAAAGAATGGAAACCAATGACAGTCTCCTTGAGAAATTCACAAGGATACAAGGAGTTTACACTAGAGAGACTGTATGGCATTTTAAAGACCTGTGAGCTTGAAATAGAGCAAGATGAAAGAATGGAGAAAGGGAGGAAGAAAGGAGGGTCCATTGCACTGGTTACTGAGTTAGAAAAATAGAAGGAGATGAAGATAGAAGATGTTGAGTCTACTTCAAAGGTCTGTGAAAATAAGGGCAATGGGCTAGTAGCAGAAAATGAAGATTCTTTGAGCCAAGATGATATGGATGATATTGATGAACATCTTGTATTTCTTTCTAGAAGATTTGCCAAGCTCAAGTACAAGAAGAACTTTGGAGCAGCTAAGCCAAATAGAAACATGGTAGATTAAATCTAAATTCAACTGTTTCAAATGTGGCTTGGCAGGGCACTTTGCCAGTGAGTGTAGAAAGTCAGATTCCAGCAAGAAGAAGTTTGAGCCTGTGGATTATAAATAGAAGTATTTTGAGTTGCTCAAACAAAAGTAAAGAGCTTTTATTACACAAGAAAATGATTGGGCAACAGATGGTCTGGATGAGGATGAAGATGTCAGCTATGTCAATCTAGCCCTAATGGCCAAGTATGATGAAACATAGACAAGTTCTTCAAGTAATTAGGTAATCACCACTAACCTTGAATATTTATCTAAAGCTGAGTGTAATGATCCAATAAATGACATGTCTATAGAATTATATCATTTGCGTGTTACACTTAAGTCCCTCACTAAGGAAAATGCTAAAATCAAAGAAAACTATATATTTTTAAGTGAGAGGAATAATGTGCTAGAGTCTCGGTTTATTGAATTTGATAAATTGAGAATAGAATGTAAGATTTCTAAGGATGATTTAACTGAGTCCTTGAAGAAAGAAGAGATTTTGAAGAAGCAGCTTGAACAAGAACAGGAGGTGATTAAGGCATGGAAATCATCTAGAGATGTCCATGCTCAAATCACTAAAGTTCAAGGTGTTGAGTCCTTCTGTAATGCAGCCTGGAAAAAGAGTAAAGAGAAGCTGGAATCCAATTTGGTTGAAGGATTTCTAACAGATGTAGACTCGACGGATGATGAGAGTCATCCGTCGGATAATCAAAAAGGTTATCCTTCGAGTGATATAAATCCTTATCCGTCGGCTGTGAGCAAACCTGTGAGTAAAACCAAACTTTCCAAGTTAAATGAAAAATATGGATCAGTTTCCAAAAACTTTATTTCAAGAGAATCAAGTCAAGTGAAGAAGGAGAAGAAAGTGAATGTTGGTCATCTGTCCATCAAGCAATTGAATGACAGATTAGAAAAGATTGAGGTTAAACAGAAGCTAAAAAGAAAAACAATAGAAATAGGAAAGTAGGAATTAACAAACATAACAACTACACACCTGATAAGTATGCTCCAAGAAATGGCATATTAGCATGCCTCAAATGCCATTTAGCATGCCCTACTGGAATAACATGTTTGCAAATAGTATGACATTTCCTGTTAATCAAAATGTGCATGATAATTCTGTTTTAATGACTGGTTTCAAAGGTCCAACTCAGACGACTAAGGATGAATCTGATATCCCCACGTCAAATGAGATAAAAGCTAAGAAACAAAAGAAGAAAGCTAACAAGGCAGGACCCAAGGAACCTTGGGTACAAAAATCAACTTGATTTGGTTTTGATGTGTGCAGGGAAATAGAAAGAATTTGTGCTACTTGGATAGTAGTTGTTGAAGACACATGACTAGAGATTCTACCCTGCTCACAGAGTTCAAGGAGAGAGCTGGACCAAGTATTACTTTTGGAGATGACAACAATGGTTATACTGTGGGATATGGCTTGATTTCTAAAGACAATGTCATCATTGAGGAGGTTGCCCTAGTGGATGGTCTCAAGCATAATTTGTTGAGTATCAGCCAGCTTTGTGACAAGGGCAATTCAGTAACCTTCAATTCAGAAGCCTGGGTTGTGACAAAAAAGAGGAGCAACAAAGTGGTTCTCACTGGAGTGAGAAAAAGAAATATGTATCTAGCTGACTTCAACTCATCAAATGCAGAATATGTCACTTGCCTTCTCAGCAAAGCAAGTCAAGATGAAAGTTGGCTATGGCATAAGAAGCTGTCATATCTAAACTTCAAGACCATGAATGAGCTTGTCAAGAAAGAGATGGTTAGAGGTATTCCTTAAGTGGAGTTTACAAAAGATTGACTGTGTGATGCTTGCCAAAAGGGAAACCAAATCAAAGCATCATTCAGAAAGAAGCTTGATTCAACAATTGAAGAACCTTTGTAATTGCTACACATGGATTTGTTTAGACCAGTCAATGTGTTGTCCATCTCAAGGAAAAGATTTTTCCTAGTAATTATGGATGATTTCTCAAAGTTCTCTTGGACATATTTCCTAAAGTCTAAAGATGAAGCTAGTGAAATCATCATCAATCACATAAGGCAAGTCAACAATCATCCTGATTTTAAAGTAAGAAGAATCAGGAGTGACAATAGAACTGAGTTCAAGAATTCTGTGATGAGATCATTTTGTAAAGAAACTGGGATTATGCATGAATTTTCTGCAGCAAGGACTCCACAACAAAATGGAGTGGTAGAAAGAAAGAACAGATCCCTTATTGAAGCTGCAAGGACAATGCTTGAAGAATCAAAGTTACCAACATCCTTTTGGGCTGAAGCTTTGAACACCGCCTGCTATACTCAAAATATCTCTTTGGTGAATCAAGAAAAATGCATGACTCCCTACCAATTGTTCAAGAACGGGAAACCAACTCTAAATTTTCTTCATATCTTTGGCTGCAAATGTTATATCTTGAAGATTCAAACTGATCAATATGGGAAGTTTGATGCTAAAGCAGATGAAGGAATTTTTGTTGGATATGTTATGGGAAAAGCATATAGAGTCTACAATATAAGAACCAACATTGTTGTGGAATCAATACATGTTGTGTTTGTGTGTTTGATGATAAAAAGATTGAAAGACTGCAAGATAGAGATTTCTATGAGAGCCTCAAATTTGACAATATGGAGATGGTTAGTGATGACAGTGATGATGAAAGTGATGATGAAAGTGATCAAGAAACTACAACTAAGGATAGTGCTAAAAATCTAAAACTAATGAAGCTAATAACTCAACATCCATCGAGTTACAAAATACTTCATCCGTTGGGAGACAATCTACATCATCCATCGGGAGACAATCAGCCTCATCCATCAAAACTCAAATTGCTTCATCCGTCAGATCATTAAGAGAAGCTGAAAGTCAAGGTAGATCACTCACAGAAAGTTCCCCTCTCTCAAATTAAAGACTCACTAACTCAGGGGGAGTTTCTCATAATCAAAACTAAGTCACACATCAAGACAACAATGAGGCCCCTTCATCTAGAGCAAATCTACCACAACAAAGAAAATGGACAAGAGATATGAGCTAATTATTGGTGATGCATCTTCTAGAGTTCAGAGAAGGAAAACAACTCAAGAAGAATGTCTATATAACAGCTTCCTAGTTAAGGAAGAACCAAAAAAGGTAGAAGAAGCTTTGTTGGATCCAGATTGGATTTTAGCTATGCAGGAGGAGCTAAACCAATTTGAAAGGAATAAAGTATGGAAGCTGGTACCCAAGCCTTAAGGAAAGAATCCAATAGACACCAAATGGGTATTCAGAAACAAGATGGATAAAAATGGCATAGTAGTCAGGAATAAAGCTAGATTGGTTGCTAAGGGCTATTGTCAACAAGAAGGAATATATTTTGATGAAACCTTTGCTCCTGTTGCAAGACTTGAAGCCATCAGAATCTTCTTAACCTATGCAGCCCATGCCAATTTCAAGGTCTATCAAATGGATGTCAAGAGTCCTTTTCTAAATGGAGATTTGAAGGAGGAAGTCTATGTCAGTCAACCTCCTGGTTTTGAAAGTCCAAATTTCCCAAATCATGTCTACTATCTTTTGAGAGCACTCTATGGACTGAAGCAAGCACCTAGAGCCTGGTATGACACTTTATCAAAGTTTCTTTTGGAAAATCACTTCATAAGAGGTACTGTGGATAAAACTTTATTCATTAGAAATGTTAATGGCTCTAGTATTATTGTTCAAATCTATGTAGATGATATTATATTTGGCTCTACAGATGAAAAACTTTGCAAAAAGTTTTCCAAATTGATGCAAAGTAAGTATGAAATGAGCATGATGGGAGAACTAAATAACTTTCTTGGTTTACAAGTTAAGTAAGTTAGTGATGGAATATTATTAGTCAAACTAAATACATTTATGATCTTTTAAAAAAGTTTGAACTAATGGATTGCACATCTGCAAAAACTCCCATGGCCACTGCAACTAAACTTAAATTAAACACTACTGAAAAGTCTGTGGATATTTGAAGTTATAGAGGCATGGTTGGCTCACTTCTATACTTAACAGCTAGTAGGGAAGATATAATGTTTGCTACATGTCTTTGTGCTAGATTTCAGGCTGATCCTCGAGAATCTCACTTAATTGCTATTAAGAGAATTTTCAGATATCTCAAAGGTACACCAAAACTTGGCATTTAGTACCTTAGAGATTCTGGTTTTGGTCTAACTGGTTATTCGGATGCAGATTATGTAGGTTGTAGAATGGATAGAAAAAGTACAACAGGAACCTGTCCATTTCTAGGAAACAAGCTAGTATCCAGGTTCAGCAAAAAGCAAAATTTAGTTTCTACTTCTACAGCGGAAGCTGAATATATTGTTGCTCGCAGTTGCTGTGCATATATTTTATGGATTAAAAACTAATTGCTAGACTATGGTCTGCAAGTGGAAAGAATTCCTAGTTTCTGTGATAACACAAGTGCAATTGCCATTACTGAGAATCCAGTACATCATTCAAGAACAAAGCACATAGACATCAAGTACCACTTCATAAGGGAACATGTGATGAATGGTACTGTGGAACTACATTTTGTTCCAAGTGCAAAACAGCTTGTAGATATTTTTACCAAGCCAGTGGATGAATCCACCTTTTCAAGGTTGGTAAGTGAGTTAAGTATGCTTAATT